>NW_028250225.1:0-407500 GCF_964263255.1 Lissotriton vulgaris
CCATGCAATAATATTCTCTGGTCATTAAGACAATATTTCCGCCTTTGTCCAACGGCTTGCACACTAGTTTTGTTAGCGCATTCCGTTGGGCCAGTGATAAGTTCCATTGTTTATTATTAGGTTTTGAGGATCTTTTAGTTCTTAAACTGTTAACCGCTTCCTCGAAAACATCGATTGCATTATGTGGCATCAAGGGAATGAATTTAGATGCTGGTTTGAAATTAGTAGTAGCTCTGATTTGAGATACACCGAATTGTTCAGCTATATCTGCTAGCTCATTGATTGTTTGGTCTGAGTCACTTCTTTGGCTAGCAATGACTTGCATTAAATCCAGATCAATCATTTCCAAATCAGTGGATTGATGAACATTTCCCGATTGCGGATCCACGCTCATGACATTCTTGAGACTGTGGAACTTTTGAAGTTTTAAGAAAATGGCTCTCCGAGGTAGATAGACTTACAGTGCTTGATGCTGTACTTGTTGTGGCAGATCTCTCATCCTCCGACTGTTCTGCATCGGTCACATCCGATTCTGATGTGGCGGGTTCAGGTGTGGTTGCTTGGACCACCTTGCTTCTTAAGGTTTTTATCGGGCGTAAATATAAAACATATATAAACTTTACAGAAACACACAGTCACTGGATGATGTCATTTGAGATATCATCAGTGATGTCACTGAGCATATCATGAGTGATGTAATATGTGATGTCATCAGCCGTGCATTGCAGGGTCGCGAGTTATACTTAGCTCAACTAACTATAATTGTCGAATTTCATTGGTTTTGTACGAATGAAATGTCCAACTACCTATAATGTCCCTGAAACCAGTGAAAATATATTTATATATATATATGTATGTATACATATATATATATTCACTGAAAAAACCATAGGTTATAGACCATATATAGTTAGGAATTAGCATTTACAAAACCTTGAAAATTCACTGAAAAAACCATAGGTTATAGACCATATATAGTTAGGAATTCGCATTTACAAAACCTTATTTTACTCACACAAAACCATTGAAATTCCATATATAGTTAGTTGCACTAACTATATATCGCGCACCCGCAATCCACTGCTGATGATGTCACATATTACATCATTCATGACATGGTCAGTGACATCACTGATGACATCACTGATGACATCTCAAATGACATCACTGATGACATCACTGATGACAACATCCAGTGACTGTATGTTTCTGTAAAGTTAAAATATGTCTTACATATTGAAGAATGAGTGGATGTATAAGTGTCTGGATGAAGGATTTAGTAGGTGCATGACTGACTGTATGAGTGAGTGATTAAATGTGTCTCACTGAGTGCATGGGTTAGTGACTAAACTGTCTTAATTGGTGCATCATTATGTCTGTTGTTCTGTAAACTGTTGTATGTGTTGATAAGTAGCTATATGAGTAACTATATGGGTTATTGATTGGTTGCCCAAGTATTTGTATGGGAGACTGAGTGTGTGTGTGGGTGGCTGGGAGGTGTATGACTCTGTGCATAGATGTGTGAGCAGTTGATTCACTAGATGTATGGTTTCAAAAGTGCATGTGGAAACAGCTGTATGGGCGGTTGACTGTGTGCATGAGTGTATTGGTGAGTGAATGGATATCTCAGTGCTACATGTCAAAGTAAGTACATATGTAAAACACAGTACATGTGAGAGTTAACATATATAAATAACTGTGCATAAGAGCCAGTGAATGTGTGAGTGGCTGTATGGATCATTGTGAACTTGTATCAGGGCTTGTATAAGAGAGTAAATATGTGTTAGTATATGTTTGAATAAGTAAAGTTTGTATAACTGTATAGTTGAGGAAATGGAGGTGTGATTGATTCTTTGCATGACTGACTAGGTGTGTGAGTAACTCCATGGATGAGTGACAGTCTGTGAGTGTATGTTTACACTGATTGTATCTAAGGTTATATTAGAGTCTGAAGAGGTTCATCGTATTATCACATGAATGATATCATCAGTGATGTGATCAGTAATGTCAAATGAGATGTCATCAGTGATGTCATCAGTGATGTCATTTGAGATGTCATCAGTGATGTCATTTGAGATGTCATCAGTGATGTCATCAGTGATGTCACTGACCATGTCATGAATGATGTAATATGTGACATCATCAGCAGTGGATTGCGGGTGCGCGATATATAGTTAGTGCAACTAACTATATATGGAATTTCAATGGTTTTGTGTGAGTAAAATAAGGTTTTGTAAATGCTAATTCCTAACTATATATGGTCTATAACCTATGGTTTTTTCAGTGAATTTTCAAGGTTTTGTAAATGCTAATTCCTAACTATATATGGTCTATAACCTATGTTTTTTTCAGTGAATTTTCAAGGTTTTGTAAATGCTAATTCCTAACTATATATGGTCTATAGCCTATGTTTTTTTCAGTGAATATATATATATATACATACATATATAAACATATATCATCTGTATATCTATATTAATACAAACATAAATGCATGCATACATATACTTATATGCATACAGATGCATGTTATTTACATGAAAGTTGAAAAAACACTAATAAAAGCAAAGCTAAAAAGCCACCTCATTACAAACAGAATGGGTTTAACTTAAACGAGGGCGAGATCTATTGCATTTTCAATGCTTGTTTACTTTGGTTCCATCAAGAAGGCATTCAAATGTGTCACACATTTGCCATAAATTCTGAATGTTAGCACTCTAGTTGCACATTAGATCACTGTAGTAAAGCTACTGCTCACCAGGGACATCTGCTGCTGGTATTCAAAGTGCATGTTTCAGTCTGCATGTCAAGATTTTTTTAATGAAATAGAAGAGGATTTGAGAAGTCACTCAAAATGATCCCTAATTTTTCTTTCTGAAGCACTAATCATACTTTCTACGGCAAAATTAACCCTCTCATGTTGTTCCTTTTTAGATTGAGTGTTTTCAGACTTACCACTTCATTCCAATCAAGATGGCTTCTGGTGTGCCATACTTTTGTCATAAGTAAGACTGTTAGCGCTCTAGTTGTTCTTTAGAACACTCTGGGACATTCTGTCATTGGGCTATACTTGGGGTACATCTGGGTGATATTTGGGCTACATTTAGGCTCTTTTGTCTCTGGTGGCCATCTTGGGAGACTGTATGTCAGAATTTTTAATGAGATTGAAGAGGGTTTGAGAAGTCACTCAAAATGTGCCCTAATTATTCTTTCTGCAGCACTAATCATAATTCATATGGCAAAATATACCCCCTCATTTTGTTCCTTTTTAAATTAAATGTTTTAAGAGTTACCACTTTATTCCAATCAAGATGGCTTCAGGTGTGCCATACCTTTGTAATAAGTAGGACTGTTAGCGCTCTAGTTGTTCTTTAGAACACTCTGGGACATTCTGTCATTGGGCTATACTTGGGCTACATCTGGGTGATATTTGGGCTACATTTGGGCTCTTTTGTCTCTGGTGGCCATTTTGGGAGACTGCATGTCAGAATTTTTTAATGAAATAGAAGAGGATTTGAAAAGTCACTCAAAATGTGCCCTAATTTTTCTTTCTGCAGCACTAATAATACGTTCTATTGCATAATATACCCCCTCATTTTGTTCCTTTTTAAATTAAATGTTTTAAGAGTTACCACTTTATTCCCATCATGATGGCTCCAGGTGTGCTATACCTTTGTAATAAGTAGGACTGTTAGCACTCTAGTTGTTCTTTAGAACACTCTGGGACATTCTGTCATTGGGCTATACTTGGGCTACATCTGGGTGATATTTGGGCTACATTTGGGCTCTTTTGTCTCTGGTGGCCATTTTGGGAGACTGCATGTCAGAATGTTTTAATGAAATAGAAAAGGATTTGAGAAGTCACTCAAAATGTGCCCTAATTTTTCATTCTGCAGCACTAATCATACTTTCTATGGCAAAATATACCCCCTCATGTTGTTTCTTTTTAAATTAAATGTTTTAAGAGTTACCACTTTATTCCAATCAAGATGGCTTCAGGTGTGCCATACCTTTGTAATAAGTAGGACTGTTAGCGCTCTAGTTGTTCTTTAGAACACTCTGGGACATTCTGTCATTGGGCTATACTTGGGCTACATCTGGGTGATATTTGGGCTACATTTGGGCTCTTTTGTCTCTGGTGGCCATTTTGGGAGACTGCATGTCAGAATGTTTTAATGAAATAGAAAAGGATTTGAAAAGTCACTCAAAATGTGCCCTAATTTTTCATTCTGCAGCACTAATCATATATTAAATGTTTTAAGAGTTACCACTTTATTCCAATCAAGATGGCTTCAGGTGTGCCATACCTTTGTAATAAGTAGGACTGTTAGCGCTCTAGTTGTTCTTTAGAACACTCTGGGACATTCTGTCATTGGGCTATACTTGGGGTACATCTGGGTGATATTTGGGCTACATTTAAGCTCTTTTGTCTCTGGTGGCCATCTTGGGAGACTGTATGTCAGAATTTTTAATGAGATTGAAGAGGGTTTGAGAAGTCACTCAAAATGTGCCCTAATTTTCAAAAATCCCATAGAGAAAAAATCCTAACTATATATACCTACTGGCGACTGCCAGTAGGTAATATATATATATATATATTCACTGAAAAAACCATAGGTTATAGACCATATATAGTTAGGAATTCGCATTTACAAAACCTTATTTTACTCACACAAAACCATTGAAATTCCATATATAGTTAGTTGCACTAACTATATATCGCGCACCCGCAATCCACTGCTGATGATGTCACATATTACATCATTCATGACATGGTCAGTGACATCACTGATGACATCACTGATGACATCTCAAATGACATCACTGATGACATCACTGATGACATCTCATTTGACATTACTGATCACATCACTGATGATATCATTCATGTGATAATACGATGAACCTCTTCAGACTCTAATATAACCTTAGATACAATCAGTGTAAACAGACACTCACAGACTGTCACTCATCCATGGAGTTACTCACACACCTAGTCAGTCAATCAAAGAATCAATCACACCTCCATTTCCTCAACTATACAGTTATACAAACTTTACTTATTCAAACATATACTAACACATATTAACTCTCTTATACAATCCCTGATACAAGTTCACAATGATCCATACAGCCACTCACACATTCACTGGCTCTTATGCACAGTTATTTATATATGTCAACTCTCACATGTACTGTGTTTTACATATGTACTTACTTTGGCATGTAGCACTGAGATATCCATTCACTCACCAATACACTCATGCACACAGTCAACCGCCCATACAGCTGTTTCCACATGCACTTTTGAAACCATATATCTAGTGAATCAACTGCTCACACATCTATGCACAGAGTCATACACCTCCCAGCCAGCCACACACACACTCAGTATCCCATACAAATACTTGGGCAACCAATCAATAACCCATATAGTTACTCATATAGCTACTTATCAACACATGCAACAGTTTACAGAACAACAGACATAATGATGCACAAATTAAGACAGTTTAGTCACTAACCCATGCACTCAGTGAGACACATTTAATCACTCACTCATACAGTCAGTCATGCACCTACTAAATCCTTCATCCAGACACTTATACATCCACTCATTCTTCAATATGTAAGACATATTTTAACTTTACAGAAACATACAGTCACTGGATGTTGTCATCAGTGATGTCATCAGTGATGTCATTTGAGATGTCATCAGTGATGTCATCAGTGATGTCACTGACCATGTCATGAATGATGTAATATGTGACATCATCAGCAGTGGATTGCGGGTGCGCGATATATAGTTAGTGCAACTAACTATATATGGAATTTCAATGGTTTTGTGTGAGTAAAATAAGGTTTTGTAAATGCGAATTCCTAACTATATATGGTCTATAACCTATGGTTTTTTCAGTGAATTTTCAAGGTTTTGTAAATGATAATTCCTAACTATATATGGTCTATAACCTACGGTTTTTTCAGTGAATTTTCAAGGTTTTGTAAATGCTAATTCCTAACTATATATGGTTCATAGCCTATGGTTTTTTCAGTGAATATATATATATACATACATATATAAACATATATCATCTGTATATCTACATATAAATACAAACATAAATGCATGCATACATATACTTATATGCATTTTAGGGTTGTTAGGGCGTTTTCGTGTGTATTATGTTGCTTTTTTAGGGCTTTTGGGTCAATTAAGTAGGGTTCCCGGAGCCTAGGGCTGAGGGGCCGGTTCAGTTTCGTGCGTATTGGTGTTGGCAAGGTTTTGAGGGATTTTGGCGGTTTTTGGTCGAGATTTGGCCGTTTTATGGCTTTTTTTGTGTTTGCGGGGGGCACGTATTCGGGTTGAAATTCGTCCCCGTTCCAGTGGATGGATTGAGCTGATTTTTGGTGAGATGTTAGGGAATCGCTGGAACTAGTGTCCAGCCAAGTTTGAAGCGGATCGGAGCAGTGGAAGTGCTTTAAAGAGCAATTTTTGTGCGAAGTAGCGAATTGTCATGTTATTCAATGGGAGTTTTTGGTGCGCATGGAGAAGGTGAATTTGGGATGTTCCAGTTGCGCTAGAGGGACGGGGCTTGGGTGAGCTGTAGGGAGAGTGGATCGGCAGGTGTGCCGAATTTTTGGGATTTGTTGGCCGAAGGGAAGGGTGTGCTTGGGCAAAGTCGATTTGGTGAAAACGGTGCGTTATTTACATGAAAGTTGAAAAAACACTAATAAAAGCAAAGCTAAAAAGCCACCTCATTACAAACAGAATGGCTTTAACTTAAATGAGGGCGAGATCTATTGCATTTTCAATGCTTGTTTACTTTGGTTCCATCAAGAAGGCATTCAGATGTGTCACACATTTGCCATAAATTCTGAATGTTAGCACTCTAGTTGCACATTAGATCACTGTAGTAAAGCTACTGCTCACCAGGGACGTCTGCTGCTGGTATTCAAAGTGCATGTTTAAGTCTGCATGTCAGAATTTTTTTAATGAAATAGAAGAGGATTTGAGAAGTCACTCAAAATGATCCCTAATTTTTCTTTCTGAAGCACTAATCATACTTTCTATGGCAAAATTAACCCCCTCATGTTGTTCCTTTTTAAATTGAGTGTTTTCAGACTTACCACTTCATTCCAATCAAGATGGCTTCTGGTGTGCCATACTTTTGTCATAAGTAAGACTGTTAGCGCTCTAGTTGTTCTTTAGAACACTCTGGGACATTCTGTCATTGGGCTATACTTGGGGTACATCTGGGTGATATTTGGGCTACATTTAGGCTCTTTTGTCTCAGGTGGCCATCTTGCGAGACTATGTCAGAAGTTTTTAATGAAATTGAAGAGGGTTTGAGAAGTCACTCAAAATGTGCCCTAATTTTTCTTTCTGCAGCACTAATCATAATTCATATGGCAAAATATACCCCCTCATTTTGTTCCTTTTTAAATTAAATGTTTTAAGAGTTACCACTTTATTCCAATCAAGATGGCTTCAGGTGTGCCATACCTTTGTAATAAGTAGGACTGTTAGCGCTCTAGTTGTTCTTTAGAACACTCTGGGACATTCTGTCATTGGGCTATACTTGGGCTACATCTGGGTTATATTTGGGCTACATTTGGGCTCTTTTGTCTCTGGTGGCCATTTTGGGAGACTGCATGTCAGAATTTTTTAATGAAATAGAAGAGGATTTGAAAAGTCACTCAAAATGTGCCCTAATTTTTCTTTCTGCAGCACTAATAATACCTTCTATTGCATAATATACCCCCTCATTTTGTTCCTTTTTAAATTAAATGTCTTAAGAGTTACCACTTTATTCCCATCACGATGGCTCCAGGTGTGCTATACCTTTGTAATAAGTAGGACTGTTAGCGCTCTAGTCGTTCTTTAGAACACTCTGGGACATTCTGTCATTGGGCTATACTTGGGCTACATCTGGGTGATATTTGGGCTACATTTGGGCTCTTTTGTCTCTGGTGGCCATTTTGGGAGACTGCATGTCAGAATGTTTTAATGAAATAGAAAAGGATTTGAGAAGTCACTCAAAATGTGCCCTAATTTTTCATTCTGCAGCACTAATCATACTTTCTATGGCAAAATATACCCCCTCATGTTGTTTCTTTTTAAATTAAATGTTTTAAGAGTTACCACTTTATTCCAATCAAGATGGCTTCAGGTGTGCCATACCTTTGTAATAAGTAGGACTGTTAGCGCTCTAGTTGTTCTTTAGAACACTCTGGGACATTCTGTCATTGGGCTATACTTGGGCTACATCTGGGTGATATTTGGGCTACATTTGGGCTCTTTTGTCTCTGGTGGCCATTTTGGGAGACTGCATGTCAGAATGTTTTAATGAAATAGAAAAGGATTTGAGAAGTCACTCAAAATGTGCCCTAATTTTTCATTCTGCAGCACTAATCATACTTTCTATGGCAAAATATACCCCTTCATGTTGTTTCTTTTTAAATTAAATGTTTTAAGAGTTACCACTTTATTCCAATCAAGATGGCTTCAGGTGTGCCATACCTTTGTAATAAGTAGGACTGTTAGCGCTCTAGTTGTTCTTTAGAACACTCTAGGAGGCTGCAGTAGAACACAAAGGAATCAACTGACAGTCTCTGTCCTTGTTGGATGTACATGTTTTACTGAGAATGTCAGACTTCATTTTCACATGACTGAGAAAGATAATGTGAATTTACAGAAAATATGCTTTCAGTTTAGCTTATAGATCCCCTTCCAAACCACTGTGGGAAAATCATGAGATATTAGTTTTCTTTCAAACAATATTCATGATATCACAGCAGAAGGTTTTTTCACATGGTAAAATCACCTTAGAACCCACCACAATTCCTAAAACGAGTATGGTACCATCAACAAATGATTTATAATGTAACTAAAGTCCTAAAACCCTCTATTAACTACAATGCTTTTTAATGAGGTGCTATCATGTATATTGGTCCCAAGATGGCTGCCAACACTTCTTGGATGAAGTGCTGACAGCCAATCAGATCAGATGTGTGGTTAGGCTCCGCCCAGATATATATATTTTTTTGAACCTAAATTACTCAAAATCCACTGGAGCACATATATTGAGACCTAGCAAAGGCACATCAGGCTAACAGTCCCTACAATTTTGCCAAGTTTCGTGCAAATCCATTCAGCCGTTCGAGCTAAAAGTGAGGCCAACCGCCCTATGGAAATTAACATGGGAAAAATGCGTTTTGGGACCCCCCTTTTTTCTCGGCCCCCCCTTGATGAAACCCCCCCAAATTGTCAGGGGCTGCTCAGAAACAAAATGTTCCATTTTCCTGAAAATTTCAGCCAATTCCGTCCACAAACGCCAAAGTTATTAGACATAGAATTTTCAAAAATCCCATAGAGAAAAAATCCTAACTATATATTACCTACTGGCGACCGCCAGTAGGTAATATATATATATATATATATATATATATATATATATATATATATATATATATATATATATATATATATATATATATAGATTCCAACCGGAAAGTTCGTGCGACGCTTCCACACCGAACCCAGAGCGCAGACACAGGTGAATAAATCCGCAGCCAGACTTACTTAGGATATTTCTTCGTCCTTTATTGCATATAAAGTGCAGAGGTGCAACACACTGCCAAACAGACGCGTTTCGGGCGTGAACGCCCTTGCTCACTGTCAGCGGGTAAGCGGTAAGCATGAGCGAATTTTGCGGATCTCGCGTTCGCGAATTTTGCGGATTTGCGGATTCGCAATCCGCAAAATCCGCGAATTCCCGCGAATTTGCGGATTTTTTTTTTTTTTGTGTTCGCCCGTGTTTCTGCCAGTTCGCGAGGGTTTTGTACACTTTCGCAAATTGCGAACTTACCTGTCGGGTCGCAAGTTTCGCGAACTTGTTGTTTCTACGTGTCCAGCCTGTTTGGGACACTCTTCTTCATCACTGCCACTCTCTGTCACCACTGCCACTCTCTGACTACTCATGCCACCCTCTGGCCCACCCATGCCACCCTCTGTTTCATCACCACACCCTCTGGTTGTCCAGTGTACATTATTTTCGGCAAAGCAAAGCACACCTTCCCTGCCTCAAGTGACCTGAATTAATTTGGGGCTGATTCATGTGTCACAGAATATTTTTTTAGCTGGCACCTGCTTCCTTAGTGCGCCCTGATTAGTGATCTTTTGCACTTGCTAAGTGCTTTCATTGTTGCAAAATTAGTTACAACACCTGCCCTGCCCCAACTGACAATAATGAATTAGGGGCTGATTAATGGATTTTAACTTCCAGCCTGGCTCCTGCTTGTCTCCCTTAGCTGTAATTCAGGACCTTTGTGGCATATGTGTAACTATTCTGAGGTTCAGAGCAGGGTCACATACTAGTTTCAACTGGCAACTGAACTCTGGAGGGGCCCCTCAGGAAGCACTCCAGGAAATGGCTACTAATGATGAGCCTGAACTTTTGAACCTGGTAAGTAGTTACTTTCAGTTTTGCTAAAATCGTATTTCTGCAATTTTGCACTTATTCGCGGGGCGCGAACTCACGCGAACAGTGCGAGCAGTGCGAGCAAAATCCGCTGCTCGCGGATTTGCGGATTTTGCGGGAAATTCGCAAATCTCGCGGATTGCGGATTTCCCGAAAATCCGCAAAATCCGCGAGCGGAACGGATTTTCCGCCCACGCCTAGTAAGCGGTACATAACTCATTTAAATACATTGGTTAATTGCATTAACGCGCCAAAAACTCCTCCTTCAGTTTCATTAAGCTAGAAAGAGGACTATGGTAGGCACCCATCCATATTGTGCATAATTAATGGTTCAGCCATTTTACAACGGAGCAAAGTTGAAAATTTGTATGACATACATAGGTAAAATTTGAAAATTTGTATGACATATATAGGTAAAATACAAACTAGTAGAGATATTAACATTCCTTATAGGATTGTGGTGTAACTTATTGCAGCAAACGCAAGGAATACATTATATAAAGTGCAAATGCATAGCAGCCGTTATTGTGCAAATATCACGAGTGCAAATACGCAAAATTATTAACTGTGCAAATACGCAACATATTAATCGTTCAAATACATTAGTTAACAAATAATGGCATTTCATATATATACACAAATCTGAAGTCATATCCTAACGTTCGATTGCTTATACCACAATGTATGTTGTAAATATAATTCTTGACCAAAACATTTGGAAAATATGTAAAGGTTCCATAGTATGTCATAACTTCGTCAAATGAAAATTCATGTTTTCTATTATTGAGCTCTATTAGATGGGTTTCCACAGTCATGATAAGAGATCAATGCTTAAGCACGTATAGTGTATATCCAATTAAATTAAAAGTGAGGCCAACCGCCCTATGGAAATTAACATGGGAAAAACGCGTTTTGGGACCCCCCTTTTTTCTCGGCCCCCCCTTGATGAAACCCCCCCAAATTGTCAGGTGCTGCTCAGAAACAAAATGTTCCATTTTCCTGAGAATTTCAGCCAATCCCGTCCACAAACGCCAAAGTTATTAAACATAGAATTTTCAAAAATCCCATAGAGAAAAAATCCTAACTATATATACCTACTGGCGACTGCCAGTAGGTAATATATATATATATATATATATATATATATATATATATATATATATATATATATATATATATATATACCTACTGGCGGTCGCCAGTAGGTAGTTATAGTTAGGACCTAGTTTCCATAGGAAATCCTCAACATTCTATTTGGAATAACTTTGGCCCTGGTTGAAGAATCTTAGCGAATTTCTCAAAGAAGATGGCTCGGTCCGCTGCGCTCCTTCCCTAAAAGTTTGGGGGGGATTGGTCAAGTGGGGGCTGAGATAAAAGGGGGGTCCCAAAACGTGTTTTCTCCATGTTATTTTCCATAGGACCTTTAGACTCGGCTACAGGTCGAACGGGTGAATGGATTTATAAGAAATTTGGCAAAACTGTACAGTCCGGCTCGCAGATTACGCTTTTTTTGGAATGGTGTAAATCCGTTCAGTAGTTGCTGAGGAAATTAAAGTTAAAGTCAATTATATATCTATACTCGCGCTCATGTGCGCGCACCCAAACGGCTGCGCGCGCGAGCGGAATTTTGTTGCGTGACGTCTGTTAACGTTCGATTCGAAGGAAATCAGGAAGTGTTGACCGCCATTTTGTCATTGCGAGTAAATATATTGTTGATTTCAAAGCGTTGGAATATGGAAAGTGGAGAAGGTAGAGATTGTTTTGCTGCGTAGGTTTTCTCAGGGTGTGCAGTAAGGCCCTTAAAGGCGAAAATATATATATATTTTTTTTTTAAAGTTGCGTGGTGCGCGCACTCGGTTGCGCACACCTTTTTACAAGAGTGTGAAAATGGAGATAAATCAGAAGTTTGAGTGCTTAGATATAAGGTGGCTCTGAAAAGAGCCATTGTGTTAATTGAGTGTTTTCTGCATTTATAAGTAAGTACCGATGCAGAGCCTGATGTTGCAGAGGAAGATTCTGTTTCCCTCATTCGTGAAATGAACACAGTCTCTCCTATAGACGTCTTGCATGTGGTTTCGCAAGTTGTTGTGGTAAATAGAACCCATGCTATAATCTCTGAGGAACGCAGAAACAGATTTATTTACATGTCTCCTTGCTTTCTCAAATTGTGCACAATGGTGATTGGACCAATTCCATTTCTGTCTTTGGCATATATTGGAATATACCAAGGCAGATCGAGGAAAAAGTGTCATCAATTGTCGAAAGGTGTCTTTTAGAAGCATTTCCAGACCTACCCCAGTGATTGTGCCTAGATCGTTTCCACCACAGTGCACAATTATAAGGTCTGGTTCTGGGAGATGCATAAAAGTTTTCACCAATGGAATCAATTGGTGACATTTCAATCCTCTTTTGGAAATCCATGTTATGTGTACATTTGGTAAGCTGAGGTTGCAAATTTGTCTGCTTACTGCATATTTTTCACTCCAGTGAATATAACTGTGTCCTATTAGCCAGACCTTCATTTTCAAGGGATTTGTAGTCGTCCTCCGATCGGTTCTGGAAGTGGAATGGTAGTTAGAAGTTGAAATTCTAAATAAAGAAAAAGGAAGAGGCTGGGTGTGGTTTAAAAAATAAAAATGATTGGTTGATTGTAAGAAGTGGAGATTGAACAGTACGTTGCATGTTAATGTTTATGTTAAACGAAAAGTACTATTGGGTGTGAAAAAAAAGACATGTAACAGAGCTGTGGATTGGCAGGTGTTTCTGGAGGGAAAACAGTGTTGTTACTTTGCTGTAGAACATTGAGATATGAACTTTTGACCTGTGCCTTCAGCCAGGTGCAGAATGAGGTGTTACCATGGAAACAGCCAGAGATGGCAGTGGGTGATGGGTGACTTTTATGTGACATTGAAAATATTGTGAGGGAGAACCAACTGAAATGTAATTGCTTACGTTACGCACTCCGCATTGCTTCCGGGAAGCTGTGCTTCGCGCCTCGCGCACCGGAGCCCTTCCGGGTGCGCTAACGCGGCGCGTCATATGACGGATTACGCAAGAACGCGATACGTCGTTGGGGCTCCACCGGAACTGATCGAATTGGTAGTCTACAGTGTTTCTAGATGTTTCAGACTGAAGCTGGCGTCAGCATGAGAGCACCCCGTGGCTACGTCGTGGCCATTCCGCGAGCAATCATGGCAGTCGCTCCCCACCGGAAGTCTGCAGGAGTCGGGGGCCTCGGTGACTCCTGTAGAATCTTCAAGGCTGACGGGACGCTTTTGGGAATGGGGCTCATGCCCTAGCAGTCAAGCGTCCGAGTTCCAGGGTTGCCCGGAGCCATCCTTGCAGGCCAGGCCCAAGTCTGTGGAGCCGACCGCCATTTCCTGAGCTCCGTGGCAGCCGCCTGTCGCTGTATTGGAAGAGTGGGTGCAATTCAGCCGGATGGCGGGTGAGACGGTGTAAATGTGATGGTTGGACCAGGGCACCGCAGGACGTGTCTTCAGGTCAAACGGATTGTGGGACAAGGTCCAGAATGGAAGAGGCATCAAAAGGCAAGAAGTTCCGCCTGACCCCGGGAGCCGGCCGCCTATGTCGTGGGCAATCTCAGGCCATACCAGGGGAACAAGACTTTGGGAGGGGGCAGGAGCCAAGCGCCCCCTCCGAGTCCGCGTTTCTTGGACCCTGAAGTATGGCACTCAACATCCAGAACTTATGACATTTGTGCAAGGCAGGGACATCGAAGCCTCTCAGGGACCAAGTATATCCAGAGTCCTTCCTACAGAAGGTGGTGGGGGTGGCGGCATTAGCAAGGCATCCCCCCACACAACTTGTCGGACCCTGAAGTATGGCTCTCAACATCCAGAACTTATGACATTTGTGCAAGGCAGGGACATCGAAGCCTCTCAGGGACCAAGGATATCCAGAGTCCTTCCTACAGAAGGTGGTGGGGGTGGCGGCATTAGCAAGGCATCCCCCCACACAACTTGTCGGACATGAACTCTGGATGTACTGGGTGTTCAATTTCAGAATTGAAACTACTAAGAAGCAATTAGAAGTGTTGTTTTCATGTTGCAGTAGGTTCCATGTAAATAGTTATTTAATAAAACGTTTTATCCTGTTACTTTGCTGGTGTGTTGTATATATATATAATATTTGCATAGTGTTTGTCGTTATTTTGGGCGGGGTGGGTGGCGGAGCCGAACTGTCTTGCAGCCATCATGGCGTCGAGCTCGGTTCCTCTCTCTAGTTTCATGTTTTTTCTAACGATTTATATGTTATAGTTTGCTAGCACGATACAGCGGATAGTCCGCATTTTATATATATGTCCTTTTTATTAGGGGGGTCCTTCGGTGGAGTCGGACGATCTACCTCTAATAAACGGTCCGGGTTGAACCAACTACCAACAAACGGGGCAGAGATAGGCATGACGGGTTACAAAGGGGACAAAAGTGTGCACTACCTATCCTTCACTATCTGCAAAAACTAAATAGAGTATTGCGACTTTATGCTTATTTGTGAACAGAGAATGACCCAAAGAGAACCAATTTTGAACAATCATAGGCTATTGGCAGTGGGCAGAGAGGCCATGACACAGAAAATGGCTGTTACTTACGTGCATGATGGGGCCTAAAAGGGACTAGATGGCGTGGCCACTGTTTCGCGACTTTCACTTTACTTTTAACAATGGCTGTGGTGAACATAAATGAACGCCGCTTATGTATACCTAATTTTAGTCATTTTCCACAAAAAAGCTTTTGATATTTGCTATTAAAAAACCAAAGAAAAACACTGAAAAAACCATAGGTTATAGACCATATATAGTTAAATATCTGAAGTCCATCTCTGCACTCGATGGAGATACAGGTCGTCGATCAGAAGATGTGCTGGCCACCTCTAATGGTAATAGCGTGGTCAGGGCTTTTGTCGTTGCCTCTGCAAATTGCACAGAGTGCACTTGTTTGACATGCCGCACCATGGTATGTATGGAAAAGAAATATTTTTTTGCTGGATTTCTTCTTGAGAGAACCAAGTCACATATCGTGCAGGTTACTTTTGGTGCATTCACTTTCTTTTGATCTTCAGGATAAGTGAAAAATTGCCAGATGAAAGATTTATTTTTTCTTATTAAAGGTAGTCGATCATTTTGGTCAGATTCCGAAGATGAATGAGATACGGTAGCCATTTCACCAAAGTCTTCCGAAAGATGTAGGACGTTGTTGTCTCTTGAGAGTAGAAAAGATAGTGAGGGAAGTGGGTGGAGTGCTGCGTTTAAATTTCAGAATTGAAACTATTAAGAACCAATTGAAAGTGTTCTTTTCATGTTGCAGTAGGCTGCCATGTAAATAGTTATTTAATAAAACGTTTTACCCTGTTACTTTGCTGGTGTGTTGTGTATCTTTATAATATTTGTCGTTATTTTGGGTGGGGTGGGCGGCGGAGCCGAGCTGTCTTGCAGCCATCATGGCGTCGAGCTCGGTTTCTCTCACTAGTTTCATATTTCTCATGAGGGGTTGTTCCTAATTTTTCTATTTTAGCGAGGTCAAAAAAAGATCTCATCAGTGGCCTACTGATTTTGCTCGATTCCTTTTGTTTTTTCTAACGATTTATATGTTATAGTTTGCTAGCACGATACAGCGGCTAGTCCGCATTTTATATATATGTCCTTTTTATTAGGGGTGTCTTCCGGTGGAGTCGGACGATCTACCTCTAATAAACGGTCCGGGTTGAACCAACTGCCATCATGATTTTGTATATCTTCTGAGCTGGATTTGAGCACACAATTGTTAAAGTATGAAACGTTTTATATTTCTAAAAAAAAATACCAAGGTGTGTACATCCGGTAACGCACGAAAGTTTAAAAAGACATTCGGCTCCATTTACTGAAAAGTTTCATAAGAATAAAAAAGAAGTCTAGGTACAGTCTCTTTGACGTACTATAAGTTCTTTGAGGGGTGTATGAAGAAATTCAATAAGTTCAAATCGCAAGGTTTTTACGAAATATATAGGCCTGTGCGCGCACTCGGTCGCGCACGAAAGCCTGGAAATGCGATATCCATTTTATTGACAACTATTGCCGAGAGTGCGCACACCGGGTCGCGCACGAAAGTTTAGTAAGGCTATTTTTATTTACAGACAAATTTTAATGTGTTTAAAAAAAGGCAAGGTACAGACTTTCGAATTCTGTATTGCTTTACAAGGAGTCTCTATGCAACTTGAACAGTTAAGAAAACGGCTTGTTTTCGAAAAAAATATTGCCAGAACTTTATTGCCAAAAGTATAGGTTGCATACACGACATTTTTCTGAATTAGCATTTTAAAAACCAATGAAATTCACAGAAAAAACCATAGGTTTTACACAAGTTATAGTTAGGAAGTAGCATTTAAAAAACCTATGAAATTCACTGAAAATACCATAGGTTTGACACATGTTATAGTTAGCTGGAAATTTTACTGACATAAAACCAATGAAATTCCACGTTATAGTTAGTTGGACTCACTATAACTTGCGCGTGCAATGCACTGCTGATGACGTCACATATTACATCATTCATGACATGGTCAGTGACATCACTGATGACACCATCCTTGTGACATAGTGACAGACCTCCTTTCACTGTAATGTAACTCTTGAAACACATACTCAAAAATAGAAACTGAAATTTAAAAAAAAATGCAGATACCCATATCAGTTACAACAAGTAATTCAGTAATTCCACCATCTATATACACATCCACTCATACATATACTCACTCATCATATGAAATGATACACCTATACATCCTGTTACACACCGACAATCATCGAAAAGTTACTCACAGACATACTCACACGTGCAAATAAACTATTGAACATCCATTTATTTGAATACAGAGTTATGCACACACTTCCACCTTACTTCTATTGAAAATTACACATATTTATTCTCTTAAACAATCACTTATAGAAACACATACTTATTTAAACAGGAACTCTTTCAATCTCTTACTCTCACATATAATCACTTATATACATCAATATTCACATATACTAGATTAAAACATATGTCGTTACTGATAAAGACACTAGTGAGACAGTCATTCACTCACTAACAAACACATATACACACTCATCCACCCATACAGTCCTGTACATATGTTGTCTTCAAAACACATACAAACAAAGAGTCAGTCACTCATGCATCTATGTGCTAAGTAATACCCCCACCAAACCATATAGACACTCATACTGATACTAATAAAAATATCTAATAACCCATATACATACACATGAGTGGATGTGTATTAGATGGTGGTATTACTGAATTGGTTGTTGTAACTGGTATGGGTATATCCACTTTTTTGAAAATATTAGTTTCTATTTTTGAATATGTGTTTCATGGGTTACATTACACTGAAAGGAGGTCTGTCACTGTGTCACAAGGATGGTGTCATCAGTGATGTCATGAGTGATGTCACTGACCATGTCATGAGTGATGTAATATGTGATGTCATCAGCAGTGCATTGCACGCGCAAGTTATAGTGAGTCCGACTAACTATAACGTGGGAATTTCAATGGTTTTATATCAGTAAAATTTCCAGCTAACTATAACTGGTGTGAAACCTATGGTTTTTTCAGTGAATTTAATAGGTTTTTTAAATGCTAATTCCTAACTATAACTGGTGTGAAACCTATGGTTTTTTCAGTGAATATATATATATATATATATATATATATATCACACCAACACTTCCTCACTCGAGAAAGATTACCACGGACACCTCACATGGATTGCAGAAAGTTTAATCATATAAACTGCACAGCAACACGTTTCGACTTAACGTCTTGATCACTGGTTTCAGGGACATTATAGGTAGTTGAACGAATGAAATTTGACAAATATAATCATCTTTTTTATTTTAAATCCTGCTGGTGTGCGGCCCTATTGCTTCCGTTGTGGAGGTGTTGTGGACATATATATATATATATATATATGTGATCAAGGTCCGAGAGGGACCTAAACGCGTCATGGCGGTGGTGTTTGGGCGATTTATGAAATAAAGGAATACTTGCACGAAATCTGGGTCTGCATCGTCTCTTTGGATTCGAAATCCTGTGTACTGGAGGCGAAATCAGGGATATATATACATATATATATATATATATATATATATATATATATATATATATATATATATATATTAACTGAAAAAACCAATGGTTATAGACCATATATAGTTAGGAATTAGCATTTACAAAACCTTAATTTACTCGCACAAAACCATAGAAATTCGCATATATAGTTAGTTGCAATAACTATATATCGCGCACCCGCAATCCACTGCTGATGATGTCACATATTACATCATTCATGACATGGTCAGTGACATCACTGATGACATCACTGATGACATCAACCAGTGTTTGTATGTGTGTGTAAAGTTAAAATATGTCTTACATATTGAAGAATGAGTGGATGTATAAGTGTCTGGATGAAGGGTTTAGTAGGTGCATGACTGACTGTATGAGAGAGTGATTAAATGTGTTTCACTGAGTGCATGGGTTAGTGACTAAACTGTCATAATTTGTGCATCATTATGTCTGTTGTTCTGTAAACTGCCGTATGTGTTAATCAGTAGCTATATGAGTAACTATATGGGTTATTGATTGGTTGCCCAAGTATTTGTATGGGAGACTGAGTATGTGTGTGGGTGGCTGGGAGGTGTATGACTCTGTGCATAGATGTGTGAGCAGTTGATTCACTAGATGTATGGGATCAAACGTGCATGTGGAAACAGCTGTATGGGCAGTTGACTGTGTGCATGAGTGTATTGGTGAGTGAATGGATATCTCAGTGCTACATGTCAAAGTAAGTACATATGTAAAACACAGTACATGTGAGAGTTGACATATATAAATAACTGAGCATAAGAGCCAGTGAATGTGAGAGTGGCTTTATGAATCATTGTGAACTTGTATCAGAGATTGTATAAGAGAGTAAATATGTGTTAGAATATGTTTGAATTAGTAAGGTGTGTATAACTGTATAGTTGAGGAAATGGAGGAGTGATTGATTCTTTTCATGACTGACTAGATATGTGAGTAACTCCATGGATGAGTGACAATCTGTGAGTGTCTGTTTACACTGATTGTATCTAAGGTTATATTAGAGTCTGAAGAGGTTCATCGTATTATCACATGAATGATATTATCAGTGATGTGATCAGTAATGTCAAATGAGATGTCATCAGTGATGTCATCAGTGATGTCATCAGTGATGTCACTGACTATGTCATGAATGATGTAATATGTGACATCATCAGCAGTGGATTGCGGGTGCGCGATATATAGTTATTGCAACTAACTATATATGCGAATTTCTATGGTTTTGTGCGAGTAAATTAAGGTTTTGTAAATGCTAATTCCTAACTATATATGGTCTATAACCTATGGTTTTTTCAGTGAATTTCAATGGTTTTTTAATAGCAAATATCAAAAGCTGTAAAATGTCAAGTACGTGGTAGGTAAAAACATTTTCGTATTTATGCACGCTGATGTGGTTTGAACGCTGCCCCCCCCCTTCTCTTTTCTTTTAGGAGTATTCTCTCTTTGCAGATAGTGAAGGGTAGGGAACGTAAGCCTTTGCCCCCATTGTAACCCGTCGTGCCTGCTTCCCTCTACATTTGATTGATTGTTATTGAAGCATTTACTGTTTTAGAATTGGGTGCTCTCATGCTGACGCCAGCTTCAATCTGAAACATCCAGAAACACTGTAGACTACCAATTCAATCAGTTCCGGTGGAGCCCCAACGTGACCCGGTAGAGAAGAACTTGCCCTCCCCTCTTTGACTGATTGTTCTTGTTGCCTGTCCCTTCTGTTGTCATTTAACAGAACTTTTTGGACTGCTGAAAGGGGTTGTATTCCGACCGCTGGTTGGTGGAGACATTTTGACTATATTCTGGACCTGCGTTGTCGCGTAATGCGTCATATGACGCGCCGCGTTAGCGCACCCGGAAGTGCTCCGGTGCGCAAGGCGCAGCTTCCTGGAAAGGATCCAGAGCGCGGCGCGCAGCGCGTAGCATAAGCATAACAGGTCATGTGACTTGTTAATAAAACTTTTCATTGGTTCATTTTACTTTTGGTTTCCTAATGATGGAAGGCTTGATCATATGACCTAAAAATATCACTTTTCATTGGATTAAAACATTTTTTTTTCCCAAACGATGAAAGCCCCACCTTGTTTCTAGATGTTTCAGACTAAAGCTGGCGTCAGCCTGAGAGCACCACCATCTCGTGGCTCCGTCGTGGTCATTCCGCGAGCAATCATGGCAGCCGCTCCCCACTGGAAGCCTGCAGGAGTCGGGAGCCCCCAAGACTTTTGTAAAATCTTCAAGGCTCAGGGGACGTCCGAGTTCCAAGGTGTCCCAGGGCCATGTTAGTGGACCAGGCCCAAATCCGAAGAGCCGTCCGCCATTTTAAGACTCCTGTGGCAGCCGCCTATCGCTGCACCGCAAGAGTGGGAGCAACTCAACTACATGGTGAGCGAGACGCTGTAGCCGCAAGAGCGGGCGGTAAACAGCTGAATGGCGGATGAGGCACAGTGTAGAAAAAGCGGGCGGAATGGCAACTGAAACGGTAAAGGGGCGCCCCACTACAGCAGACGAGCCTCCACCTGGGGAGGCCCGTTCACGCCGCCTCCCCCCCCCCACCCCCCCGGGGCGCCCCACACCGTTTTTCGGAGCAGCATTGTAGGATACCAAAACCAGTGTGGCAACTTACTGGACATCACCTGGGTGCCGTCCAGATCACAGCGCGTTCTGCTGCCTTGGGACTACATATGTTTTAATCTAGTATATATGAATATTGATGTATATAAGTGAGTATATGTGAGAGTAAGAGATTGTAAGAGTTCCTGTTTAAATAAGTATGTGTTTCTATAAGTGATTGTTTAAGAGAATAAATATGTGTAATTTTAAATAGAAGTAAGGTGGAAGTGTGTGTATAACTCTATATTCAAATAAATGGATGTCCAATAGTTTATTTGCACGTGTGAATATGTGTGTGAGTAACTTTTGGATGAATGTCGGTGTGTAACAGGATGTATAGGTGTATCACTTCATATGATGAGTGAGTATATGTATGAGTGACTATATAGAACTGTTGGTGAATGAGTGGATGTGTATATAGATAGTGGAATTACTGAATTGCTTGTTGTAACTGATATAGGTATCTCCATTTTTTTTTAAAATTTCAGTTTCTATTTTTGAATATGTGTCTCAAGGGTTACATTATAGTGAAAGGAGGTCCGTCACTATGTCACAAGGATGGTGTCATGAGTGATGTCACTGACCATGTCATGAGTGATGTAATATGTGATGTCATCAGCAGTGCATTGCACGCGCAAGTTATAGTGAGTCCGACTAACTATAACGTGGGAATTTCAATGGTTTTATATCAGTAAAATTTCCAGCTAACTATAACTGGTGTGAAACCTATGGTTTTTTCAGTGAATTTAATAGGTTTTTTAAATGCTAATTCCTAACTATAACTGGTGTGAAACCTATGGTTTTTTCAGTGAATTTCATAGGTTTTTTAAATGCTAATTCCTAACTATAACTGGTGTGAAACCTATGGTTTTTTCAGTGAATTTCATAGGTTTTTTTAATGCTAATTCCTAACTTTTTATTCATACTCATACCTATGTGTTTTTTAGTGAATTGCTAAAGTATGTTTTTGTAAAAATGAACACTATAATGTATATTGAGATAATATTTTTAATTTAAAATATATATTTTTTTATATTTCACTTCGGTGCGCTTTCGGTGCGCGCACCGGTGCGCGTACCGTCAGCGCACTAACAAAAAAAAAGAAAAAAAAAAATGAAGGAGGGACTGTGTAATAGATAGTAAGACAGATAAAAAGTGTAAAAGGAAGTAACTGAGAAAAGAAAAATGAATAAGGGAGCAAAAGAAAGAAGAAATAGGAAGAAGACTAAAGCAGAGGTTAAGGGAGAATGTAAATGGATGTTGAAAGTAAAAAGAAGGACAGTTAAGTATGGGAATGTCAGGTAGTGACGGAATCAGAGGAAAAGAATAGCAGTGATTGAGGGAAAGTAAATATCAGTGAATATAAGTAAAGAGGGGTGAAAGAGGGTACATGTAAGTGAATAAGGGTAACACATGGGGAGTAATAGAGAGAAAGAAGAGAGAGAGTAAAAGAAGGACTGTCACAAAGGGACTAAGTGAACCAGTAAAAAAGGTAAGTGAAGGAGTGTGCATAGGCAGAAGTACTGAAAGAAATTGAATGTGGTCGGAAGTAAACATGGAACAAAAGAATAAGTGAGGGAAGCAAAGTAAGGAAATAGGTGTGCGGTAGGGTGACAGAAAAATAGTGAAAATAAAACAAAAGGTGATAACAAAAAACATTTTACAAACACACTTACCATATAATCTATGCAAATTTGTATCTGTGAAAGATAAAGGAAAAAACATGTTATAATTACATAAAAATGTATAATAAAATAGAAGAAACAGTTCATGAGGTTTAAAAATCTACAAAAGTTTACTTAGAAATGAAGCAATAGTGAAGGATACAAAAACAGAAAGAAAGTAATGTAGAAAGAAAAAAAAAAGGAAAAAGAAATAGTTGGAGAACAAATTCCTAAAGGTAAAAAAGATACTAAAAGAATGTAAAATATCAAAACAAAATGAGTAAAGATAAGAAACTAAAAGAAAAATGATTGAAAAGGAGAGAAGTCAGATTGATAAACTATAAATAAAATAGAGGAATAGAAGATGATTGAGAGTGAGTGAAGTGAAGTCACAGAGTGAAGGGATGAAAGAAATGAAGTTATTATAGAACGATGGATAAAACAGGAGTGAGAGAGTAAGTACACAGAAAGACAAAAGGAAGAACTAACTGAACTACAGTACAATGAGTGTGAAAGAAAAAAAAATGGAGAAAGAGAAAGAGTGTTAGGAAACTAAAGCAGAGGTACTAAGAGAATATGAAAAAGATAAAAAGTGGTGGAAGGAACAGAGGAAATGCAGATAGTTCCTATCAGATTAAGAAGTTGTGAATGAAGTGCAGTAAAGAAACAGCGATGAAAAAAGAGTGTAAATTAGTAAAGAGAGGTAAATAAGGGTGAAAAAGAAAATGAGTGTATAACAATGTGAACACAATATAAATTACACAATGCAAACTACACAATAACTTCTACAATATGTTACATTATTTATTTTTGCTGTTCTCAGAATATATTGAATTCCACTTAAATTAGTGAGTTCAAAGTCTTCATCATATAACAGCGGGAAAAAAAAACCACAATCTAAAAGATTGTGTTTAAAAAAACCCATTCAAACATACATCTCATATATGTACACTAATCTTTGATTCACTTACTTTTCCATGAGGCCAAATAGAAGATAGTGAAGGTCCTTTTGGTGGAAAAAAAGTCTGCTGTTCCTTATAAGTTCCATTTCATCGACTTCCTATGAAAAAAGATCTAAAAACATCATACCTTACACAATCCTCACGGCCAATTTGTGTCTGATATATCAGTATTTTTTACTTTGAGATCCACTTAAAGTATCTACATGAGATAAATAATTTAAAATATTAGATTAACTAACTAACTAACTAACTTTTATTAACTATTCCCGTCTTCAAAGGCCAATTCCCTTTACTAAAACTTTGGTTTTAAAAACACTAGATAAGAATTTGTAGAGTCATAAGGCAAACGTTGTTTATAAGTTAAATGAGAATCATTGCAGTAACTCCATCCATTTTCAGATTTTAAGTAGCATGTATAATGTCCTGAGGTGGTCGAAGATCCATCATGATAAATAATAGCTTCAGTTGTAAAGGTCCTTCCAGAAATTGATAACTGAGAAGCCACAAAATTTTTGATAGAAGTTGTCAATTTAGTTCCATCAGGTCTACATCGTTGGAAAACTAAAATAATATACTGCCCATACCTTTGTATAAATAATGTGGACAGCATTGTACAGTTACATTGGGTACACACCATATTATGATCTGCTGCTTTAACTAGATTTTTAAAAGACACTGATTTACAGTCTGGTAAAGTCAAATATATAAATCTTTCAGTATTCTAGTAGTACTTGATAAACTACAATTGTGGCAGTCATGCTGCCATTGATAAGAAAGACTGAAAAGATTATCTACATCTACACCTTCATCTTCCAAAACACCAAACATATACATAAAAAATTCCTGACAATCCTGCTGAATGTTCTGTGAAAATTTATCTTGACCAGAACACAAATCTAAAATATTTCGAATTTCTGTTACACTTTCTATTTGTGCTGTAACACTGCTACATTTCTGAAACACAGAATTCAATAAACCACACAATCTTTGATCCCGATTTTCAACAATCTGTTCTTGTAAACTTTTAAGAAAAAAAACAACATTAACCACTACATTAGCATAGCAGTTGACACCAGAACTATTTTCAAACTGAAATCCAACAACATTTTCTCCACAATTCTTTTTCTTCCTGTTTTCAATTACAGTTTTCTCTACTTTTTGTCTTTTTGCAACTACCTCACTACAATTATCCTCATTTCTTCTTTTTCGGCCTACCACACGTTTTTCAAACAGAGGATATTGAGGCAAATGTGGAGCATACTCTCTTCTTAACCTATTGTATTCTTTAACACAATCTAGATCTGCAGAAATCTTTGTCTCATCACACGCAATCAAGTACAATCCTGATAAAGTTCTGACTCGAGATAATGCCACATATGCCATACCCTCTTTAAACACAGATCTTCCAATGTTCACCAATGCACTATCTACACTTAAACCTTGAGATTTATGAATTGTCACCGCATACGCCAAACAAACAGGAAACTGTTTTCGGCGAACATATAAGTCTTTTACAAGTAAAAATCTAGCAGAACAACAACTTATTTGTTGTACTTGTTCAATGCCATCAAATTTTATTTTAAAAAATTCAATTCCATCTCTATTTCTGTAATTCACAAAATCAACAACATAACCCATTGCTCCATTTACCAGACCGCTTTCAACATTTAAATTCCTTCTCAAAATGATACGACAATTTAAACACACATTCAGAGTCTTTTTAAAACCAGCTGTTTTTGAAATACTTTTCTCCAATGAATGCAATTTAGTTTTCAAATTTTCTGACAAAACAATTGTTGCACCCATATGCTCTATTTTATCTATTGCTTCCAGTTTCACAATCTCTTCATTTTCTAAGTCTAACATTTTTTGGTTGAAGATGGAACATTCTTGCAGAGTTGGCATCAAACATATCCCAGATTTCTTCTCAGTCATTTTTTTAAAAATATTCTCTGGAAGAATGTTTTCATTTGGATACAAATTTGAAATTAATCGACTATGCAAAGCTTTTTTCCCTTTCTCAGTCATTTTTCCAATTCTTACATCTTGTAGAATATTTTTATAATCTTCATCCTTGGCCTGTCGCATATTTTGAAGCAGTTCAGCATATTTAAAATTTAGCCATATATTAACATTTCCAATGCTTCCAAGGGACTTCCTGGTATCTTCATGCGTGAGCATTTTAAACACTGGTTGTCCTTTTACTGGAGTCAACTGCAATAGATCTCCAAAAACAATAATGTGTTTTCCTCCAAATAACACATCATAGTCTGTTTTAAGAATTTCTTGCATTCTCAAATGCACAAAAGCAAGCATTAGATTTGAGACCATGCTTACTTCATCTATGATAAGAAGTTTCATTTTCTTCAAGACTCTTGAAACTTCAGAAGACGCATCTCCAGATAGCTTGTTGTAATGCAATTTATTATCATGTTCAACTGGCAGCATCAATAAACGATGTAGAGTAATCCCTTTAATGTTATGTGCTGCCAGACCAGTTGGAGCAGTTACAACACAAGACAGTGGTGAATCAGTCCTTTTCTGCAGATAACTTGCAACGGCTTTAATTAGAAAACTTTTTCCTGTCCCCGCTTCTCCACTTACATACAGTCGGACAGGGTCAAATAATATACATGAGCACTCTTTTTTCTCATGTCTGAATCCATGTTCAATCTGCTCTGTGACTTCATCATATATCTTTTTCTGCTCAATGTTTAGTTGCTTTACCAAATCTTCTAAGTTAACTCCATCCTCTTGAGCTTGTTCCATAGCTCTTTCCACCTCATCCATGGCAGTGGCAGCTTCATTTTGGATAATTGGTCCTCCTAGTGGATCCTGGCTCAATGAAGTAGAACTCTGACTATCTTGAGAACTGTTTCTAGCTATCTCTTCAGCAATTGTGGTTTCTTGCTCCATTTCTTCATTCAACATTTGCAGATAATTTAGAAAAATAGGACATTCTATGGTATCCTTAGTTGCATTAAAAGAGTCTTCATAACAGAGAAAATCTCCAAGTAGTTCCTCTTCTGTACGCCATGGCTTAAAGAGTTGCAAAAGAGCTAAATAGTAAAATTCTCTTTTGTCTGGAACTTCACAACTCAATTTTCGATGATTAATCAAATGGCCTTTTTTCTGCTTCACTAGACATCCTTCATAGCCAATGAGTGCATATTTTCCATTATTGATATCTTCTGTGATGTTCCTCTTATAACTGTAGTTTTGAAGAACTTCATACAAACATGTGTTCTCAAGGTGAGTACTTCTATTTGGATAGTATGTATCCAACATATTTGTCTTCAAAATATCTGTACTGTTTGGTTCTTTTTCCGCCAAATATTCAATTTCTTGTACAGATTTCAAAACTCGGTTTCGTGTTGCAGCAAGACCAAGACTCACCCAAATGATTGTTCTTGATTTGGCATAGAGACTTGCTGATGATAACCGATCAGAACATTCATATGCTCCAATTTCTCGATGCGACAACATCTTCAGACTGAAACTGTATAATTTCTTGCTTAGACTCTTTTCATGTGAAATGTCCTCCCACATTTCCTTCAGTTCTGTCTTTTCTTTTTTGGTGATGTAAGATGTCACATATCGAGCCACAGCAATAGAGTTGTCAGCAACGAACTGAATATCCATGTTAGCATTCCACATGGACAAAATCACTGGGTTGTAATCGTTGATGTACTTAGATTCTTCATTTCTTTTCAAATTATATGTGTTTTTGGGAGATTTTCTCGTCACAGTATGTCGTAGAGATGACATCAAATTATTTACTCTTCCCTTAGAAATCACTGGTCGAGGAAATGCAAAACGACATTTCGTGTAGTACTTTTCCTTGTTTTTAAATTTTCGACGACAGTACTTTCCACAACGATGAGATTGAAAACGTAAAACTTGTTGCCTTAAATTGTTTTCTTCAGTAGATTTTGGAACAGCACATGTTGAATACTCTTCAATGAAACTCATCACTGTTTCATCTGAATCTGATCCAAATTTGGGTGCATCTTTAATCCACAACAACATATGTATATGAGGAGCACCTCTCGCTTGATATTCCTTCCTCCAAAAGAAATCCAAAACCTCTCCAAGGGGAGGATTTTTTTTGTTGGTAATAAAAGACATCATAGCTTCAAATCTATGATTAAAATATCTGCAAACATTCACTGGATCTAAAGAACACAGTTCTCCTGGTGTTTTCAATTCTATATTTGGTATGTTTTCATTTGCCTCTCGTAGAAATTGAAGTAAATCGTCCCATGCATACTCAGGACAGCTAAGAGTGAGGAACCATGTAGGAGTTCCTAAGTTTCTTAGCATACATTTCAATTCTCCATGACGACGAAACCAATACTCGTTGGTTCCACGTTGACATGCCATGAGATTGATTAGCTGAGATTCCAAAATACTGTCTTGCAGATTAACTTTCTCCATAAAGTCCCTTGCACAAACATTCTGCAAATGAGGTCCACTTTTTAATATATGATTAACTGCATAAGAAAGCCCAGACAAATCACTTTCAAACAGTAGATGAAAAAAATATGGAATGCATTGACGAAACCTTGGATCTTCTGCATATAATCTTAGAGTCCGGTATTCAGCTGCAGGAATTTGAACTGGTCGATCATCATATCGTCCACCACAACCTGTTGGAAATAATTGTGGAAAACAACGAGCTTCCAAACTTTCTTCCCATACACTAATGGGACTTCCTTTTGCTGCTTTCATTTGAAACAAGTCAATTGCATTTCCCATTACTTCTTTGGAATGCAAAGGATGAACAGTATAATGTTCATATATTTCTTCAGTTCTAGACACATCAACTTTTTCAATTTGACCAACTGAAGAATCACTATCTTCTTCTGTAGCTGTTTCCTCTACTCCAACACTTACATTTTTGTAGTACTCATTGTTTTTGACTAAATACAACGTTGCCTTCTTGACTTTTTTAACATCCACTAAATCTTGCCAAATTTTCTTACTCTTTGTTGGAACCCCATTAACTAGAATAACTAAAGGATCTTCTTCTACTCTTTCTACACCAATTGTATTAATATTTTTCTTTACATCTAGAGGCAAATAAACAACTCTTCCCTTTAATCCTCTCAGTAAATCTGATGGAGGCAATTTCCCTGTCTTAGGCTCCATGCGTACAATAGCCTGAAAAGGATGGACACATTGAATCAAAATAGATTCATAAGTATTTAGATCCATCAATTCAGAAGGAATATCTATCAACTGAAGATTATTATAAACTGTTCTTGCAGGCATTCTATTTTCATTTAATTTTTTCAAACAATAATTGCAAATACGCTGATCCAAACTCAAATCAAAAGAATTCTCCACCAACAAATAACTTACAAAATCCTCTCATTCACTATTATTTTCCAATTCACTTTTTGCATATAAATCAACTAACCTAGTTTGAATTTTATAATGAGTCCGTCGACAACACACACAAGTTAAATTAGGCCTCTCACTTGATTTCACCTTAAACTTGATAATTTCCTCATCAAACTTTTCAATACTTGAAATTTGTCCATTATCTTCTGCATTACCATCCATTACTATATCTATTTCTACACTGTCCTCTTTGTTCCCAAAATAACAAAACTCAATTTCTTCACAAATAGTCTTCACATCCACTTCAGATCCATGCAAAAGAGCACTATTTAACTGTTTAAGCTTAAGTGCAGGACTTTTTGCATAATACAACTTCCTCACTAATTTCCTTACGTTATTATGATGCACTGCTAACATCCTAAAATGATAAAAAACACTCCGACAAACTTTTCTAGAAAGACATGCTAGTGAATGCCCTTGCAAACCTGTGCTTTCTCTCACTCTGCAAGGATCTAACTCTTGCAGGATCTTCATTTTTTGTTTGAGACTTTTTTTACTATATGTACGTAAGAAATTTTGAAGCAAATCAATTGATTCCTGTCGCACACTACAAATACTACTGCATTTCCATGTGTACACTGGACCCTTAGTACGTCTCCCTAAAACTTCATCAGCTAACACCTCTTCTGCATCTCTAGATACAAGTTTCTCTTTTTCCATCACACAACTATCTTTCACCTCATATGCACGACCACTGGTGTCAACTGCATGCACCAAATCATTTTCCTGAAAGTAACTCTCCTCATTAAAAAAAGGCTCAGAACTTGAACTATGCATCCATTCACCAGAAAATACTTCACAAAAATTACTCCGATTAATAATTCTTTTCCATCTACTGTTCGATTTGAAAACATCCATTGCCTTATTAAGTATCCTAATTCTATTGATTATTAAAATAAATAATTTTTTCTTAACTTCAAAAGCCTGATCAACAATCTTTTCTACACTTTTCTTTTTCTTGTAAAAAGCAGCTTTTAGTTTACTTTTCTTATCATTTTTTAGCAAATTTAAAACTACCCTATTGCGAAACATTCGCCTACGAATGTCCCTAAAAACATTTACCCTTCTATTGCTAACCATTCTCTTCTCTCCTGGTCCAATGGAAACATTTTTTGTGGGCTTCTCTTTCCTTTTTAGATTTGTTGACTTTTTCTGTATATTCACATTAGCAATTTCATTTTTTTTCCTACGACATATGTTGCAAAGAAAAGACTTAATTGGCTTACCAGAAGCTTTTCTGGTGTTTTTTGAAGTACTTGTTGAAGAGGATTCCATAAAGTCTGTTGTTGATGTTCTCCTTTTCCGTATGGTATTTTTGATATTTCTTTGCCTTGAAGGCATTTTTGCTTCCTTTTCAGAAGTTGATTTGAATCTGTTGTTCTGTTAAAAAAACACATGAAAGACCACTATTAGCAAACAACAAAGTAATGTTAAAAAGCAAACAATATAAAGAATAAATTGCAACATATTTAAGTTTATACAATAGCAACTCATGGCTTTATTTTTAAAGGCCTTGCGCCACCAGTGCGTCACTTATTACCCATGTTTAAAGTGATGCATCAGCTGCACATGGCATTCATAAATAAGGGCCAATTACATATACCAATCAATTGCACCCAAAAATCGATTTTTGAATAACATGTAAGAAACACTGCGCAGAACCTAAGTACAACCACTCAATATCATCAAACAAAGTCAGGGTCTGATTTATAAAGGCCTTGCGCCACCAGTGCATCACTTATTACCCATGTTTAAAGTGATGCATCAACTGCACATGGCAATCATAAATAAGGGGCAAATACATATACCAATCAATTGCACCCAAAAATCGATTTTTCAATAACATGTAAGAAACACTGCGCAGAACCTATGTACAACCAATCAATATCATCAAACAAAGTCAGGGCCTTATTTATGAAAGCCTTGCGCCACCAGTGCGTCACTTATTACCCATGTTTAAAGTCATGCATCAGCTGCACATGGCAATCATAAATAAGGGCCAAATACATATACCAATCAATTGCACCCAAAAATCGATTTTTCAATAATATGTAAGAAACACTGCGCAGAACCTAAGTACAACCACTCAATATCATCAAACAAAGTCAGGGCCTTATTTATGAAAGCCTTGCGCCACCAGTGCGTCACTTATTACCCATGTTTAAAGTCATGCATCAGCTGCACATGGCAATCATAAATAAGGGCCAAATACATATACCAATCAATTGCACCCAAAAATCGATTTTTCAATAACATGTAAGAAACACTGCGCAGAACCTATGTACAACCAATCAATATCATCAAACAAAGTCAGGGCCTTATTTATGAAAGCCTTGCGCCACCAGTGCGTCACTTATTACCCATGTTTAAAGTCATGCATCAGCTACACATGGCAATCATAAAAAAAGGCCAAATAAAAATACCATTCATTTGCACCCAAAATCGATTTTTAAATAACATGTAAGAAACACTGCGCAGAACCTAAGTACAACCACTCAATATCATCAAACAAAGTCAGGGCCTTATTTATGAAAGCCTTGCGCCACCAGTGCGTCACTTATTACCCATGTTTAAAGTCATGCATCAGCTGCACATGGCAATCATAAATAAGGGCCAAATACATATACCAATCAATTGCACCCAAAAATCGATTTTTCAATAACATGTAAGAAACACTGCGCAGAACCTATGTACAACCAATCAATATCATCAAACAAAGTCAGGGCCTTATTTATGAAAGCCTTGCGCCACCAGTGCGTCACTTATTACCCATGTTTAAAGTCATGCATCAGCTGCACATGGCAATCATAAATAAGGGCCAAATACATATACCAATCAATTGCACCCAAAAATCGATTTTTCAATAACATGTAAGAAACACTGCGCAGAACCTATGTACAACCAATCAATATCATCAAACAAAGTCAGGGCCTTATTTATGAAAGCCTTGCGCCACCAGTGCGTCACTTATTACCCATGTTTAAAGTCATGCATCAGCTGCACATGGCAATCATAAATAAGGGCCAAATACATATACCAATCAATTGCACCCAAAAATCGATTTTTCAATAACATGTAAGAAACACTGCGCAGAACCTATGTACAACCAATCAATATCATCAAACAAAGTCAGGGCCTTATTTATGAAAGCCTTGCGCCACCAGTGCGTCACTTATTACCCATGTTTAAAGTCATGCATCAGCTACACATGGCAATCATAAATAAGGGCCAAATACATATACCAATCAATTGCATCCAAAAATCGATTTTTGAATAACATGTAAGAAACACTGCGCAGAACCTAAGTACAACCACTCAATATCATCAAACAAAGTCAGGGTCTGATTTATAAAGGCCTTGCGCCACCAGTCCATCACTTATTACCCATGTTTAAAGTCATGCATCAGCTGCACATGGCAATCATAAATAAGGGCAATATACATATATCAATCAATTGCACCTAAAAATCGATTTTTGAATAACATGTAAGAAACACTGCGCAGAACCTAAGTACAACCACTCAATATCATCAAACAAAGTCAGGGCCTTATTTATGAAAGCCTTGCGCCACCAGTGCGTCACTTATTACCCATGTTTAAAGTCATGCATCAGCTGCACATGGCAATCATAAATAAGGGCCAAATACATATACCAATCAATTGCACCCAAAAATCGATTTTTCAATAACATGTAAGAAACACTGCGCAGAACCTATGTACAACCAATCAATATCATCAAACAAAGTCAGGGCCTTATTTATGAAAGCCTTGCGCCACCAGTGCGTCACTTATTACCCATGTTTAAAGTCATGCATCAGCTACACATGGCAATCATAAAAAAAGGCCAAATAAAAATACCATTCATTTGCACCCAAAATCGATTTTTAAATAACATGTAAGAAACACTGCGCAGAACCTAAGTACAACCACTCAATATCATCAAACAAAGTCAGGGCCTTATTTATGAAAGCCTTGCGCCACCAGTGCGTCACTTATTACCCATGTTTAAAGTCATGCATCAGCTGCACATGGCAATCATAAATAAGGGCCAAATACATATACCAATCAATTGCACCCAAAAATCGATTTTTCAATAAAATGTAAGAAACACTGCGCAGAACCTATGTACAACCAATCAATATCATCAAACAAAGTCAGGGCCTTATTTATGAAAGCCTTGCGCCACCAGTGCGTCACTTATTACCCATGTTTAAAGTCATGCATCAGCTGCACATGGCAATCATAAATAAGGGCCAAATACATATACCAATCAATTGCACCCAAAAATCGATTTTTCAATAACATGTAAGAAACACTGCGCAGAACCTATGTACAACCAATCAATATCATCAAACAAAGTCAGGGCCTTATTTATGAAAGCCTTGCGCCACCAGTGCGTCACTTATTACCCATGTTTAAAGTCATGCATCAGCTACACATGGCAATCATAAAAAAAGGCCAAATAAAAATACCATTCATTTGCACCCAAAATCGATTTTTAAATAACATGTAAGAAACACTGCGCAGAACCTAAGTACAACCACTCAATATCATCAAACAAAGTCAGGGCCTTATTTATGAAAGCCTTGCGCCACCAGTGCGTCACTTATTACCCATGTTTAAAGTCATGCATCAGCTGCACATGGCAATCATAAATAAGGGCCAAATACATATACCAATCAATTGCACCCAAAAATCGATTTTTTAATAACATGTAAGAAACACTGCGCAGAACCTATGTACAACCAATCAATATCATCAAACAAAGTCAGGGCCTTATTTATGAAAGCCTTGCGCCACCAGTGCGTCACTTATTACCCATGTTTAAAGTCATGCATCAGCTGCACATGGCAATCATAAATAAGGGCCAAATACATATACCAATCAATTGCACCCAAAAATCGATTTTTCAATAACATGTAAGAAACACTGCGTAGAACCTATGTACAACCAATCAATATCATCAAACAAAGTCAGGGCCTTATTTATGAAAGCCTTGCGCCACCAGTGCGTCACTTATTACCCATGTTTAAAGTCATGCATCAGCTACACATGGCAATCATAAATAAGGGCCAAATACATATACCAATCAATTGCATCCAAAAATCGATTTTTGAATAACATGTAAGAAACACTGCGCAGAACCTAAGTACAACCACTCAATATCATCAAACAAAGTCAGGGTCTGATTTATAAAGGCCTTGCGCCACCAGTCCATCACTTATTACCCATGTTTAAAGTCATGCATCAGCTGCACATGGCAATCATAAATAAGGGCCAAATACATATACCAATCAATTGCACCTAAAAATCGATTTTTGAATAACATGTAAGAAACACTGCGCAGAACCTAAGTACAACCACTCAATATCATCAAACAAAGTCAGGGCCTTATTTATGAAAGCCTTGCGCCACCAGTGCGTCACTTATTACCCATGTTTAAAGTCATGCATCAGCTGCACATGGCAATCATAAATAAGGGGCAAATACATATACCAATCAATTGCACCCAAAAATCGATTTTTCAATAACATGTAAGAAACACTGCGCAGAACCTATGTACAACCAATCAATATCATCAAACAAAGTCAGGGCCTTATTTATGAAAGCCTTGCGCCACCAGTGCGTCACTTATTACCCATGTTTAAAGTCATGCATCAGCTACACATGGCAATCATAAAAAAAGGCCAAATAAAAATACCATTCATTTGCACCCAAAATCGATTTTTAAATAACATGTAAGAAACACTGCGCAGAACCTAAGTACAACCACTCAATATCATCAAACAAAGTCAGGGCCTTATTTATGAAAGCCTTGCGCCACCAGTGCGTCACTTATTACCCATGTTTAAAGTCATGCATCAGCTGCACATGGCAATCATAAATAAGGGCCAAATACATATACCAATCAATTGCACCCAAAAATCGATTTTTCAATAACATGTAAGAAACACTGCGCAGAACCTATGTACAACCAATCAATATCATCAAACAAAGTCAGGGCCTTATTTATGAAAGCCTTGCGCCACCAGTGCGTCACTTATTACCCATGTTTAAAGTCATGCATCAGCTGCACATGGCAATCATAAATAAGGGCCAAATACATATACCAATCAATTGCACCCAAAAATCGCTTTTTCAATAACATGTAAGAAACACTGCGCAGAACCTATGTACAACCAATCAATATCATCAAACAAAGTCAGGGCCTTATTTATGAAAGCCTTGCGCCACCAGTGCGTCACTTATTACCCATGTTTAAAGTCATGCATCAGCTGCACATGGCAATCATAAATAAGGGCCAAATACATATACCAATCAATTGCATCCAAAAATCGATTTTTCAATAACATGTAAGAAACACTGCGCAGAACCTATGTACAACCAATCAATATCATCAAACAAAGTCAGGGCCTTATTTATGAAAGCCTTGCGCCACCAGTGCGTCACTTATTACCCATGTTTAAAGTCATGCATCAGCTACACATGGCAATCATAAATAAGGGCCAAATACATATACCAATCAATTGCACCCAAAAATCGATTTTTGAATAACATGTAAGAAACACTGCGCAGAACCTATGTACAACCAATCAATATCATCAAACAAAGTCAGGGCCTTATTTATGAAAGCCTTGCGCCACCAGTGCGTCACTTATTACCCATGTTTAAAGTCATGCATCAGCTGCACATGGCAATCATAAATAAGGGCCAAATACATATACCAATCAATTGCACCCAAAAATCGATTTTTCAATAACATGTAAGAAACACTGCGCAGAACCTATGTACAACCACTCAATATCATCAAACAAAGTCAGGGTCTCATTTATAAAGGCCTTGCGCCACCAGTGCATCACTTATTACCCATGTTTAAAGTGATGCATCAACTGCACATGGCAATCATAAAAAAAGGCCAAATAAAAATACCATTCATTTGCACCCAAAATCGATTTTTAAATAACATGTAAGAAACACTGCGCAGGACTTATATACTAACATACAATTTCACTTCTAAAACAAAACTATCTGCTTCCAAATATTCTCCATAGAGCAAATAAATCTCTATCTAAATTAAATGAATCATTACTTACCTTTACAAATGCTTTTGGAGATTGAAAACAGTGTCAGACACACACACCAATTTTTCTTTAGCAGAGGAAAAGGTGTGCTCTCAATACACTGAAACCAAGACTGGCATAGAAAATCTCTATCTTTGTACACATATGCCTTAATTCAACCAATGAAAACTCTTCCCTCACTATTTTCAAACCAACACCCATCCCCCTCTCAAACCTTTCTATCTGTTACTATAGCAACTCCCTCCTAACTGAACTGTAAGGTTCAAAAGTTTATCTTACAATGTTGCAAATTAACTCAGTAAGGATGTTTGACCTCTCAATACAGCAGCCTATACAGGGTATTTTTGCTTTTGGTGACTTTTTTTAAACCATTCAAATTGCTTCTTTCACACAACATAACCATGCACCCTAACTTTCAGTTTTCAACTATCTGAATCCACCAATCATTGCTTGTGATTCAAGAGCAGAGAAACTCCACAATTATATTTTTGTGAACTCCTACTGTTCCAACTGCCATTTCATTCCCACACTTCATCTGACTGGACCAGAACCTTCTCACATCATGTACTCTGTTTGGATTATTCGACATAGCTACATCCACTGGGCTCAAAGGTATGCAGCTAGCAGAAATTTTCATAACCTTGATTTATCAAATGTGGAAATCAAGTGGATTGGCCACAGAGGATTAAAATGTCACCAATTGATACCATTGGTGAAAACCTTTTTGCATCTGCCAGAACCTGACCTTATAATTGTGCACTGTGGTGGAAACGATCTAGGCACATTAACTGGGGTAGGTCTGGAAATGCTATTAAAGGACACCTTTCATCAATTGATGATACTTTTTCCCCACACTGCCTTGGTATATTCCAATATATGCCAAAGACAGAAATGGAACTGGTCCAACCAATTTGGTCCACAATTTGAGAAAGCACGGAAACATGTAAATAAATCTGTTTCTGCTTACATGAGAGACTATGGAATGGGTTCAATATACAATAATAACTTGCGTTACAACATGCAAGACATCTACAGAGGAGATGGAGTGCACTTCTCAGATGAGGGGAATAGAATATTCCTCCTGAATTTAAGAATGTGTATTGGAACCTACTTGTAGGTACCTAAATCAACCACAGAACCCAAAAGCTCTTCTCAGAGCTACCCTACCTCTGATCATTCAAAGCGTTTATTTTTTTCTAACTTTTTTCACTATTTTTCACCAAAGTACGCTTTCGGGAACGCTTAACGGTGCGCGCACCGGGCGCTCCCCCCGTGGAAAATTAATTTTTTTTTTTTTTTTTTTTACGTTTATGAGCCTCCTAAGCCCCCCTCAGAAAACCTAGAGGGTCAAGAAGTCTCTACAGTGCCCCCTTCTACCCATACCGAACATTGTTTACCCTCCATCTTGTGTCTCGATTGTACCGAAACACAAAATGGAGGACTCCCGTAACGCTGCCAGTGCGCGTAAAGGAGCGCGCACCGCTAAGCGCTCGATAAAAAAAGGTGGGAAAGCAATTTACAAAAAAACCACTGGAGACACTTTCATCAAATATAGAATAGGCCCTACTACATAGCAGTCCCTCCAATTTACCCAAATTTGGTGAAATTCCATTGAGACATTTAGGCTACAGGCCTCTCTAAATATCCTGAGGTAAATTACATGACAAAAACACACTTGTAATGTTAGAATTTACAACCAATTAAAAAGTATCTTTCATTTTCTACGATTATTTCCTGACGTTTGATTGGTTAAGTACAAGAATATATATAAAAGAAGAGAGGGAAACACAGCCATTTTGACTGACAACTTCAACTGATTTCTCTAAGGTAAGTTCTAATTATGGAAGTATATTGTACACTTTAAGTTAATTTCTGAAAAAATATTCTGTTAGTGATATGCTATCCCTCTTTAATAGTTAGAGATAGAGATAGACTTCTCTGTAATAGTTATGGATTGAGTTAGGCTTCTCTGGTATACAGTACCCTAACTCTACTAATATAGTTAATTTGTATGCAATTTTCAGAAAGAAAACGGAAGGAGAAAATCAGGCAAATGATACTTCTATCAAAGTAAAGGTGGAAAAACCAGAAGATCAAAAAAAAGAAGTTGATTTCATTGATGACTCTTTGGATGAACAGTTTATAGAATGTTTGGAAGAAATGGAATCATGTACATATAATTATGAGGAAATTCCGGACAATATTATGTTAGAAATTTTATTAAATTATGAAAAAGAATCAGAGGAATAAATTTATCTTTAATAATTTCAAATTGTTTCAGACAATATTCTTTTTTATATGTAATTCATAAAGTATTACCAAAAATGTTTAAAATATAAAGTGAGACTTATAGTATACTGTTCAACTATTTTTCTGTTACATAGTAAGTTTACTCATAGTTACTACCTTTCTCCCACTATATTATCTCATATGAATATTTTACACCTCATTTTCATAAGTGAGCAGGATAGACTACTCATGATCCCCTAGAAATTCTCAGGGAGTGCTTAAAAGATCTGTTTCTCCTTTCCAGACAGACTATGTTATGAATTCCATATACCACAAAAACATACAATAACAACATGCAAGATATCTACAGAGGAGATGGTGTACATTAAATGAAAGTCTCTGCATTGGTACCTACATGTAGGTACTTACATAAAATAAAAAAAAAACAATTAATAAACATACAATTTTTTAAAGTGATTATTTTTCCATAGTACCCTCCTTGGAGCGCTTCCCGGTGCGCGCACCGGGCGCTTCCCCCGCGAAAAACGCAAAAAAAAAATTTTTTTTGAGGCCCCGCGGGGCCCTTTAATGGCCCCCATATCAAACCTAGGGGGTCAGGGGGGGTCTACCCTGCCCCCTTATGGTCAATTCCACCCTTTGTTTTTGCCACCTCTTATGACTAGATTTTACCGATAGACAAGATGGCGGCCGCTCCGGACTGTTTAGAATGTTTACAGACAACTGAGAGCCAATCAGCTTTCTGCGCGCAAGTCGCGTGTCGCGCCTGGAGCGCTCACTGGTGCGCGTACCGGAGCGCGGCTACAGATATATATATTTTTTGGGACGTTAATTTCTCAAAATCCACTGAAGCACATATCTTGAGACATAGCAAAGGCACATCGGGCTACCAGTCCCTACAATTTTGCCAAGTTTGGTGGAAATCCATTCAGCCGTTCGGGCTAAAAGTGAAATCGACCGCCCTATGGAAATTAACATGGGGAAAACGCGTTTTGGGACCCCCCTTTTATCTCAGCCCCCGCTTAACGTATCCCCCCCAAACTTTCAGGGAAGGACCGGAACCCCGCAAGGCCATTTTCAGGACATTTTCAGGCAGATTCGTCAACCGGCGCCAAAGTTATTCCAAATAGAATTTTCAGATTTAACATTGAAAAAAATCCTAACTATAACTACCTACTGGCGACCGCCAGTAGGTAATATATATATATATATATATATATATATATATATATATATATATATTCAATGAAAAAACCATAGGTTATAGGCCATATATAGTTAGGAATTAGCATTTACAAAACCTTATTTTACTCGCATAAAACCATTGAAATTCCATATATAGTTAGCTAACTATAAGCGCTAACTATATATCGCGCACCCGCAATCCACTGCTGATGATGTCACATATTACATCATTCATGACATGGTCAGTGACATCACTGATGACATCACTGATCAAAACAACCAGTGATTGTATGTGTCTGTAAAGTTTAAATATGTTTCACATATTGAAGAATGAGTGGATGTATAAGTGTCTGGATGAAGAATTTAGTAGGTGCATGACTGACTGTATGAGTGAGTGATTAAATGTGTCTCACTGAGTACATGGGTTAGTGACTAAACTGTCTTAATTCGTGCATCAGTATGTTTGTTGTTGTGTAAGCTGCTGCATGTGTTGATCAGTAGCTATAAGAGTGGCCATATGGGTTATTGATTGGTTGCCCAAATATTTGAATGGGAGGCTGAGTGTGTGTGTGGGTGGCTGGGAGGTGCGTGACTCTGTGCATAGATGTGTAAGCAGTTGATTCACTAGGAGTATGAGTTCAAGAGTGCATGTGGAAACAGCTATATGGGCGGTTGACTGTGCATGGGTGTGTTGGTGAGTGAATGGATTTCTCATTGCTACATGTGCAAGTAAGTACGTATGTAAAACACAATACATGTGAGAGTTGAGATATATAAATAACTGAACATAAGACCCAGTGAATGTGTGAGTGGCTGTATCGATCACTGTGAGCTTGTATCAGGGATTATATAAGAGAGTAAATATGTGTTATTATATGTTTGAATAAGTAAGATGTGTATAACTGTATAGTTGAGGAAATGGAGGTGTGATTGATTCTTTGCATGACTGACTAGGTGTGTGAGTAACTCCATGGATGAGTGACAGTCTGTGAGTGTCTGTTTATACTGAGTGTATGTAAGGTTATATTAGAGTCTGAAGAGGTTCATTGTATTATCACATGAGTGATGTGATCAGTGATGACAAATGAGATGTCATCAGTGATGTCATTTGAGTTGTCATCAGTGATGTCATCAGTGATGTCATTTGAGATGTCATCATTGATATCATTTGAGTTGTCATCAGTGATGTCATTTGAGATGTCATCAGTGATGTCATCAGTGATGTCACTGACCATGTCATGAATGATGTAATATGTGACATCATCAGCAGTGGATTGCGGGTGCGCGATATATAGTTAGCGCTTATAGTTAGCTAACTATATATGGAATTTCAATGGTTTTATGCGAGTAAAATAAGGTTTTGTAAATGCTAATTCCTAACTATATATCCACTATAACCTATGGTTTTTTCTGTGAATTTCATTGGTTTTTTAATAGCAAATATGAAAAGCTTTAAAATGTCAAGTACGTGATAGATAAAAACATTTTCGTATTTATGCACGCTGATGTGCTTTGAACGCTGCCCCCCCCCCTCCCCTCTTTTGCCTTAGTAGTACTCTCTCTTTGCAGATACAGAAGGGTAGTTAACGCAGGCCTTTACCCCCGTTGTAATCCGTCGTACCTCCTTGTCTCTCCATTTGATTGATTGTTGTCCAAGCATTTACTGTTTTAGAATTGGTTCTCTTTGGATCATTCTCTATTTACAAACAAGCACAAAGTCGCAATACTCTGTTTAGTCTTTGCAGATAGTGAAAAATCGTGTAAAAAAATAAAAGTAATCGAGCAAAATCAGTAGGCCACTAATTGGATCTCTTTTTGACCTCGCTAAAATAGAAATATTAGGAACAACCCTTCTTGAGAAATACGAAAATAGTGAGATGAACTGAGCTCCACACCATGAGGGCTGCAAGACAGCTCGGCTCCATCACCCATCCCGCACAAAATAATGACAAACCCTATGCAAATATTAAAAATATAGACAACACACCAGCAAAGAAACAGGGTAAAACATTTTATTAAAAAACTATTTACATAACGTTGGTTTATAAGATGATGTCAGTAGTGGACCGATGTGTGAATAGATCGAAAACAGCACAAGGCTCCAAGATCCGGATAGCAAGCTCCTGGATGTTGGGTGCCATAGTTTAGAGTTCTGAATTTCAGCCTTTTTCAATGCCTGTGCTTTGTTGAATCAAAATGGCGGCTTGACACAAAGCTGACTCAAGCGTTGTTACTGATGCTATGCAGACCAAAACTGGTTTTCAGTTTGTACATTTTTCTAGATTTTTCAATCCAAGTTTGGTTGACTTTGTAGAACGATGGCTTCAGATTTTCAACATACGGTGTGGTGGCGCTGACTGGGAGGGGGCGCTTCGCTCCTGCCCCCTCCCCAAGTAAGATTTTCATACGTGAAAGTACGTTAATGGTTTTGGTCCCTGAGATGCTTCGATGTCACTACCATTCTCAAATAGCATAAGTTCTAGATGTTGGGTGCCATAGTTAAGAGTTCTGAGCAGCGCTTGTAACACTGTCTGAAGCTTATTTCCACCTACTGCAGCTTCACTATTCTCAAAGTAAGTGAGTGTCGTTTGTGGACCTGACTGCATTAGAAAACAATGTGATATGTTACCTTCCTAAACAGCTTGACGGAGGCCCCTGAGGGGCGCTGTGATGGCCATGGACTCGGAGAAGACGCTTGGCTCCGACACCCTCCGCAAGTCTTATAGCACTGGTGTAGCCTGAGATCGCCCCCGACATAGGCGGCCGGCTCCCGGGGTCCGGCGGTACTTTTTGCCTTTTGATGACTCTTCAATTCTGGACCTTGTCCCACAATCCGTTTGACCTGAAGACAAGCTGTAGTGAGGCGCCCCTTTATCGTTTTAGTTGCCATTCCGCCCGCTTTTGCTACACTGTGCCTCTTCCGCCATTCAGCTGTTTTCCGCCCGCTCCTGCGACTACAGCGTCTCGCTCACCATGTAGTTGAGATGCGCCCGCTCTTGCGGTGCAGCGATAGGCGGCTGCCACAGGACTCTCAAAATGGCGGCCGGCTCTTCGGTTTTGGGCCTGGTCCACTAAAATGGCCCTGGGACACCTTGGAACTCGGACGCTTGTCTGCTAGGGCTTGGGTCCCATTCTCGAAAAGCGTCCCCTCAGCCGTGAAGATTCTACAAAAGTCTTGGGGGCCTCCGACTCCCGCAGGCTTCTGGTGGGGAGCGGCTGCCATGATTGCTCGTGGAATGGCCACGACGGAGCTACGAGATGGTAGTGGTCTCATGCTGACGCCAGCTTTAGTCTGAAACATCCAGAAACACTGTAGACTACCAATTCGATCAGTTCCGGTAGCGCCCCAACATGACCCGGAAGAGAAGAACTTGCCCTCCCCTCTTTGACTGATGGTTCTTGTTGCCTGTCCCCTCTGTTGTCATTTAACAGAACTTTTTGGACTGCTGAAAGGGGTTGTGTTCTGAACGCTGGTTGGTGGAGACATTTAGACTATATTCTTGACCTACGTTGTCGCGTAATGCGTTTTATGACACGCCGCGTTAGCGCACCCGGAAGTGATCCGAGGCGCGGCGCGCAGCGCGTAACGTAAGCATAACAGGTCATGTGACTTGTTAATAAAACTTTTCATTGGTTCATTTTACTTTTGTTAATTTAATGATGAAAAGCTTGGTCATATGACCTAAAAATTACGCTTTTTATTATTTTCGAACAATATTTTTTTTTCAAACATATGTTATAATATTCCAGGCTAATGTACTTTCCCGGAAAATTTACAACTGTCTTGCAAGTAAAATATATTCCTTTTTCGAGAAAAAGGGCGTTTCTTCCTTCCATGACGGAGCCGTTGAGTAAAAGAGATTCGGCCTGCTGTCTTAGTCGCCGATACGCCTGATTATCAGATTCTTATCGATCACTTTATGTTGCAGACATGAAAAACACAACTGCCCTTGACCATTTATCTTTACTGCGTTCCTACATATTATACCTTTTATCCGTCATGTAATTGGACTGCTTTATTTCACTTGCCTTTTACTGATTCGAAAACAGTCACTAAAAGTAAAAACTTTACAAATGAAAATACTACTACCGTGTTTTGTTTTAAAAACCTTTATTGTGAAAATGTCAGTATACAAATACGGGCCTATAACCACGTGGGCCGGCCACGGAGCAAACTCAAATCGTATATGATGAGGAGACATTTACACTGTAGAAGAACGTAACGAGCGGGCCATTAGGTGACAAGAACAAAGGTGTCTAACAGTTGCGGAATCGGTGGACGTACATTTTGTAATTAAAATACGACAGGGCCACTTACAATAACATTTTCTAGATATACATTTGCGGGCAAAGAGTTACGAGTCCCATTTATACCGGCGCCATTTTGGGCGAGGCCGGGCAGGTCCAAGATATAGTCAAAATGTCTCCACCAACCATCGGCCAGACCAGAACCCCTTTCGGCCCTTTATGTTACAAGATGGTGTCTTCCATTCAGAAAATATTGGTGGCAGCATTTTGAAAGGAAACAGAAACAGCCGTTCTCCTAGTGAGTTTCACATTGTTACATTTAGGAAGAATGTTGAAGAGTAGTATGTGGAAAATCTACAAACTCTCAATCAGACTTGGATGGAAAAAAAAACCTGAAGAATGTACAAACTGAAAACCAATTTTTGTCTGTATAGCACCAACAGTAACGCTTGAGTCAGCTTTGTGTCAAGCCGCCATTTTCATTCAATCAATAGCGTCCCCCTGCACACATTCAGGGACCTGGTCGTGTCTTCAGATGAAACGCATTGTAGGAAAAGAAGCAGAAAGGAAAAGGAAAAAAGTTCCGCCGGACCTAGTGAAGCTGCAGCAGGTGCAAATAAGCTTCAGACAGTCTTACAAGCACTGCTCAGAACTCTCAACTGAGGCACTCAACATCCAGGACTTGCCATTCGGATCTTGGCGCCTTGTATTTTTGTTTTGTTTTTGATGGAGGGGAAAGAACAAAAAACAGACATTGAAAAAGGCTCAACAGTGCAGGGCGCCTTGTGCTGGTTCCGACCTATTCACACATCGGTCCGCTACTGACATCACCTCATAAACCAACGGGGCACCCCACGCCGACTTTCGGCGCAGCATTGTAGGATGGCCACACCAGTGCGGCAATTTGCTGGACACCACCTCGGTGCCATCCAGATCTCGGCGCGTTCATTCATTCAATAGCGTCCCCCTGCACACATTCAGGGACCTGGTCGTGTCTTCAGAAGAAACGCATTGTAGGAAAAGAAGCAGAAAGGAAAAGGCAACAAGTTCCGCCGGACCTAGTGAAGCTGCAGCAGGTGCAAATAAGCTTCAGACAGTTCTACAAGCACTGCTCAGAAATCTCAACTGAGGCACTCAACATCCAGGACTTGCCATTCGGATCTTGGCGCCTTGTGCTGGTTCCGACCTATTCACACATCAGTCCACTACTGACATCACCTCATAAGCCAACGGGGCACCCCACGCCGACTTCCGGCGCAGCATTGTAGGATGGCCACACCAGTGCAGCCACTTGCTGGACACCACCTCGGTGCCATCCGGATCTCAGCGCGTTCGAGTCACTGTGCCGGAAGAGTGACCGGAACTCAGCTGAACACGCCGTCTTTCGGCGCAGCATTGTAGGATGGCCACACCAGTACGGCAATTTGCTGGACACCACCTCGGCGCCATCCGGATCTCGGCGCGTTCGAGTCACTGTACCGCAACAGTGACCGCAATTCAGCTGGACACGCCGTCTTTCGGCGCAGCATTGTAGGATGGCCACACCAGTGCGGCAATTTGCTGGACACCACCTCGGTGCCATCCGGATCTCGGCGCGTTGTGCTGCCTTCGGCCTATTCGCACATCGGTCCGCTACTGACGCCGCCTCACGTGCCAACGGATTTTCTACGCTTTTTGTAGCCCTATGTCGCATAACAGGTCATGTGACTTGTTTATAAAACTTTTCATTGGTTCATTTTACTTTTGGTTTCCTAAAGATGGAAGGCTTGGTCATATGACCTAAAAATAACACTTTTCATTGGTTTAGAACATTTTTTTTCCCCAAACGATGAAAGCCCCACCTTGTTTCTGGATCATTCAGACTGAAGCTGGCGTCAGCATGAGAGCACCACCATCTCTTGGCTCCGTCGTGGTCATTCCGCGAGCAATCATGTCAGCCGCTCCCCACCGGAAGCCTGCGGGAGTCGGGGGCCCCCAAGACTTTTATACAATCTTCACGGCTGAGGGGACGCTTTTCGAGAATGGAGCCCAAGCCCTAGCAGGCAAGCGTCCGACTTCCAAGGTGTCCCAGGGCCATTTCAGTGGACCAGGCCCAAAACCGAAGAGCCGTCCGCCATTTTGACAGCCATGTGGCAGCCGCCTATCGCTGCACTGCAAGAGTGGGAGCAACTCCACAACATGGTGAGCGAGACGCTGTGGCCGCAAGAGCGAGCGCAACTCAGCTAGATGGCCGCCACCTGGGGAGGCCCGTTCACGCCGCCTCCCCCCCCCCCCCCGGGCCGCCGCACGCCAATTTTCGGAGCAGCATTGTAGGATACCAAAACCAGTGCAGCAGTTTACTGGACATCACCTGGGTGCCTGTCGTACATGTTGTGTCAGCCATGTGACACTGGACACAGACCGCTACTGACGAGGCCTCCCCCCGCACCACCCGGGACGCCCCACGCTGTTTTTCTGTGCTGCATTGTAGGATCCCTAAACCAGTGCGGCACCCAGGCGACATCACCTGGGTGCCGTCCAGAACTCTGCACGTTGTGCTGCCTTGGGACTATTCGCACAACAGACCGCTACTGACGAGGCCTCCCCCCGCCCCACCCGGGACGCCCCACGCCAATTTTCGGAGCAGCATTGTAGGATCCCTAAACCAGTGCGGCACCCAGGCGACATCACCTGGGTGCCGTCCAGAACTCTGCACGTTGTGCTGCCTTGGGACTATTCGCACAAAAGACAGCTTCTAACCATTGTTGCTTTTTGTGTTAATAAATGTTTAAATGTTTTTAGTTTTTGTTCTGTTCATTATCGTTAAAAGTTAATAAAGTTTTATAACCTTAATTTGTTGGAGTGTTATCTATTTTTTGAAAAACGGGTGAATGGGGCCTTGAATCGGGTTATTGTCATGTGTGGGCTTTGGAAGTGTGCTGCTGCAGGATCGGACATTTCAAACTCAAATGCACGTTCTTTTTCTTACCTTTCCGAAGCATGGAGCGCAATAGCAGGCAGAGAAAGGGTGATGCACGTGTTGAACACTACCTGACCTGGCAAGTTGCTGGCAGTGCCCCCCCGCCCGCTCCTGAAAGAGGGCACACACACACCGCCGCCCGAGTACTTCACAAATCTTTAAAAGACCATGCGCTTGTTCATGAGGCTTAAATGGTTTATCACCTCTTCTAGAACCCCTACATCGACCCTCTGACGTTTCATGGAAAAATTACCATGTAACACAATACCAAGCCCTGTCAGCTGAAACCCCCAAGGAATCGTGGGGCATATTATCAAGGGGGTTTATCTCCGCTTTTTTGGCTTTAAAAACCATGAAAGCGGAGATAAAATTATTTCCCTATTATCAAGCTGTCGCTAACACCAGTTAGTGACACCTAAAAGGAGATAGCGACCATCTTGGGCCCGGCTTTGCATGTCAGTGATACTTATCACTAATGACATGCAAAGTGGCGTGCCAAGATGTTAGCGACTGGAAACAGTCCCTAACATCGCTACCTTCTATTACCAACTTTTGGAGATATTCGCGCTAAGCGCGAATATCTCCAAAATCTAACACCTGCCCTGAGCAGTTCTTAGCCATGTTATCCAATGGGAGGTGGATAACATGGCTAAGAGCATTAGGTCGATAATACATGAATATCGCTGACTTTTCTGCGATAATAGCAAGGTTTATCTGCGATAAAAATCGCCGATGTGCGGCGATAATTTTTGTCTCTAAACAAGTTATAGACAAAAATTATCGCTAGTTGTTCGTAATATGCCCCCGGGTTTTTGCTTGCAGAAATCGGGAGGCAGGAGACTAGCACTGAAATCAGTACTCACACGCCTGAATCAGGAGGATTGGCATGTCTGAATTCTCTACAGCTGGGGCCATAAACTACATCCGCAGGGGTAGGTGATAGCCTGGGACCAGCCTGGCATCTAAAATGGCTGCCGTGCACGACAAAATTGTGGCATTCGAAAAAAGGCAAGATGGCGCAGCCGCTGGAAGAGATATATCAACATATATCAGCCTCCTCAGCCACCCTCAGGAAACATAGGGGATTAGGATATGTCTCCCGCACCCCCTTATACCTAGTACTTTAATTAACGAAGCACAAAATGGCGAATTCCCGTTTCGCTACCAGTTTGCGGCCCAGTTCGCGGCCCGTGAAGCGCTTCTACCGTGAAAAATCATTTTTTTTTTATTTTCCCCACGGGACCCTTTAATAACCCCAACAACATTCCTAGGGGGTCAAGAGGGGGATACCTTGCCCCCTTTCATTAAATTCCCCCTTAGTTTTTCACCTTTTCTTCTCTCTCGATCCTACCGAGAGACAAGATGGCGGCCGCTCCGGACTGTCACGCAGCAAAAAAAAAAAAAAAGCTCACGCACAGCCGCTGGAAGAGATGTATCAACATATATCAGCCTCCTCACCCACCCTCAGGAAACATAGGGGATTAGGATACGTCTCCCGCACCCACTTATAACTAGTAATTTAATTTACGAAGCACAAAATGGCGAATTCCCGTTTCGCTACCAGTTCGCGGCCGCGCTTCTACCGTGAAAAATCATTTTTTTTTTATTTTCCCCACGGGACCCTTTAATAACCCCAACAACATTCCTAGGGGGTCAAGAGGGGGATACCTTGCCCCCTTTCATTAAATTCCCCCTTCGTTTTCCACCTCTTCTTCTCTCTCGATCCTACCGAGAGACAAGATGGCGTCCGCTCCGGACTGTTTAGAATGTTGACAGACACCGGAGAGCCAATCAGCTTTCTGCGCGCAAAGTTCCGATAAGCGAAAAGTAAGCGGCCCGGATCGCTGCCCAGAGCGCTGTTACAGATATATATCTTGGTTTGAACGTTAATTTCTCAAAAACTACTGGAGCACATATATTGAGACCTAGCAAAGGCACATCGGGCTAACAGTCCCTACAATTTTGCCAAGTTTCGTGCAAATCCATTCAGCCGTTCGAGCTAAAAGTGAGTCCAACCGCCCTATGGAAAAATGAATGGGAAAAACGCGTTTTGGGACCCCCCTTTTTTCTCAGCCCCCCCTTGACGAAACCCCACCAAATTTTCAGGGGCTGCTCAGAAACAAAATGTGCCATTTTCCTGAAAATTTCAGCCGATTCCGTCCACAAACGCCAAAGTTATTAGACATAGAATTTTCAAAAGTCCCATAGGGAAAAAATTCTAACTATATATACCTACTGGCGATAGCCAGTAGGTAATATATATATATATATATATATATATATATATATATATATATATATATATATATATATATAACGAAAGCAGTCCTAGTCCCGTCAATGAATGGCGGAACCTAGTAGGTCTGGACCTCCAGAGCCAAACGCAAAGCAGCGAAGTAGAGCCCAAAAAACGATAAATCCTCAAATGGGTAAGCAGGGAAGACGGTTTATTCAATACAGATGACGCGTTTCGCTCCACAAGGGAGCTTGTTCACAACATAAATATATATATATATATATATATATATATATATATATATATATATATATATATATATATATATGTCCACAACACCTCCACAACGGAAGCAATAGGGCCGCACAGCAGCAGGATTTAAAATAAAAAAGATGATTTTATTTGTCAAATTTCATTCGTTTGCCAAACACAGTGTAGACAAAAGCCCACGCGTTCCGGTATATCGCAATACCTTGTTTACTGCTAACGCATTTTTTTCTGTGTTCTCATTTTATTTCTTTAACATACAGGAAATTTAAATTACATCATTTCCTGTGACTGCTGCTTGACCCCGCAGCGGTCATGCGCAGCGGGTGCGCCGATTGCACGCCGAAGGCGCGCCAAAGGCGCGCCAAAGGCAAGCCCGTCTACGCCCGTCCACGCCTGGACCACGCCCAACGCCAGAACCCCTGTACTTCACCGGACCCAGACCAACTGACTGAGTTATGACACCGCCGCCCTCAACGCACTCAACACCGGACTAACACCCACCTTCTATACAGCCACCCCCAAGCACACCCACGGACCCTTCACCTGACAAGCCTGCAAATTCACCTGCCTTCAAACCCGTACCACGCCCGCCAAACCAAGCAGCAATGACAACCAACTCAAGTGCATCCTCCTCAACACCCGCTCCGTACACAAGCACACCATCAACCTCTGGGACCTTCTCGACACAACAGCTCCACTAGACCTCTCAAAGAAAGAATTCAGGAACATATACGAGCCATTCGTAATTTTAACAGAAGTTATCCCTTGGCAGTTCACTATAATACAGCTCATGCCGGTTCTGAAATAATTGCGATCAAATTCCACGGCATTACTGAGGTGAAAGCCAATCCGAGAGGAGGTGACAGAACCAGTGCACTTAGAAAATGTGAATCTCAATGGCTTATTAAATTACGAGCGGTAGATATGGGACTTAACACTGACCGCGAGCTTCATGTTTTTCTCAAAGATTGAATCATTATACTTATCCTGACTACTGTTTACCATCTTGGATTATAATGTCAATCATTGCTTCTTGTTCATGTATGGATGCTTATATATACATCTCCTCGTTTCTAAACATATGTGTAAGTATCTGTACAAACTATGCACTATAAAGACTGTAACATGTTGATGCACTGTACATTATATTAACTTTAGGGTCGCTATTGTTTAGCATCAATACTTTGTCTTTTTCATGGTGTAGCCTGCTTATAATATGCCTTGCTATGTTCCTAGCTCTCCTGTAACCCATTCCAATATGTCTGCCACAGGTTTACTATAACCGGAAGTTCTCATAGTCGTAGTAATATTAGATTTTTCTAGAATATAACGAAACTGATACTTGCGTCCAAAGTAAAGACCCAATGCGAAATCTAAAACCTGAGGCCAGGATAATTCATGCAACTCTTGTAAGGCACCCGACGGTCAGCATGTGTGCTTACACCTCGACACTCCAAAATGGATGCCACTCCCAAACGGGAAGCCTGTTGTTGTACGAGCAAGTCCCTTTTCCACCTTTACGCCTAGTGGCCCATGTGTGTGGCGACGAATTTAATCTAGCGGCTAGTGTATATAATGCCGCCTGTCGACACATATAGTTTCTCGACACGGGGACCGTTTGGGTGAGGAAATGCGATAGCCTAACTTTTGGTAAGCTGCCTACTAGTTACTAAAATGCTCGGTACCGGTTGGTTAATAGGGATAGTCCGGTCACTTACTTCGTATTTTTACTTATGTCGTTTCAGCTTAACAACTTATCATGGTTGCAAGTTCTACTATTTGAGAAACACAGGCCTACTTTCGAGTGTTCGTTCTAATGAACCTGATACTAACAGACGTGTATTTACTTATTGACTAAACGTATAGCTAGGTGAGTCTTTCCAATATCATGAACATGGATGTTTTTCATCTATATATAGGTTGACATGTCAGTATGATATCGTAGTAAGTCTAGTCCTTCGACTTTATTACCTGTGTGTGCACAAAACAGGGCAGACATGTTTTCTCTTTTATTACAAATATAGTATATCATGTGAGTTCTGCTGCCTCCCAATGCGTACACCGTGTGGGTATTGAATGGTCAACTGCTATTTTGATGTCTCAGAGAGGGACTTGCAAACTTGCCTTTTTAACATGTCAGGCTCGTTTTACCAAGTACTACTTTTCTCACTGGCCGGGTTCATTTTCACTTATTTGGCGCGTTAGTTTACATGAGTCTCAACTTATCGGGCATTGTTTGATATACTTCTTTTCCTTCTTTCTATTACATGACCTCTAATAGCTTATGAGCTGTGTCGTATTTGACTATCGTGACTGTTGCTACAGACCGGAAGGCTTTCCTCATTTCGTACTCTGTTTAACTACCCTGCCATCTATACTATTGGTGAGTCTTTTGGGATTTTAACTATCTGAGGCATGTGTGTTCCATAATATGCACACCGATAGCATCGCCTATGGTATTGTTAATATATGTATAAATAAGCACTTCTGAAATTTCTATGTGCGCGATTTATATCCCCTTGGGTACTAATACACTACTATATGAGGACTTCTTCATAGCCTCATTATCTATTTATGATACATGCAGTATCTCAGATTAAATGAGATATGATCTCGTTTCTTTGTGGTCATGATTAATACAGGTTGCTAATTTGGACACATGTATCAGTGGGTCAAAATACTTAATTTGGATTTTTTGTGCTCTATCTCCTCAGATATTATACTTCATTGCTCAATCACGGCTTATTTCGTTCAACTTGATGTTCAATACATATCTCAGTTCACCGTGTTCATGGTGGGTGTATATATATATATATGTTTTAAATGTATATATGGATAATGTGTGTCATAATTAATGTTTTTAGCCGCATTGGGATCCACCCCTATTAGAAAGATATCCTTTTGGAATCTGGGATATTTCTGTTCTATATTGTAAATAGCTTATACTATATTACATGCCACAATGTGAAAAAATGTACCACACGATATATACAAACATAACATCATATGTGGTATTGTGTCACGTAGGCTCTAGGTAATGTTAATATGTATAAATGCACTAATGTATATATTTTAACTTGTTATCACATTGTACATTGTTTGAATTTTTTCCAGCCTTGAAAAAGTCCTTGTGTAGGACGAAACACGTGTTGGTGATCTCTGTTTTTGCTGGGAATATCTGTTTTATGGAATTGAAAATAAAGACTGAAGAAAACAAACTAAGTGGACTATACTTTGAAACTTTCTTTGGAAATCCCCATTGAATATAACCCTGTCATTTGCTTCTCTTGGAATACTCTATTACTAGTAGAGTGTGGTATATTGAAGGTCTATAACTCCTGCCCGGATTATTAGAATTACTAACTCTCAGGAGTGCTATTAATGGATTCTCAAAATTTGTTTACAACAGCACCTGACGTTGCCTTCCTCACGGAAACTTGGATGAATGCCTCCTCAGCCCCGACATCGCCACAGCCATCCTGGACGGCTACAAAATCACCCGGAGGGACCGCATCAACAAAACAGGAGGAGGAATTGCCATCATCTACAGGAACACCATCAGCATCACCACCAAGACCGATGACACCATCCCCACCGCCGAACACCTACACTTCCAGATCCACACTGACCCCCAGACCACCCTCAGAGGAACGCTCATCTACAGACCCTCAGGACCATGCGCACAATTCAGCGAAACCATCGCCGACCTCATCAGCCCGCACGCCCTAGCTTCACCAGAATACATCCTCATTGGACCTGAACTTTCACCTGGATAACAACAACCACAACTGCGCCTGCCTCGGAATCAAGCAACTAGTGGACTCCCCCACGCACCTTGCCGACCACACCCTCAACGCCATCTTCTCAGCCAGTAACTGGAGTTCTGGACTTTTTGGTTCCGTCCAGAGGTGTCAGGGATAACACCCGAAGAATCCGGAGTTCTACCTGTCTCGGTGCACAAATAAACAGAAACACGGGCTTCTCGATGGTGGCGTCAAAGACCAAAGGTTTATTACTGCAGGGACACAGAAGTCACAGAAACTACACATGGGCAGTATCTAGGAGCCTGTTCGATTTGTACAAGAAAGGTTGTTCCTTATATACTAAATATTGGCCTTCAGGCAAATTCTTCACATGTTAGTACATTCCCAAACCTTTGTGTCCTAAACAATAAATATTTGGCGTTGCACAGGAATCGTCGATAATATCTGATGTCAAACATTACGAAGAGGGGTTCCCACTATTCCATCACAATCCCATGTCAACATTTCATTCAAGAGCCGGACCTCCTCATCGTAAATTTCGTTACCTCCCCCTAATAAAGGCCCAGAAAGAAAGGAGCGGAGCCAGGTGCAGAAGATAGAAAAGCAGGATAAGAGATGTTTGTGGGTCGTAAATGGGCAAGGCTATCAGCTTCGGCCGCCTAATCATGATCAGGCCAACGAACACGAGAACCAGTATAGCAGGACTGGCCTCAGGCAGAGGAGGCAGCCTTTGTCGAGTCATGCAGCCACGGCGTGTTCTGTTCTAAGGTGCATGTGTCACTAGAGAGGTGAATCTCCGGCTAAGCCTATGTGTCCTTAATCGAAATGAAGTAATCAGAGGTCATTGCGTATCCATTGTCTATGTGAGGGCAAGAAACACAAAATGGCTGCCATGATCTAAGATGGATGCCATGGGTAGATCAGAAATGTGTTTGTAACAGGAGTACTCTTGCTCGTAGCATAGCGAAAACACCAGGATATGCTAGATGGATCATTTGCGGTTCACTGATACCAAAATTATGTATTTACGACAATGTTGAAAACACGGGTTCAAATCGTCACGGAACCTCAGCCCCTCCTTTTGCCCTTACATAGGCAATTACTCAGTCTATGTCAGAGTCTAACTCTATGCTCATCTGGTCAGTGACATGCTGTTGTATCATCATCTTTCTCGCGCCTTTTCTCTAAACGCAGGTGGTTTTCTGAGACAGGTTGCCGCACAGAGACTACACAGAGCGGGACCACACTGGATAATCAGGCAGCACGAGAACAGGAATACCAAGATGACACCAATGACCATCAGAACCTTCAATCCCCACGCTGATATCAGAGTCCAAAACCACTCCATAAAGGACCAGTTTCCCTGGTCTACGTGTATAGAGTCGGAAATCTTGTGTAGCTTAGAGATCGCCTCATAGACAGTTGGAGCATTATTGGGAATAAAAACACAGCAGCTCGATTGGATCATTCTGCATACCCCACCTCGATCTGCAAGTATCACGTCTGGAACCATACGGTTCTGCAACGTCATGAGTCTATCCGCCTGAAGCTCAGCTGTCAAGTTGCTAAGGGCACCAGCAGTTTCGGTAATAGTAGATTCAACTACCCGTGTTAGCTGACGTATGTTTCTACTATTGGCCATAGGCCCCCAGAACGGAAGGAAACCTTTGAAGAAGTCTCCAGCTTCCTGACCAGTGGTATCTTCCTTGCTGAAGACACCTCTTGCTACTCTGGTCTTGTGATAATCAGAAGAAGCAGTGTATGTTGGAGGCAACAATCGAGCAATATAACATGAACCTGAAAAGTCAGCAGGCAACCACGTATATGCTCTGTCTTGACAGATGAAGTAGGTACCCCTAGCAGTAAGAAAGGCAGGGGAAGAGTTAGACGGAAACACATAAGTCTCAACGCACTCACTCCTCCCTAGCTGAGCTCTCGGATTTCTCCCATTTCCTTGCAAACAGACCTGACCTCGGTGAGGCACGACCCAGATTGGAGTTGAGCTTTTACGCTTGCTTTCTCCCAAACTAAGGCGATACTCTGTAGAGTTCCAACTCAAATATACCCGTAATTCATCTCTAGGGTAAGATGGAGTATTATTGACGTCCTTGATCATGTCAATAATTCCCTGGACTAAAGCTTTGTTGGCAGAGTTGTATTTAGTGGAACGTGGTGGACGCGGAGGATAGGTTTCGAGGGCATAGGCAAAAATGGTCTGAAGGGCCTGAAATGATCCATTATAGCTAAAAGGCAAAACTAGATAGGGAATGCCTTTATCCATAGTGTGGGGTATCAAGCCACACACCCAGCAGTCTGTAGTGTTAACTACCAGTTGGTGTTGGTGCAAGAGCTGTACAAAAGTGTTGTTAATGAATTCTGAGCGTCGAGCTTGCTCATGTTCAGGAAACGAGTGAAAAGAGTGCATAGAAGAAGCAGTAGAAGTAGCAGGATCAAGGGGAGGTACTGTAGTTACTGGCATAAAAATCAAATTCACACCAAAGACGATTCCACCCACCAACGTTATCAAAACAATTAAAAATGTAATAGCACATTGCATCAGAAAGCATTTGCTGTGAAGAATTCTGTAAAGTCTATTTCTGCGGACATAAATCACATTTTCTCGTTGCAGTGCAGGAAGCTCCATCTTCTACAATCCGCTCGCGACCACTGATGATGTGTACGTAGATGAAAATGCCTCTATCAGCCCTGGGAGTTCCCAGAACTAACAGAAAGATCGACCTTGTGTCTGACCCCCGCAGATTCAACTAGGCACACAGCCACGACCCTACGGCTACCCAGACGGCAAGGCAATTTAAAACAATAAAACAATAGCAAACTTCCTGGCTGAAGGCAAAAGTGTCAAAATTCAAATGTTACAATAGGCAGTTTCCTGCTTTATTTGTCCATATTCCGAGACCGTAAATTGTATCTCAGTTTTGCAGGAGCTGTTTGATCTGGAAACAGTGTATTATCAGCAGAGGTTGCAATGTTCAAGTCCGCAGATGGCAAAGTTTCTTCTGATGCAGAGGGCAAATGTTCAGAATTCAAAGGAACAGTTTCAGGAGGAGAGCCAGAGTTTGATGTGTCAGTTACCAGTTCGGCATCGCTGAAAGGGATAAACCTGGGTGTCCGTTCAAACTCAGAGGCACCAATTCCCTTCTTCACCCAGTTATCGTAAGGAAGCGGCGGGGGCACACGTTTGACATGCGTCGTGTGTATCCAGTTCTTCCTACCGGCCACACGAATAGCAGTTCTCGTCGCTAGCAGCACTTGGTAGGGGCCGACAAATCTGGATTGAAGATTTTTCGTCCTTGCAAAGTTCCTGATGACGACGTGATCCCCAGGTTTCAGCTGATGACCTGGACTCTCCGGTGGCTTTGGCAATGCATCGAAAACCTGTTGGTGAATAAGACTCAATTTAGCAGTCAAGTCGTAAAGGTAATCAATCAACATTGGATATTCCAGAGAACAGAATTCTTTTGGCCTTGGCACTCCCCAAATATTAGCGGGACGACCAAAAACTATCTCATAAGGACTAAGCCCTACTCTAGAATGTACAGTCGCTCTCGTTGATAACAAAGCCAAGGGTAGTGCATCTGGCCAGGACAAACCCATGGATGCTTGTATTTTAGCAAGTTTTAGCTTGAGGGTGCCATTGTAACCCTCAACTAAACCAGCAGACTGGGGATGGTTTGCACTGTGAAATTTCTGCTTGATCCCTAAACCGGCACACACACTCTGCATAACTTTCCCTACAAACTCACTTCCGTTATCTGACCATACAATCCGTGGCATTCCATACCTAGGGAAGTATTCTTTGAGAAGGATTTTAGCAGTTGATAAGGCAGTGTTGTCCTTCAGTGGATATGCTTCGATCCATCTGGAAAAAGCACAGACTACCACCACGACGTATTTTAGGTTGTTGCAACGATCCATGTGAATGAAGTCTAACTGAATCACTTCAAAGGGGCAGGAAGGAGGAACGAAGTGTCCAGCAGGTGTGGGGACTCCCTTGCCAGGATTATGCATCAGGCATACCATACAATTTTTCACCACTCTCTCTGCACACTTACTAATCCCATCATTCTTCCAGACTGGAGCCAACATCTTACAAATCCCTTTAGAACTGATGTGTGCTACTCCATGTGCCATTGTTACCACTGCAAGCACGTACGCATCAGGCAACATCCATCGCTGTTGTTCCGACAAATCAATCCAACATCCACTCGAGTCCAATTTACCCGTACTCTCTTTCCATGCAAGCCTTTCTTCCTCAGTCGCCTCTTTCTGAATCTCTTTCACACTTTCCACTGTGTCCTCACACATTCCAGACTCGGAAATCCATCTAGCAGACGTAGCAACATACATTCTACTCGTCATATTTCTAGCTGTCTGTTTAGCGGTTTCATCAGCAAAAGCATTTCCACGACCAACATCATCCGTGATTGCTTTATGAGCACTGCATTTCACAATCGCAACTTCAGTCGGCAAGGTTAGAGATTCCAACAAGTCGTTAACTAGCTGACCATGTTGAATCTTAGTCCCATGGGACGTAATGAAACCTCTTTCTTTCCACAAACGGCCAAAACTATGGGCCACGCCAAACGCGTACTGACTTTCTGTGAAAACATTCACTCTCTTTCCCTTTGCTAAAACACACGCTCTCGTTAGAGCGATTAATTCTGCAGCTTGGGCAGAATTCTGACTCACTCTTGCAGTCTCCACAATCGTACTCAAAGTCGTTACTGCGTAAGCAGCAGTCACATCACCATTCTCCAATTTAAAGCATGACCCATCAACATACAACGTGCCATCTGGATCTGACAACGGAGTGTCTTTTAAATCAATCCGTCCTTTTGTCTCCTCCTCGGTTCTGAAACAGCAATCATGGGGTTCAGAATCACTCGACTCTTGATTAGTCGGCAACAATGTTGCTGGATTCAATACATTGCATCTCTTGATTTGAATATGACTAGCTAACAACGTCAGCTCATAGCCTGATAATCTAGCACTAGTAAGGTGTTGCGTCTTGGTTCGGTTCATGAGTGTATCCACAGCATGAGGAACCATGACCACTAGCATGTTGTTAATCACCAAACCAGCAGATTGTCGAATGGAAGCCGCAGCTGCTGCTGTCGCTCTCAAACAACTAGGTAACGCTCTAGCTACCGGATCTAATGTTGATGAAAAATACGCACAAGGGCGTTGTTTATCACCAAATCTCTGTGTCAGAACACTCAACGCGCAACCTTCTCTCTCGTGAACATAGAGCGTGAATGGCTTACTGTAATCGGGTGTACCCAATACAGGAGCTGAACATAGTGCATTTCGTAACTCAGAAAAACTCTCCTGACATTCAGCAGACCATGGCACCGGACTCGGAACACCTTTCCCAGTCAAAGCTACCAATGGTTTTGCCAAAAGAGAAAAATTTGGGATCCACTGCCTACAGTACGAGGTAATACCTAAAAAGGCACGTACTTCTCTCTGTGTTCGGGGAACACTCATCTGTGTAATTGCTTTTATTCTCTCTGGGGTCAACTTCCTTCCCTCCTTTGACAAGAGATGACCTAGGTAGGTCACTTCTTGGCAGCAGTATTGCATTTTCGAAGGTGACACCTTATGATTCAAACTAGACAAATGATGCAATAACGACATTGTAGCTGCTTTGCAAGTTTCCTTGTCATCGGCAGCCACCAGAAGATCATCTACATACTGCACTAGAGCAGAACCAGGAGGAAATACAAAGGAATCTAACTGACTTTTTAATGCCTGACTGTAAATGGACGGACTCTCACAATAGCCTTGTAGAGCACGTTTAAACCTGAAGCTTCGACCTCCTAGAGAGAAGCCGAAAATATCTCTGCTTTCTTCGGCTATCGGAATGCTGAAAAAGGCAATCTTCAAGTCGATAACTGAAAACCATGTGGCTGTTGCAGGAATCAACGTTAACAATGCAGTAATGTCTGGAACCACAGGAAACTGCGGAACCACAATTTTATTAACCTCTCTGAGATCTATAACAAACGTATACACTGGAGGCTTTGAAGGATCAGTACGTTTCAAAATCGGTAATACAGGACTGTTACAGACATTACCTCTAGTTTCTTCTATCACACCTTTCTTAATCAAATCTTGTACAATCAATAAAAGTGCACGTTCACCTTCACTAGAAATCTTGTATTGAGGAATTTGTGGAAATTTGACATTTGCTTTCAAAGTGACCACATATGGTGGTATTTTCAAAAGGCCTACATCATTAGGACCAGTCGCCCAAAGAGTATCAGGGAGCGAACGCAGCTCGGGCGGGAGTGCATCCATTGACAAGTACATCGGAGAGGTGATTCTTTTACCCAATGTAAGCTGCACTCCTGACGGAGAACAGTACAAAGCCGCATATAGGCGTTTTAACAAGTCTAAACCAAGCAGATTTTCATTACAACCTGTCGTCAAAATCAGGGGTGCCTTCAATTGACACGGTCCAACAGAAATAGACAAAGGACCAGATACGGGGTTGTAAACAGGGGCGCCTGAAAAACCTACAGAAACATTTGTTAAGCCGGACAAAGGTGCGCTAGGGAGTTTCGCATGAATGATAGAATTTTTTGCGGCACCAGTATCCAACAGAAACGGTTCGACTACACCTGATGTTGCTACTGCGACATAAGGCCCACTCTGATCCACTGGAACTGATACTACTCCCTCTCTCTGTCCATGGCTGTCCTAGTATTCAGTTTGTTGAAATCCCTCATCTACTTCACAATAATCCTCAACATGATACTGTTGAGATCTATTCTGTTGGGCAGACTGTCCATTTCGCTGATCAAAGTGATTAGAAGGGCGATCGTTCGTTTGTGGAGGCATAGCACCTCGTCCTCGACCTCTAGAATTTTGCATGGAACCACCACAACCTCTCTGAGCTGCTGCAGCATTGTTTTGCGCTAAGATCGGACAGTCATTCTTATAATGACCCTCTTTCTTACAGTAGGCACACTGGTTCCATTGATATTGCGGCCTTGGTGAACTATAATCTGTCCTTTGATATGACCCTTGCTGCATATTAGTCTGATTCATACGAGGAGGATATGCCTGTTGCAAAAGAACTTTAGTCTTTAAATCTTTCGTTTTCTTATCTGATTTCTCTTTCTCCTCTTTATCCCTATTTTCATAATACTGTGCAGTTGCAAGTATTTGCGCAGTTGTAGAGACAGCCCACGCACTCTCGGAATCTTTCAATTTATTGCAGAGCTCTGGTAGCAGATTGTGTACAAATTTATCGACAAACAATCTCTGTCCTCCTTCTGTGCTCATATCCTGACCACTGTGATCTACAAAAGTCTCTTCGAACCTTGTGAAAAAGTCGGAGACACTTTCGTCTTTCTTCTCCCTGCATGCGGACAACTTGTCCCAGTTAACGCGTAATGCTGGCATCAGAGTCTTCATTAAGTCAATTATCCTACCTGGAAGATTAGCAATTAGAGGTTCGGGTTTGGAACCACCTATTTGCTGACCATCTGCTGCTATGATAGCTGCCCAATCACCACCTAGGGCAACTGGATGATTCTCTTTACGTATTTTGGCCCAAATTGGTTGCGGAACTACATTCCCAAATAACATGTCAATGTCCGCTAGATTCATCACACAAGCCTCAACTGTCTGCGCTAACTCCTTATAATATCCGGCAGGATTTTTACGCGGATCTGGCAAGGCCTGCTTCACTGCTAGCACTTCGACTCGCTTCCACGGAATGTGTATCCACACTCTCTGGAATTGCGCCGGAGCGGCTGCAATACCACGGACTGCATCAGCTTGCACAGCATCGCGCCAAATTGGAGGAACCTCCCTCATTGGATATTGGCGATTCTGCCTAGTACTATGTCTTTCTAACTCTCTCGGTGAACGAAGAGATGGATCATTCCTATAGCTTAAAATGAGCTCCATCGCTTCCTTTATATCTTGACCAATGATCATACCTGCAGCAAACTCTTTCTGAACATTTATTAATTCTTCTAAATTCGATTCAGAGTCATCTTCTTCTAATTCCTCACGTAAAAGGGAGCACATTTCGTCGAACACATATCGTTGTGTTGGTTCTTTCCACTGCATAAATGTATCTAATACATCTCTAGTACTATATCTTCTACTCTTTGAAATCCATCTGAGAGCCGTGGAATCTAAGATTCCCCGTTCCTCAGTACTTGGGAGCTGACTACGTCTCTGTACAGAGTCAGAAGTAGGAGTCTTAATTAAAGTTTTATAGAAAGGAGACAGAATATTAGAGACAGAATCAGTGATTCTTCGACGAACAGAAAGCGGAGTCATAATACTAGCAGATGTAGAAAACAAAGTAGCAGTTGGAACAGATAGACCAGAAACAGTAGGAGTATCAGGCAAGGTAGCCTGTGAAACAGCAGGTATAAGCGATACAGGTATAGGCAAAGAAGCCGGCAACCCAGGAAGAGGGGGTGCCAAAGGAACATTCACATTGACCACAGGAGGTACAGGAACTTGATTCAGGGGAGCAGGAGCAGGAATACCAGGTTGTCCAGCAACCAGCAATTGAACATTCGGTAAAGGCGGAGCCGTAGCACCCTGTGCATACGGTGGGGGTGACTGTAACAAGTAAGACAACAGGGGATCACTTTCGGGGTCCTCTACTATCTTAGCTGTACTCGATGGCAAGGCAGGATAGCACTTGTCTATCGCTAGATTACGCTCTCTAGTAGCCACCTCTATTGCCTTCTCAGACTCGTTGACTTGCAGCTGCTTAGCAGCCTGTTCTAAAGTCAACTCTTGCTCTTTCTGTTCTTTCTTTAACCTTTTAATTTCTCTCTGTTTAGATTCTTTTCGCCAGCAACGGAAAGAATCAAACATTGCCGGCCGGGCTTTCTTCTTAAACAATTTCACTTCTAAGTTGTCAAGGACTTCGGGTTCAAAACTACCATGCAGTGGCCAACTAAGGACACCGTCTTTTTCCGTATATCGGACCCACACCTCATTATAAGATATAGGACCCACACCATGTTTACAATAAAGATCATATAGAGGAGTTCCAATCGGAGGAACCAAACATGAGTCCTCCAACCGGGAATCACTGTTGCAACCAAAACACGACAACATACAATTTTTCCGACTTACCATTTTGTAATCCGAAACACAGAACGAACAAAACACAAACAGAAATGTGCACTCCGAACCAAGAACTTAGGCCTACCAAAAGCAAACCAATGTATCGATACCCAAACTAAACCAATAGATTATCGTAACCAGAACAACCAGTGATAATCTTACGAAACCAAACCAAACCAAGAACTAAAAAAGGATTTTAACAACCCTTACGAAGTAACCAACTAGCAACCACTAAATACTTAACTGAGGCACTGAAGACGTCACCAAGGAGAAACCCGTCTCGTCTCGCCGTACTAAGGACTGCACCACGGGTCCAAGACAGGGCGACGGTCAAGGCAACGGACCACTGCAGCCGTCCTGAACGGGAACCCTCGTGGAAGAGAACGTCGGGCCACTTTTGCGATATGCCGGGATCGATGAAGTGGATCGCCTCTCTCAGGAATCTTCACACGAAGCTTCTCGAACTCTTCAGGCTTTTGGACCGGTACCGAATGACGTCGCCCTACGTTGGGCGCCAATTGGAGTTCTGGACTTTTTGGTTCCGTCCAGAGGTGTCAGGGATAACACCCGAAGACCCCGGAGTTCTACCTGTCTCGGTGCACAAATAAACAGAAACACGGGCTTCTCGATGGTGGCGTCAAAGACCAAAGGTTTATTACTGCAGGGACACAGAAGTCACAGAAACTACACACGGGCAGTATCTAGGAGCCTGTTCGATTTGTACAAGAAGGGTTGTTCCTTATATACTAAATATTGGCCTTCAGGCAAATTCTTCACATGTTAGTACATTCCCAAACCTTTGTGTCCTAAACAATAAATATTTGGCGTTGCACAGGAATCGTCGATAATATCTGATGTCAAACATTACGAAGAGGGGTTCCCACTATTCCATCACAATCCCATGTCAACATTTCATTCAAGAGCCGGACCTCCTCATCGTAAATTTCGTTACCTCCCCCTAATAAAGGCCCAGAAAGAAAGGAGCGGAGCCAGGTGCAGAAGATAGAAAAGCAGGATAAGAGATGTTTGTGGGTCGTAAATGGGCAAGGCTACCAGCTTCGGCCGCCTAATCATGATCAGGCCAACGAACACGAGAACCAGTATAGCAGGGCTGGCCTCAGGCAGAGGAGGCAGCCTTTGTCGAGTCATGCAGCCACGGCGTGTTCTGTTCTAAGGTGCACGTGTCACTAGAGAGGTGAATCTCCGGCTAAGCCTACGTGTCCTTAATCGAAATGAAGTAATCAGAGGTTATTGCGTATCCATTGTCTATGTGAGGGCAAGAAACACAAAATGGCTGCCATGATCTAAGATGGATGCCATGGGTAGATCAGAAATGTGTTTGTAACAGGAGTACTCTTGCTCGTAGCATAGCGAAAACACCAGGATATGCTAGATGGATCATTAGCGGTTCACTGATACCAAAATTATGTATTTACGACAATGTTGAAAACACGGGTTCAAATCGTCACGGAACCTCACAACCACATCGCCTTCAACCACGCCACAGGACTACACTGGACCGACCACTGCTGCGTACACTGCACCTTCAAGAGGACCTCATCCCACCACCACATGCCCTGGATCCCTCACAGATGCTGGAACAAAATCACCACGGACCAGCTCACCACATCACTGAGCCGGAACCCACCTGCCGACACCAACATACCCGACACCAACATCGCAGCGCTCAACCTCGCACAATGTATCACCAACTGCACGGACCACCTCGCCCCAGTAAAGAGAATCCACAGTAAGACCCCCACCAGGAAACCCTCATGGTTCACAGACGCCCTCAAAGCCGCAAAGAAATCCTGCCGAACCCTCGAAAAAACATGGCACCAAGAACAGACAACGGAAAAAATGACAGCCCTCAAAATCGCCACTCGCAAATACCATCAACAGATCCGGAACACCAAGAGGACATCGCTCAAGGAGAGACTAGACAACAACACCCACAACAGCAAGGAACACTTCAGTATCGTCAAAGAGTTTTCCAACCCCAACGCCAGCAACAACGACATCACCCCTTCACAAGACCTCTGCAACTCCCTCGCATCTCCTTCCACTGCAAAATCGCAGACATACACGACAACTTTGAACCGCAAACTCCACCTCCGGACACCAGTCCAGCGAACCCCACCATCACCGTCAATGCCTGGACCCCCATCAGCATTGAAGAGACCATCCACTTCACGAGCACCATCCACTCCGGATCCCCCTCCAACACAAGCCTGCATCACATCTTCAACAGAGCCATCACCACCATTGCACCCCACCTGCGCAACGTCATAAACAGCTCCTTCACGTCAGCTACCATCCCTGAGAGCTGGAAGCATGCAGAGATCAACGCCCTCCTGAAAAACCCCACCGCAGACCCCAGGGACCTCAAGAACTTCCGACCCATCTTACTTCTCCCCTTTCCAGCTAAAGTCATTGAGAAGACCGTCAACAAACAACTGACTACCTTCCTTGAGAACAACAACTTGCTCGACCCTTCTCAGTCTGGATTTCGAGCAAATCACAGCACCGAGACCGCCACAGACGCCATCAGAACCCTATTGGACAACGGAGAAACAGCCGCCCTCATCATCCTCGACCTCTCAGCTGCCTTTGACACCGTATGCCATCGCACCCTAGTACACTGCCTCAACAACACAGGAATCCAGGGGAAGGCCCTGGAATGGGTCTCCTCATTCCTCACCGGCAGAACCCAGAGAGTCCGCCTCCCCCCCTTCCCTTCCGCTCCTCAGCCACCGAAACAATCTGCGGTGTACCTCAAGGATCATCATTCAGCCCAACACTCTTCAATATCTACATGAGTCCCCTCGCCACCATCGCACGAAAAACACAACATCAAAATGTAAAAAAAAATTACATTGATACTTGTATATAGCACGACTCACCTGCAAGGGTCTCAAGGCGCTTGTACGAATACCGCTGTGGAACCCGTCCCGGCTTTTCCCTGTGAGGAGTCCACTCCTGGGCACCCCCAGGGTGAAGGCCAGGCATCCTTAGCGTTGTGGGGGCCGTTGTGGAGATTAAGCAAGCTATTGCCCAGAGTTGCAGAGTGGGACTCTATGATTAGAATAGGCACTGAGGCGAGAATTATCAGGTCTGTGGAATTCTGAGCCCAAGACCCGCCGAGGCGGGGAATTGAAACCTGGTCCCGGGCTAGACCTCTGCATCAGGGTCTGCCGCTCTAACTATTGAGCCACACTTCTCCAGTTCTCCAACATCAACATCATCTCCTACGCCGACGACACCCAGCTGATACTCTCCCTCACCAAAGACCCAGCCACCGCCAAAACAAAACTCCAGGAGGGAATGAAAGAGGTAGCAGACTGGATGAAGCAAGCCGTCTCAAGCTCAACTCGGACAAGACGGAGGTCCTCATCCTCAGACAATCCCCCTCTGCTTGGGACAACTCCTGGTGGCCCTCAGCGCTGGGCACCGCACCGACACCCACAGACCACGCAGGCAACCTGGGCTTCATCCTAGACTCCTTGCTCACAATGACCAAACAAGTCAACGCCGTCTCATCCTCATGCTTCAACACCCTACGCATGCTCTGAAAGATCTTCCTATGGATCCCCACCGAAACCAGAAGAACAGTCACCCAGGCCCTCGTCACCAGCTGACTGGACTACGGGAATGCCCTCTACGCTGGAACCACTGCCAAATTTCAGAACCGTCTCCAGCGCAAACAAAACGCCTCCGCACGACTCATCCTCAACATCCCCTGCCGCAGCCACATCTCAACCCACCTGAGAAACCTCCACTGGCTTCCCGTCAGCAAAAGAATCACGTTCAGACTCCTCACCCACGCACACAAAGCACTACACAACATTGGTCCAGAATACCTCAACAGCCGACTCACGTTCTACACCCCCACCCACCAGCTCCGATCCACCAACCTCGCCCTCGCCATCGTCCCACCAACCCGCAGAACCACCGCCGGAGGACGATCATTTCCTACCTGGCAGCAAAGACCTGGAACTCCCATCCCACCCACCTACGACTGACCCAGGACCATCTCTGCTTCAGGAAGCACCTCAAGACCTGGCTCTTCGAGCAATAGCAGCGCCCCATCCCCCTAGCGCCTTGAGACCCTAACGGGTGAGTAGAGCGCTCTACAAAATGATTGATTGATTGATGTCTGAACTGGGGTGGCAGAGTGGGCTAAAGAACGGTGATGGATTAAACCCAGATCTTTTGACTGGGTGTGAGTGTTTGATTGGTTCAGATGCTCCGTCCATCACCACCCACTTTTGTAGCGCTTTGACATTCTGTTAGAGGCATTAATTTAGTGCTGAGATTTCATGTATCTAATGTCATGCAAGAATATCTCTCTTAACACAATAAACTAAACTCTTTTACAAACTCTTTTATAAAGTATTGAGAGTTTATAATTCAAGATACACTTTCTGTCATTTATTATAAATGTTGTACATTTTTAGGCACTACCAAGTTGAAAAGTCAAGTACAGGATGCCAAATGCATCGAACTTTGCAGATGTCTTCCTTTTTTTCTTCATTGGCCAAAGATGTAAAATGTCATAGTGATTCATTGTGGGGGTGAATAGAAAAATGGGGGGGGGGCCTAAAATACATTTTTTACCAATGTATTATCCATAGTCTATTGAGATGTTTGTAGTGCCAACATGCAAGTCGGATTTTTTTAAAAATTGGCAAGAATATAGTCTATGGGGTAAAAAAAGGTAATTTAGGAAGTAGATGTCATATGGTTAAGAAGTTTAAACGTTTTAAGGCACAAAATCTTAGTAATATATTTGGGAACAGTATACAGTAGCATTTTTGCGCTGTACCATGGAACATGCCAATGGCAAAGGTATATATAATTGGGTAATAAAAACCCTTACAAAATTTTAAAGAGCCATGTTGTTTAGCCCACACTTAGGGGCCGATTAGGATCTCATCGGAAGGCCTCCGACCTCTAGTCGGAAGCTTTCCGACCAACAGGTTCGATTTCCAGTTCGACCATCGAATTACGATGCCAGTTGTCGGGGCATGAACTGGCTGGTCATTTTGACATGGTTCCGACTGGCTCTCAGAGTCTTCTGGCTGGTCCGAACCGCACCGTAATCCCCATTGGACGGTGTTTCCACCATCGAGATTACGATTTCGGTTTTCCACAAGCTTTCCATGCCGGCCTTTCCAACACTGAGAGGTTGCCAGAAGGCGACTTTGGGGGCCCCTAGCAGGGCCCCCTTACTTCTGCGGCCTACAGTTGGTGATCAAAGAGGTACATAGGGTGCCCCTCTGTTAATCCATGCACAATTTGGCAGGCACCATGGAGTACCTGACACAGGGTGCAGTGTTTTAAACCCCTCGCCCATTTCTTCATGGGAGCCAGTATTACGGGTGGTTTATGGCCAGAACACATGATCACATTGAGAAATGTGAGTTTCCCACCGAACAGTGTTTGGTCACATTATAATCAGGCGATCATAACCTCCGACCCGAGGTCAGTCAGTCCCGAGACCGACATGGTGTCGGACAGAGACAACTTCGACCAACATCCTAATAAGCCCCTTAATCTGTGATTTTGGGTTGAAGTCAAATTGTAGTGTACTGCGGTTTTATTAGTACATAGGAAGGAATCAGGCACTCTAGGTAGGTCTGTAATTATAGGAAAAAGTAGTTTCCTTACTTTACAATTATTTTGAAAAGTTTAGAGTATTGTGGTATACTCTAGAAATTAACAAGGCAAGTAAAAACAAATTTAAAAAAGGATATACATGGAAAAGTTTAAAAGACATATTATTATACTATATATATCCCTTTGAAATCCAGAACACAGACTGTGTGGTCTAAACAATATTCACCCTTACAGAATTAAAAGGCAGCCATATTGTTTAGACCACACTGTCTGAATTCTGGCTTTTAAGAGGAAATGAAGGGCCAGATGTATATAGGTTTTTTGCGTGCTTAAATGGGTTTTAGAACTGTCTGTTTGCGCCCTCAAAACAATGGTGGTCCATGTACTAATCATATTCTGCGAGTCACAAATCACTTTTCAACTCGTAAAATAGGATTAGTGACCCGCTATTAGGAAGGGGCGTACCAAGGGCATCCCTTCGGAATAGCAACTCCTTAAGCTATGCAAGAATGTTTTGCGACTGCAATTGCAGTTGCAAAACACTAGTAGTTTATCACCCTTCTCATAAGGGTGGTAAAGCAGTTGCAAATGGGAAGGCATCACCAGGGGGCTCTTTCCTATTTGTGAATGCATGCACAAATATTTTAAGGGCAGGCAGTGTTCCCAGGGACTATTGCCTGCCTTTAAAAATGAAACTGAAAAGTTAAAAATTTATTTTTTTTAATGCATCCTGTTTTCCTTTAAGGAAAACGAGCTGCATTACAAAAATATATAACTACATTATTTAAAAGCAGTCTCAGACATAGAGATCTGCTGACCCCAGCATGCCACCTTCCCTGGGAGTGCCACCCATTCCCAATGGGGTCAAAAATTGCGACAGCCTCATTAATATGTGTTAGACTTGGCATCTTTTGGCGTGTTTCCCCTGAGTTTTTGCTTTCTGACCTCCCGTTTTTGACTCTGTTTTTGTAGGGGTAATGATTCTGCGCACTTTCCTCGCTGCTGTCCAGTGGTAAAGTGCACATGCTTCTGTATAAAATGTGTTATGGTTTGGTGTTTCCATGATTGGCCTATTTGATTTATGTGTCAGTCCCTAGTAAAGTGCACTGCGAATGCCAGGGCCTATGAATCAAATGCTGTTGGTGGGCTGCAGAACTGAATTGTGCCACCCATGCAAACAGCCCATAAAGTGTAATTCTGGCCTGCCATCGCAGAGCCTGTGCTCAGCATGGGGCTGCCATGTCAACTTTGCAAGTGCATACACTTGAAAGTCCCTAATCCTTCCCTTTTCTACATGTGAGTCGCCCCTAAGGTAGGCCCAAGGTAGCCCCATGGGCAGGGTGCATTGTATGTGAAAGGTAGGACATGCCCTGGTCTGTGTGGCATGTCCTGATAGTGTATAACAGCCTACTTTGTTTTTCACTATTGCAAGGATACCTATTCCCCATAGGCCAGAGTGGGCACTTTGATTATAACATCCTATAATCCTAACTGGCTCAGGGAACATGGTGGAAATTCGAGTTTAGTATGCCTGAATTTAGAATGATAAAATACATCTTTTAGTGAAGTTGGTTTTTACATTCTGTGTTTGAAAATGCCACTTTTAGAAAGTAGGTAGTTTCTGACCTAACCATCCAGCCTGCCTCTGCTAGCTTGTATATTGTGTGTCTGGTTTGAAAGTGACAGGGGCTGGAGGAGACTCCAGAAGACAGGGGGAGTCAGCACAGGGCTGAATAGGCACATCTACATAGGTCCTCCTTCAACCACATCCACGAAGCCGAGATCCTCAAACTAATCTCCTCCTCCAAGCCCTCATCACACAACCTGGACCCCATTCCCTCCCAAATGGCCAAAGAACTGAAACTCACCCTTGCAACACTTTGGTGCGAAATCATTAACAGCTCCCTAAAAACTGGCATCATACCAGACTGCCTCAAAGTCGGCCAAGTTACACCTCTTCTGAAGAAACCAGGCCTAGACAATAACGGCCTGAATAACTTCAGACCAGTCTCCAGTCTTCCCTTCCTAGCAAAAATACTAGAAAAAGTGTACTCCGCCAACTGAACAATCAGATTGACAATATGTATCTACTAGACCATCACCAATTGGGCTTTAGAAAAGGCTATCGCACCAAAACCGCAATCCTCAACATCGTGGACGACATCCGCAACTTCCTTGATTCAGACCATTGTTGCCTACTCATTCTCCTAGACCTGTCAGCAGCCTTTGACAAGGTAGACCACAGGCTGCTGATCAAGGCCCTCAAAGAGCATGTAACTGCGGATGATTTGGTCCTTCAATGGTTCTCCTCCTTCTTTCAAAATCGCTTCCAAAGAGTTATAATCAAATCCTTCACATCCGACCCTCTCCCCCAAGGATCCGTTCTCTCCCTTCAACTGTTCAAAATATATATGGTACTACTCACCACCATACAAAAAAAGCCAACATCCCTTTCCATCTCTATGCAGATGATATCCAGATCTACCTGGAAACCTCCTCCTTTAATGACATTCTAAGACTCAACTACACTCTCAGAGAAGTCCAAGACTGGCTAGCAATGAAATACCTTAAACTCAATCAAGGAAAAACCGAGATCCTCCTCATCTCTAAAAAGGAGGATAACCCGCAAATCATTTAATGGGTGAAAGCAATCGATGCCCTCAATGGGAATCTCACTCTGACTAACTTGGTAAAATCATTTGGAATCACCCTTGACCACAAATTATCAATGACTAACCACATCAAGAAATCCGCTAAGAGCGCCTTCCTCAATCTGAAGCTCCTCAATAAAATCAAACCGCACATTCCACCTAGGGACCTCAAACAAGCCACCCAATCACTGGTGTTGTCTAGACTGGACTATGGGAATGCAACCCTCTCCGATACAGCTCTCTCCCACCTAGCACCACTCAAAACTCTCAATGCAGCTGCCAGAATGGTCTACGGAGCAAAGAAATTCGACCACATATCTCCCGCACTGGCTGCCTTACATACAAAGCCCTGCACACAGGAGAAACAGAATACCTAGCCTCTAAGCTCAAGAAAGCCGGCCAGAGGTTCAATCTCCCTCCTACTCCTCCCCCTGAAAATGCACAAGCAAAAAACAATATCTACCGTATAACATTTCTAGTCCTTTCTTGCAAACTGTGAAACAAATGTAAATGTTATGGTTCAGAAAAGGGTAAATATATCAGTCAAAATGCAGTTCTCCATCTAAGTTAGCCTAGGTGACTGGACAACTCTTCCCCTGTATTTAATACTAACAGAGACTTAGTCCGAAGGTCTATGATAAACCTCAACTCAAGTTTCCTCATTTGTAACTCTCTGTTCCCTCCACGATCTTTAAGGGGTATTTAATCCAGACAATGGAATTTTAGGAGATTACGATCACTATTGTGTTTTAATGCAAAGTGTCTTGCTACGGGATAGTTTGGTCATTATGTTCAATTGCTCTAGCGTGTTCTAGAATTCGCTTTTTGACAGGGTGAATTGAGCTCCCGACATAGTATAGTTTGCACAGGCATTCAAGGCGATACACACAATAAGGGCTTGTGCAAGTGAGAAATTTGTTCATTTTCCTCACTGTTCCAGTGTCTGGGATTTCATATGTGGTAATTTTGCTACTTGACTGGCAGGCCTTACAGTTTTGGCAAGGGAAAAACCCAGTCAGGTTTCCCAGTCGTGGTGATCTTGGAATAGCATCAAAGTGGGTGTGTATTAGGGTGTCTTTTAGGGATCTGTTCCTCCTATAAGTGATTTTGGGATGTGATGATAATTGCTTTCCAATAACCCCATCTGTTTTAAGAATATTCCAATGGCGACTCATGATGTCATGAATCATAGAGGAGTCATTAGAGAAAGCCGTGATGAAGCGAGGAGTTTTATCTTCACTGGCTTCTTTCCCATTTGGGTGTTTAAACAGACTTGCTCTGGGGATTAAACACACTTTATCATATGCTTTTTTAAGTGTGTTGTCAGGATACCCTCTCAATTTAAACCTTGCCATTGAATCTTGTGCAGCTCGCTCAAAATCCTCTGTAAGCGTACAGTTTCTTTTGAGGCGTAGTAATTCACCAAATGGTATGCTGTTCTTTAAGGGTTGGGATGACAGCTGCTAGCTTCTAGAGTGGATTTTCCGTCAGTGACCTTCCGGAAAAGAGAGGTACAGATTTTGCCATCCTTGATAAAGACTTTAAGATCAAGAAAGTCTACCTCAAGACTACTTATGGTGCCACTGAGATGCAGGTTGAGATCATTGTTGTGTAAGGATTGAATGAATAATTCAGCCTCTGTCTTGGAACCTTTCCAAAAAAATAAACAGATCGTCAATATATCGGTGCTACCCGATAATTGACGTGACCCATCTCTGATTATCGTCGGACCAGGCCACCTGCTTCTCTCACAAGCCTATGAATAGGTTCGCGTAGCTGGGGTGAAGCAGGTGCCTATCGCTGTCCCTCTCCTTTGTCTGTAATATTGTTTCTGAAACAGAAAGATGTTGTTATGCAAACAGAAATGCAAGAATTCGACCAGCATGCAGTTATGTTTCATATATTTCAAAGAACGAGTTTTTAGAAAGTACTGCACTGCTTGTATTCCATGATTGTGTGCTATCCATGTGTTAAGTCCTGTCACATCCAACACTATCATCAGCATATCGGGTTCCCAGGGTGTATCTGAGATGATGCGAATAAAATCAGACGTGTCCCTTAGGTATGACGAAAGGGATTTGACCTGCTCAATCAAAAAGAAATCAAGAAACTGTGACATATTCTCAGTTAAGCTGCCTTTGAGGAGATTATTGGTCTCCCTGGTGGCAGTGTTGAATGTTTGTGAATTTTTGTCAGGTGATAAAATGTGGGAGTTATTGGCTGTTGACATGTCAAAAATTTAAATTCGTTCGCATACAACATTTCCTCTGTTGCCCACTTGTCAAGTAGAAGGTGATTTTCCGTAATGCTGGAATTATATTCATCTTTGTTGATCTTTGTGTAACAGTCTGAATCTTTAAGTTGTCGAAGTGCTTCCATGCAATAATATTCTCTGGTCATTAAAACAATATTTCCGCCTTTGTCCAACGGCTTGCACACTAGTTTTGTTAGCGCATTCCGTTGGGCCAGTGATAAGTTCCATTGTTTATTATTAGGTTTTGAGGATCTTTTGGTTCTTAAACTGTTAACCGCTTCCTCGAAAACATCGATTGCATTATGTGGCATCAAGGGAATGAATTTAGATGCTGGTTTGAAATTAGTAGTAGCTCTGATTTGAGATACACCAAATTGTTCAGCTATATCTGCTAGCTCATTGATTGTTTGGTCTGAGTCACTTCTTTGGCTAGCAATGACTTGCATTAAATCCAGATCAATCATTTCCAAATCAGTGGATTGATGAACATTTCCCGATTGCGGATCCACGCTCATGACATTCTTGAGACTGTGGAACTTTTGAAGTTTTAAGAAAATGGCTCTACGAGGTAGATAGACTTACAGTGCTTGATGCTGTACTTGTTGTGGCAGATCTCTCATCCTCCGACTGTTCTGCGTCGGTCACATCCGATTCTGATGTGGCGGGTTCAGGTGTGGTTGCTTGGACCACCTTGCTTCTTAAGGTTTTTATCGGGGCGTATATATAAAACATATATAAACTTTACAGAAACACACAGTCACTGGATGATGTCATTTGAGATATCATCAGTGATGTCACTGAGCATGTCATGAGTGATGTAATATGTGATGTCATCAGCCGTGCATTGCAGGGTCGCGAGTTATACTTAGCTCAACTAACTATAATTGTCGAATTTCTTTGGTTTTGTACGAATGAAATGTCCAACTACCTATAATGTCCCTGAAACCAGTGAAAATATATTTATATATATATTCACTGAAAAAACCATAGGTTTCACACCAGTTATAGTTAGGAATTAGCATTTAAAAAACCTATTAAATTCACTGACAAAACCATAGGTTTCACACCAGTTATAGTTAGCTGGAACTTTTACTGACATAAAACCATTGAAATTCCCACGTTATAGTTAGTTGGACTCACTATAACTTGCGCGCCTGCAATGCACTGCTGATGACGTCACATATTACATCACTCATGACATGGTCAGTGACATCACTCATGACATCACTGATGACACCATCCAGTGAATGTGTGTCTTTCTGAAAAATAAATTTGTTTTATATATGTATTTGTAAAGGTCGATGGAAGAATAAATGTTTAAATAAGTGTGTAAATGGATGTTTTTTTTTTAAAATTGGTTGGTTAACTGGCTTATTAAGTGTATCTTAGTGAATACATATATTAGCGAGTATTGTTTAAATATTTAAATGTTTGTATCAGTGTTTCTCTTTGTGTATAAGTGGCTGCAGGGGTTGGTGACTGACTCACTGTTTGTATGTGTTTTGAAGACAGCATATGTGCAGGACTGTATGGGTGGATGAGTGTGTATATGTGTGTGTTAGTGAGTGAATGACTGTCTCACTAGTGTCTTCATTAGTAACGACATATGTTTTAATCTAGTATATGTGAGTAGTGATGTATATAAGTGAGTATAGTATATATAGTGAGAGATTGTAGGAGTTCCTGTTTAAATAAGTATGTGTTTCTATAAGTGATTGTTTAAGAGAGTAAGTATGTGTAAGTTTCCTTAGAAGTAAGGTGGTAGTGTGTGTATAAATGTATATGCAAATAAATGGATGTTCAATAGTTTATTTGCATGTGTGAGTATGTGTGTGAGTAACTTTTGGATGACTGCTGATGTGTAACAGGATGTATAGGTGTATCACTACATATGATGAGTGAGTATATATATGAGTGACTATATAGAACTGTTGGTGAATGAGTGGATGTGTATATAGATGGTGGAATTACTGAATTGGTTGTTGTTACTGGTTTGGGTATCTCCATTTTTTTGAAAATGTTTGTTTCTATTTTCGAATATGTGTTTCAAGCGTTACATTACACTGAAATTAGGTCTGTCACTCTGTCACAAGGATGGTGTCATCAGTGATGTCATGAGTGATGTCACTGACCATGTCATGAGTGATGTAATATGTGACGTCATCAGCAGTGCATTGCAGGCGCGCAAGTTATAGTGAGTCCAACTAACTATAACGTGGGAATTTCAATGGTTTTATGTCAGTAAAATTTCCAGCTAACTATAACTGGTGTGAAACCTATGGTTTTGTCAGTGAATTTAATAGGTTTTTTAAATGCTAATTCCTAACTATAACTGGTGTGAAACCTATGGTTTTTTCAGTGAATTTCAAAGGTTTTTTAAATGCTAATTCCTAACTATAACTGGTGTGAAACCTATGGTTTTTTCAGTGAATTTCAAAGGTTTTTTTAATGCTAATTCCTAACTATATAAGACCTGAAAGCCCACCAGGAATCTCCAGTATGCGCCAGGGGACTGCATTGCAGAGAGGTGTAATGAAGCCACAACCCTTTTTACACCTCTCTGCAACGCAGCCCCCGTGCATGTTTGAAGAGGGGGAACTAATTCCCCTTGCATACTGGGGGCCCCTGGGGGCCAATTAGCCCACCTGGAACCTCCAGTATGCACCAGGGGCTGCATTGCAGAGGTGTAATGAGACTATGCCCCTTGTTACACCTCTCTGCAACGCAGCCCACTGCCGCGTTTGCAGAGGGGGAACTAATTCCCCTTGCATACTAGGGGTCCCTGGGGTCAACTAGTCCACCAGGAGCCTCCAGTATGCGCGAGGGAGCTGCATTGCAGAGAAGTGTAATGAGGCCACACCCTTGTTACACCTCTCTGCAATGCAGGCCACTGGCGCGTTTGCAGAGGGGGGACTAATTCCCCTTGCATACTGGGGGTCCCTGGATCATATCTGCCCAAACACCGATATTCCGAACGATTGTAAATGACTTTTCTTGAGAAACATTTGGATTTGGATTATCATGTCCTATACTTTGGAATTTTTGAAAGACTGACTTTGAGGATGCTATAAATTACTCAAGTCTGCCCGAATTGTGTGGGTAAAATTGATACCTAGTCACTTTGAATAAGAATATACTTATGTCTCGTCTAACATTTGGAAGAAATATCTAGTTATATGACAACTGGATACCGACATAACTTGAAGGAAATAAGAACACCCTGAAGAAGTTCTGTTGTACAGAACGAAACCTTTCGGCTGGCTGTGGTACAAAAACTTAAGGAAAATAAAAGCATTTGAATATATACCAAGATTCAGCGCTTCAATAAGGACTCTAAGTGATATGATTTGATTGGACTCATTGTGAAAGTGGTGCTGTGCCAAACTTTGGAATATTCTCCACTACTCTCTACTACTTACTCTCTCCTACTCCACTACTCTCAAATACTCACTGTCTACTACTCATTCTCTACTACTCTACTACTCTCTACTACTCTCTCTCTACTACTCACTCCCTACTACTCGCTACTCACTACTCCCTACTACTCACTATCCACTACTCTCTACTACTCACTCTCTACTACTCTCTCTCTACTACTCACTCTTTACTACTCACTACTACTCTCTACTACTCACTCTCTACTTCTCACTCTCTACTACTCTCTACTACTCACTCTCTACTACTCTCTCTCTACTAGTCTCTACTACTCACTCTACTACTCACTCTCTACTACTCACTACTATTCTCTCTGCTACTCATTCTCTACTACTCTCTACTACTCACTCTCTACTACTCACTCTTTACTACTCTCTACTACTCACTTTCTACTGCTCTCTACTACTCACTCTACTACTTACTCTCTACTACTCTCTACTACTCACTCTCTACTACTCACTCTCTAATACTCTCTACTACTCACTCTACTATTCACTCTACTACTCTCTACTACTCACTCTCTGCTACTCTCTCTACTGCTCTCTACTACTCTCTACTACTCACTCTCTACTCTCTATTACTCACTCTCTACTCTCTACCTCTCTCTTCTTCTCTCTCTACTAATCTCTACCTCTCTACCGCTACCTCTCTACCTCTCTACCTCTACACCTCTACCTCTCTACCTCTCTCTACACGCACACATATACACATATATGCATATATATATATGCATATGCATTTATATATATGTATGTGTATGTATAAAAAAAACAACAAAACATTTTTTTTTTAAACAGCTACTTTTAAAACTGTCATTCTTTTTCCCCATGGTACACTCCCCGGTACGCGCACCGGTGCGCTTACCGGTGCGCGTACCGGGCGCTCCCCCCGCGAAAATCAAAAAAAAAATTATTTTTTTTTTGCCCCGCGGGGCCCTTTTATGGCCCCCACATCAAACCTAGGGGGTCAAGGGGGGGTCTACCCTGCCCCCTTATGGTCATTTCCCCCTTTGTTTTTGCCACCTCTTGTGTCTCGATTTTACCGAGACACAAGATGGCGGCCGCTCCGGACTGTTTAGAATGTTTACAGACACCCGAGAGCCAATCAGCTTTCCTCACGCAAGTCGCGTGGCACGCACGGTACGCGCACCGGTGCGCGTACCGGTGCGCTGCTATAGATATATATATTTTTTTGAACGTTAATTTCTCAAAATCCACTGAAGCACATATCTTGAGACATAGCAAAGGCACATCGGGCTACCAGTCCCTACAATTTTGCCAAGTTTGGTGGAAATCCATTCAGCCGTTCGGGCTAAAAGTGAAATCGACCGCCCTATGGAAATTAACATGGGGAAAACGCGTTTTGGGACCCCCCTTTTATCTTGGCCCCCGCTTGACGAATCCCCCCCAAACTTTCAGGGAAGGACCGGGGCGCCGCGAGGCCATTTTCAGGAAATTTTCAGGCAGATTCGTCAACCGGTGCCAAAGTTATTCCAAATAGAATTTTGAGATTTAACATTGAAAAAAATCCTAACTATAACTACCTACTGGCGACCGCCAGTAGGTAATATGTATGTATATATATATATATATATATATATATATATATATATATATATATATATATATATATATATATATGTATATGTATATATATATATATATATATTCACTGAAAAAACCATAGGTTTCACACCAGTTATAGTTAGCTGGAAATTTTACTGATATAAAACCATTGAAATTCCCACGTTATAGTTAGTCGGACTCACTATAGCTTGCGCGTGCAATGCACTGCTGATGACATCACATATTACATCACTCATGACATGGTCAGTGACATCACTCATGACACCATCCTTGTGACATAGTGACAGACCTCCTTTCACTATAATGTAACCCTTGAGACACATATTCAAAAATAGAAACTGAAATTTTTAAAAAAATGGAGATACCTATATCAGTTACAACAAGCAATTCAGTAATTCCACTATCTATATACACATCCACTCATTCACCAACAGTTCTATATAGTCACTCATACATATACTCACTCATCATATGAAGTGATACACCTATACATCCTGTTACACACCGACATTCATCCAAAAGTTACTCACACACATATTCACACGTGCAAATAAACTATTGGACATCCATTTATTTGAATATAGAGTTATACACACACTTCCACCTTACTTCTATTTAAAATTACACATATTTATTCTCTTAAACAATCACTTATAGAAACACATACTTATTTAAACAGGAACTCTTACAATCTCTTACTCTCACATATACTCACTTATATACATCAATATTCATATATACTAGATTAAAACATATGTAGTTACTGATAAAGACACTAGTGAGACAGTCATTCACTCACTAACAAACACATATAGACACTCATCCACCCATACAGTCCTGTACATATGTTGTCTTCAAAACACATACAAACAAAGAGTCAGTCACTCATGCATCTATGTGCTAAGTAATACCCCCACCAAACCATATAGACACTCATACTGATACTAATAAAAATATCTAATAACCCATATACATACACATGAGTGGATGTGTATTAGATGGTGGTATTACTGAATTGGTTGTTGTAACTGGTATGGGTATATCCACTTTTTTGAAAATATTAGTTTCTATTTTTGAATATGTGTTTCATGGGTTACATTACACTGAAAGGAGGTCTGTCACTGTGTCACAAGGATGGTGTCATCAGTGATGTCATGAGTGATGTCACTGACCATGTCATGAGTGATGTAATATGTGATGTCATCAGCAGTGCATTGCACGCGCAAGTTATAGTGAGTCCGACTAACTATAACGTGGGAATTTCAATGGTTTTATATCAGTAAAATTTCCAGCTAACTATAACTGGTGTGAAACCTATGGTTTTTTCAGTGAATTTAATAGGTTTTTTAAATGCTAATTCCTAACTATAACTGGTGTGAAACCTATGGTTTTTTTCAGTGAATTTCATAGGTTTTTTAAATGCTAATTCCTTACTATAAGTTTCACTTTATAAATAAGACTGTTAGCACTCTAGTTGTTCTTTTTAACACTCTGGTACATTCTGTCATTGGGCTACAGTTGTGCTACATCTAGTTGAATTTTGGGCTACATTTACAATTTTTGATCTCTGGTGGCCATCTTTGGGCTTCATTGGGCTACTTTGGGCTACATTTGGGCTACATTTTGGCTCTAACATATATTAAGCCCAATGTAGCACAATACATATTTTTATAAAGTTAATTTTTTTACAAACCACTTCAGAATAGGGCTACCTGTCTCTACAATTATCCCATTTTTTTTTTTTTAATTTTTGGGGGGAGCGCTCCCAGAGCGCGCCCCGGAGTGCGCCCCGAAAAGCGTATTTCTGAAAAGCGCCCCCGAGCGCGCTCCGGGGAGCGTCTCGTGAGCGCCAATATCGCAAACGAAAACATGATCGTGACGTATCGCGTAGCCGCGACCGCGTGATACGCACGGCGTAAGCGCACCCGGAAGTACTCGAACGAATACGATCGCAAAACGTAAACTTCCGACGCGCTTACGCTGCGCGCCCCCGTGCGCGTAGCGTAAGCGCGTCGGGTCATGTGAGCAGAAAATAACACTTTTCATTGGTTCATAACAGTTTTAGTTTCATAATGATGAAGCCCCTGGTCTTGTGACCTGAAAATAACACTTCTCATTGGTTCAGGACAGTTTTGTTTTCCAAATGATGAAAGCCCCCACCTTTTTTCCTTATTCTGACTTTGTCCTTTGACTGAGGAAGATCTGTTTGGAACTCTCTGTACCTTTTTGTACTTTAAAATGGCTTCAGTAGCAGCAGCAGCAGGAGCATCTCAGCCACCACCACCACCACCACCACCAAGAGGACCAGCTCCAAATTATATTGGTGGTCAAGAACAGGAGGAGGAGGAACAGGAAGAGGAGGAGGGGAGAAGAAGATGGCTGCCAGAAGAAAATACACCTTACAAACCCAAACCACACATTGTTTGGCAGTTTTTTTCAATCCCAGAGGGGCAAAAAAAGGTGAATGCTCCCAAGGTGACTTGCCTCATCTGCAATGATGAACTTTCACGGGGCAACCCAAACAAAAAATATTCTTTTGGTAACTATACCATGATTCGGCACATGACAAGAAAGCATCCAAACAACTACTCTCGCGCAGAGTTCCGGGAACTGGCCAGTAACCTCCCCCAGTCATCAAGGACCCCCTCCCAAAGAAAACAACCCTCTTCCTCGCAACCAGAAACATCTGAGGTGATGCCTTGCATTCAGCCGAGATTTGCTGATTTTAAAATTACTTGCACTGCTTGTGGCAAGCTTATCTCCTATGGGGAACAAAGTATTAAGCTCATCGTCCTTGCAGGTGATAATCACAAGTGCCCCAAAAAGAAATAATTTTTGGGGTTTTTTGTTTTTTTGCTCCAGTTGAGCCAGTTTCAATTCCCTTTTTTTGTTTCTCCCCCTAAAAAATACAAAAAAAATATAAAACTGTTTTGAAAAGCCAAAAAAAGTTTAAAAAGTTCCAAAAACACAAAAAAAATATAAAACAACAAAAAGAAGAAAAAAAAAAGTTCTTTTAAGAACTACCTCCAATTTCTAAATGAAAACTTAATTTTTTTAAAACTCTGTCATCTTTTTCCCTCATTTTACGCTCCCCGGTGCGCTACCTGGTGCGCGCACCGAGCGCTTCCCCCGCGCAAAACGAAAAAAAAAAAAAATATTTTAAATGCCCCGCGGGGCCCTTTTATAGCCCCCACATCAAACCTAGGGGGTCAAAGGGGTCTATCCCTGACGCCTTATGGTCAGTTCCCACTTTGTTTTAGCCACCTCTTATGTCTCGATTTTACCGAGACACAAGATGGCGGCCGCTCTGGACTGTTTGGAATGTTTACAGACACCCGAGAGCCAATCAGCTTTCCATGCGCACCTCGCGTGTCGCGCCTGGAGCGCACTCCGGTGCGCGCACCTGTGCGCTGCTATAGATATATATATTTTTTTGGACCTAAATTACTCAAAATCCACTGGAGCACATATCTTGAGACATAGCAAAGGCACATCGGGCTACCAGTCCCTACAATTTTGCCAAGTTTGGTGTAAATCCATTCAGCCGTTCGGGCTAAAAGTGAAATCGACCGCCCTATGGAAATTAACATGGGGAAAACGCGTTTTGGGACCCCCCTTTTATCTCGGCCCCCGCTTATTGTATCCCCCCCAAACTTTCAGGGAAGGACCGGAGCTCGACGAGGCCATTTTCCTGAAATTTTCAGGCAGATTCGTCAACCGGTGCCAAAGTTATTCCAAATAGAATTTTGAGATTTAACATTGAAAAAAATCCTAACTATAACTACCTACTGGCGACCGCCAGTAGGTAATATACATATATATATATATATATATATATATATATATATATATATATATATATATATATATATATATATATATATATTCACTGAAAAAACCATTGGTTATAGACCATATATAGTTAGGGATTAGCCTTTTCAAAACCTTATTTTACTCACACAAAACCATTGAAATTTCATATATAGTTAGTTCCACTAACTATATATCGCGCACCCGCAATCCACTGCTGATGATGTCACATATTACATCATTCATGACATGGTTAGTGACATCACTGATGACATCACTGATGACATCTCAAATGACATCACTGATGACATCACTGATGACAACATCCAGTGACTGTATGTTTCTGTAAAGTTAAAATATGTCTTACATATTGAAGAATGAGTGGATGTATAAGTGTCTGGATGAAGGATTTAGTAGGTGCATGACTGACTGTATGAGTGAGTGATTAAATGTGTCTCACTGAGTGCATGGGTTACTGACTAAACTGTTTTAATGTGTGCATCATTATATCTGTTGTTCTACAAACTGCTGCATATGTTGATCAGTAGCTATATGAGTAACTGTATGGGTTATTCATTGGTTGTCCAAGTATTTGTATGGGAAACTGAGTGTGTGTGTATGGGTGGCTGGGAGGTGTGTGACTCTGTACATAGATGTGTGAGTAGTTGTTTCACTATATGTATGGGTTCAAAAGTGCATGTGGAAACAGCTGTATGGGCGGTTGACTGTGTGCATGAGTGTATTAGTGAGTGAATGGATATCTCAGTGCTACATGTCAAAGTAAGTACATATGTAAAACACAGTACATGTGAGAGTTGACATCTATAAATAACTGTGCATAAGAGCCAGTGAATGTGTGAGTGGCTGTATGGATCATTGTGAACATGTATCAGGGATTGTATAAGAGAGTAAAGTAAATATGTGTTAGTATATGTTTGAATAAGTAAGGTGTGTATAACTGTATAGTTGAGAAAATGGAGGTGTGATTGATTTTTTGCATAACTGACTAGGTGTGTGAGTAACTCCATGGATGAGTGACAGTCTGTGACTGTCTGTTTACACTGATTGTATCTAAGGTTATATTAGAGTCTGAAGAGGTTCATGGTATTATCACATGAATGATATCATCAGTGATGTGATCAGTCATGTCAAATGAGATGTTATCAGTGATTTTATCAGTGATGTCATTTTAGATGTCATCAGTGATGTCATCAGTGATGTCACTAACCATGTCATGAATGATGTAATATGTGACATCATCAGCAGTGGATTGCGGGTGCGCGATATATAGTTAGTGGAACTAACTATATATGAAATTTCAATGGTTTTGTGTGAGTAAAATAAGGTTTTGAAAAGGCTAATCCCTAACTATATATGGTCTATAACCAATGGTTTTTTCAGTGAATTGTCAAGGTTTTGTAAATGCAAATTCCTAACTATATATGGCCTATAACCTATGGTTTTTTCAGTGAATTTCATTGGTTTTTTAATAGCAAATATCAAAATCTGTAAAATGTCAAGTACGTGATAGGTAAAAACTTTTTCGTGTTTATGCACGCTGATGTGCTTTGAACGCTGCCCCCCTCCCCTCTTTTCTCTTAGTAGTACTCTCTCTTTGCAGATAGTGAAGAGTAGTTAACGCAGGCCTTTACCCCCGTTGTAATCCGTCGTGCCTGCTTGTCTCTCCATTTGATTGATTGTTATCCAAGCATTTGCTGTTTTACAATTGATTCTCTGTGGTCCATTCTCTATTTACAAACAAGCACAAAGTCGCAATACTCTGTTTAGTCTTTGCAGATAGTGAAAAATCGTGAAAAATCGTGTAAAAAAATAAAAGTAATCGAGCAAAATCAGTAGGCCACTAATTGGATCTCTTTTTGACCTCGCTAAAATAGAAATATTAGGAACAACCCTTCATGAGAAATACGAAAATAGTGAGATGAACTGAGCTCCACACCATGAGGGCTGCAAGACAGCTCGGCTCCGTCACCCACCCCGCCCAAAATAACGACAAACCCTATGGAAATAATAAAAATATAGACAACACACCAGCAAAGTAACAGGGTAAAACATTTTATTAAATAACTATTTACATTACGTTGGTTTATGACATGATGTCAGTAGTGGACCGATATGTGAATAGGTCGAAAGCAGCACAAGGCGCCAAGATCCGGATGGCAAGTCCTGGATGTTGGGTGCCATAGTTCAGAGTTCTGAGCAGCGCTTGTAACACTGTCTGAAGCTTATTTCCACCTACTGCAGCTTCACTATTCTCAAAGTAAGTGAGGGTCGTTTGTGGACCTGACTGCATTTGAAAACAATGTTATATGGTACCTCCCTAAACCGCTTGACGGAGGCCCCCGAGGGGCGGTGTGATGGCACGGACTCGGAGAAGACGCTTGGCTCCGACCCCCTCCCCAAGTCTTATAGCACTGGTGTAGCCTGAGATCGCCCCCGACATAGGCGGCCGGCTCCCGGGGTCCGGCGGAACTTTTTGCCTTTTGATGACTATTCTGGACTTTGTCCCACAATCCGTTTGACCTGAAGACACGCTGTAGTGGGGCGCCCCTTTACCATTTTAGTTGCCATTCCGCCCGCTTTTGCTACACTGTGCCTCTTCCGCCATTCAGCTGTTTACCGCTCGCTCTTGCGACTACAGCGTCTCGCTCACCATGTAGTTGAGTTGCGCCCACTCTTGCGGTGCAGCGATAGGCGACTGCCACAGGACTCTCAAAATGGCGGCCGGCTCTTCAGATTTGGGCGTGGTCCACTAAAATGGCCCTGGGACACCTTGGAACTCGGACACTTCCCTGATAGGGCTTGGGTCCCATTCTCGAAAGCGTCCCCTCAGCCGTGAAGATTCTACAAAAGTCTTGGGGGCCCCGACTCCCGCAGGCTTCTGGTGGGGAGCGGCTGCCATGTCTGCTCGTGGAATGGCCACGACGGAGCTACGAGATGGTAGTGCTCTCATGCTGACGCCAGCTTTAGTCTGAAACATCCAGAAACACTGTAGACTACCAATTCGATCAGTTCCGGTAGCGCCCCAACATGACCCGGTAGAGAAGAACTTGCCCTCCCCTCTTTGACTGATGGTTCTTGTTGCCTGTCCCCTCTGTTGTCATTTAACAGAACTTTTTGGACTGCTGAAAGGGGTTGTGTTCCGAACGCTGGTTGGTGGAGACATTGTGACCATATTCTTGACCTACGTTGTCGCGTAATGTGTTATATGACACGCCGCGTTAGCGCACCCGGAAGTGATCCGGGGCGCGGCGCGCAGCGCGTAACGTAAGCATAACAGGTCATGTGACTTTTGTAGAATCTTCACGGCTGAGGGGACGCTTTTCGAGAATGGAGCCCAAGCCCTAGCAGGCAAGCGTCCGAGTTCCAAGGTGTCCCAGGGCCATTTCAGTGGACCAGGCCCAAAACCGAGGAGCCGTCTGCCATTTTAAGAACAATGTGGCAGCCGCCTATCGCTGCACTGCAAGAGTGGGAGCAACTCAACAACATGGTGAGCGAGACGCTGTAGCCGCAAGAGCGGGCGCAACTCAGCTAGATGGCCGCCACCTGGGGAGGCCCGTTCACGCCGCCTCCCCCACCCCCGGGCCGCCGCACGCCAATTTTCGGAGCAGCATTGTAGGATACCAAAACCAGTGCGGCAGTTTACTGGACATCACCTGGGTGCCTGTCGTACATGTTGTGTCAGCCATGTGACACTGGACACAGTCCCATCAATATCTCAACGCGTTCTGCTGCCTTGGGACTATTCGCACAACAGACCGCTACTGACGAGGCCTCCCCCCGCACCACCCGGGACGCCCCACGCTGTTTTTCTGTGCTGCATTGTAGGATCCCAAAACCAGTGCGGCACCCAGGCGACATCACCTGGGTGCCGTCCAGAACTCTGCACGTTGTGCTGCCTTGGGACTATTCGCACAAAAGACAGCTTCTAACCATTGTTGCTTTTTGTGTTGAAAAATGTTTAAATGTTTTTAGTTTTTGTTCCGTTCGTTATAGTTAATAGTTAATAAAGTTTTATAATCTTACTTTGTTGGAGTGTTATCTATTTTTTTAAAAACGGGTGAATGGGGCCTTGAATCGGGTATTGTCATGTGTGGGCTTTGGAAGTGTGCTGCTGCAGGATCGGACATTTCAAACTCAAATGCACGTTCTTTTTCTTACCTTTCCGAAGCATGGAGCGCAATAGCAGGCAGAGAAAGGGTGATGCACGTGTTGAACACTACCTGACCTGGCAAGTTGCTGGCAGTGCCTCCCCGCCCGCTCCTAAAAGAGGGCACACACACACCGCCGCCCCGAGTACTTCACAAATCTTTAAAAGACCATGCGCTTGTTCATGAGGCTTAAATGGTTTATCACCTCTTCTAGAACCCCTGCATCGACCCTCTGACGTTTCCTGGAAAAATTACCATGTAACACAATACCAAGCCCTGTCAGCTGAAACCCCCAAGGAATCGTGGGGCATATTATCAAGGGGGTTTATCTCCGCTTTTTTGGCTTTAAAAGCCATGAAAGCGGAGATAAAATTATCTACCTATTACCAAGCTGTCGCTAACACCAGTTAGTGACAGCTAAAAGGAGATAGCGACCATCTTGGGCCCCGCTTTGCATGTCAGTGATACTTATCACTAATGACATGCAAAGTGGCGTACCAAGATGTTAGCGACTGGAAACAGTCCCTAACATCGCTATCTTCTATTACCAACTTTTGGAGATATTCGCGCTAAGCGCGAATATCTCCAAAATCTAACACCTGCCCTGAGCAGTTCTTAGCCATGTTATCCAATGGGAGGTGGATAACATGGCTAAGAGCATTTGCTCGATAATACATGAATATCGCTGACTTTTCTGCGATAATAGCAAGGTTTATCTGCGATAAAAATCGCCGATGTGCGGCGATAATTTTTGTCTCTAAACAAGTTACAGACAAAAATTATCGCTAGTTGTTCGTAGTATGCCCCCGGGTTTTTGCTTGCAGAAATCGGGAGGCGGGAGACTAGCACTGAAATCAGTAGTCACACGCCTGAATCGGGAGGGTTGGCATGTCTGAATTCTCTACAGCTGGGGCCATAAACTACATCCGCAGGGGTAGGTGATAGCCTGGGACCAGCCTGGCATCTAAAATGGATGCAGTGCACGACAAAATTGTGGCATTGGAAAAAAGGCAAGATGGCGCAGCCGCTGGAAGAGATGTATCAACATATATGAGCCTCCTCAGCCACCCTCAGGAAACATAGGGGATTAGGATACGTCTCCCGCACCCCCTTATACCTAGTAATTTAATTAACGAAGCACAAAATGGCGAATTCCCGTTTCGCTACCAGTTTGCGGCCCAGTTCGCGGCCCGTGAAGCGCTTCTACCGTGAAAAATCATTTTTTTCTTTTCTTTTCCCCACGGGACCCTTTAATAACCCCAACAACATTCCTAGGGGGTCAAGAGGGGGATACCTTGCCCCCTTTCATTAAATTCCCCCTTAGTTTTTCACCTCTTCTTCTCTCTCGATCCTACCGAGAGACAAGATGGCGGCCGCTCCGGACTGTCACGCAGCAAAATAAAAAAAAGCTCACGCACAGCCGCTGGAAGAGATGTATCAACATATATCAGCCTCCTCAGCCACCCTCAGGAAACATAGGGGATTAGGATACGTCTCCCGCACCCCCTTATACCTAGTAATTTAATTAACGAAGCACAAAATGGCGAATTCCCGTTTCGCTACCAGTTTGCGGCCCAGTTCGCGGCCCGTGAAGCGCTTCTACCGTGAAAAATCATTTTTTTTTCCTTTTCCCCACGGGACCCTTTAATAACCCCAACAACATTCCTAGGGGGTCAAAAGGGGGATACCTTGCCCCCTTTCATTAAATTCGCCTTTCGTTTTTCACCTCTTCTTCTCTCTCGATCCTACCGAGAGACAAGATGGCGGCCGCTCCGGACTGTCACGCAGCAAAAAAAAAAAAAGCTCACGCACAGCCGCTGGAAGAGATGTATCAACATATATCAGCCTCCTCAGCCACCCTCAGGAAACATAGGGGATTAGGATACGTCTCCCGCACCCCCTTATACCTAGTAATTTAATTAACGAAGCACAAAATGGCGAATTCCCGTTTCGCTACCAGTTTGCGGCCCAGTTCGCGGCCCGTGAAGCGCTTCTACCGTGAAAAATCATTTTTTTTTCCTTTTCCCCACGGGACCCTTTAATAACCCCAACAACATTCCTAGGGGGTCAAGAGGGGGATACCTTGCCCCCTTTCATTAAATTCCCCCTTCGTTTTTCACCTCTTCTTCTCTCTCGATCCTACCGAGAGACAAGATGGCGGCCGCTCCGGACTGTTTAGAATGTTGACAGACACCGGAGAGCCAATCAGCTTTCTGCGCGCAAAGTTCCGATAAGCGAAAAGTAAGCGGACCGGATCGCTGCCCGGAGCGCTGTTACAGATATATATCTTGATTTAAACGTTAATTTCTCAAAATCCACTGAAGCACATATATTGAGACCTAGCAAAGGCACATCGGGCTACCAGTCCCTACAATTTTGCCAAGTTTCGTGCAAATCCATTCAGCCGTTCGAGCTAAAAGTGAGGCCAAAGGCCCTATGGAAAAATGAATGGGAAAAACGCGTTTTGGGACCCCCCTTTTTTCTCGGCCCCCCCTTGACGAAACCCCACCAAATTTTCAGGGGCTGCTCAGAAACAAAATGTGCCATTTTCCTGAAAATGTCAGCCGATTCCGTCCACAAACGCCAAAGTTATTAGACATAGAATTTTCAGAAATCCCATAGGGAATTAATCCTAACTATATATACCTACTGGCTATAGCCAGTAGGTAATATATATATATATATATATATATTACCTACTGGCGGTCGCCAGTAGGTAGTTATAGTTAGGACCTAGTTTCCATAGGAAATCCTCAACATTCTATTTGGAATAACTTTGGCCCTGGTTGAAGAATCTTAGCGAATTTCTCAAAGAAGATGGCTCGGTCCGCTGCGCTCCTTCCCTAAAAGTGGGGGCTGAGATAAAAGAGGGGTCCCAAAACGTGTTTTCTCCATGTTATTTTCCATAGGACCTTTAGACTCGGCTACAGGTCGAACGGGTGAATGGATTTATAAGAAATTTGGCAAAACTGTACAGTCCGGCTCGCAGATTACGCTTTTTTTGGAATGGTGTAAATCCGTTCAGTAGTTGCTGAGGAAATTAAAGTTAAAGTCAATTATATATCTATACGCGCGCACATGTGCGCGCACCCAAACGGCTGCGCGCGCGAGCGGAATTTTGTTGCGTGACGTCTGTTAACGTTCGATTCGAAGGAAATCAGGAAGTGTTGACCGCCATTTTGTCATTGCGAGTAAATATATTGTTGATTTCAAAGCGTTGGAATATGGAAAGTGGAGAAGGTAGAGATTGTTTTGCTGCGTAGGTTTTCTCAGGGTGTGCAGTAAGGCCCTTAAAGGCGAAAATATATATATATATATTTTTTTATAGTTGCGTGGTGCGCGCACTCGGTCGCGCACACCTTTTTACAAGAGTGTGAAAATGGAGATAAATCAGAAGTTTGAGTGCTTAGATATAAGGTGGCTCTGAAAAGAGCCATTGTGTTAATTGAGTGTTTTCTGCATTTATAAGTAAGTACCGATGCAGAGCCTGATGTTGCAGAGGAAGATTCTGTTTCCCTCATTCGTGAAATGAACACCGTCTCTCCTATAGACGTCTTGCATGTGGTATCGCAAGTTGTTGTGGTAAATAGAACCCATGCTATAATCTCTGAGGAACGCAGAAACAGATTTATTTACATGTCTCCTTGCTTTCTCAAATTGTGCACAATGGTGATTGGACCACTTCCATTTCTGTCTTTGGCATATATTGGAATATACCAAGGCAGATCGAGGAAAAAGTGTCATCAATTGTCGAAAGGTGTCTTTTAGAAGCATTTCCAGACCTACCCCAGTGATTGTGCCTAGATCGTTTCCACCACAGTGCACAATTATAAGGTCTGGTTCTGGGAGATGCATAAAAGTTTTCACCAATGGAATCAATTGGTGACATTTCAATCCTCTTTTGGAAATCCATGTTATGTGTACATTTGGTAAGCTGAGGTTGCAAATTCGTCTGCTTACTGCATATTTTTCACTCCAGTGAATATAACTGTGTCCTATTAGCCAGACCTTCATTTTCAAGGGATTTGTAGTCATCCTCCGATCGGTTCTGGAAGTGGAATGGTAGTTAGAAGTTGAAATTCTAAATAAAGAAAAAGGAAGAGGCTGGGTGTGGTTTAAAAAATAAAAATGATTGGTTGATTGTAAGAAGTGGAGATTGAACAGTACGTTGCATGTTAATGTTTATGTTAAACGAAAAGTACTATTGGGTGTGAAAAAAAAAGACATGTAACAGAGCTGTGGATTGGCAGGTGTTTCTGGAGGGAAAACAGTGTTGTTACTTTGCAGTAGAACGTTGAGATATGAACTTTTGACCTGTGCCTTCAGCCAGGTGCAGAATGAGGTGTTACCATGGAAACAGCCAGAGATGGCAGTGGGTGATGGGTGACTTTTATGTGACATTGAAAATATTGTGAGGGAGAACCAACTGAAATGTAATTGCTTACGTTACGCGCTCCGCATTGCTTCCGGGAAGCTGCGCTTCGCGCCTCGCGCACCGGAGCACTTCCGGGTGCGCTAACGCGGCGCGTCATATGACGGATTACGCAAGAACGCGATACGTCGTTGGGGCTCCACCGGAACTGATCGAATTGGTAGTCTACAGTGTTTCTGGATGTTTCAGACTGAAGCTGGCGTCAGCATGAGAGCACCCCGTGGCTACGTCGTGGCCATTCCGCGAGCAATCATGGCAGTCGCTCCCCACCGGAAGTCTGCAGGAGTCGGGGGCCTCGGTGACTCTTGTAGAATCTTCAAGGCTGACGGGACGCTTTTGGGAATGGGGCTCATGCCCTAGCAGTCAAGCGTCCGAGTTCCAGGGTTGCCCAGAGCCATCCTTGCAGGCCAGGCCCAAGTCTGTGGAGCCGACCGCCATTTCCTGAGCTCCGTGGCAGCCGCCTGTCGCTGTATTGGAAGAGTGGGTGCAATTCAGCAGGATGGCGGGTGAGACGGTGTAAATGTGATGGTTGGACCAGGGCACCGCAGGACGTGTCTTCAGGTCAAACGGATTGTGGGACAAGGTCCAGAATGGAAGAGGCATCGAAAGGCAAGAAGTTCCGCCTGACCCCGGGAGCCGGCCGCCTATGTCGTGGGCAATCTCAGGCCATACCAGGGGAACAAGACTTTGGGAGGGGGCAGGAGCCAAGCGCCCCCTCCGAGTCCGCGTTTCTTGGACCCTGAAGTATGGCACTCAACATCCAGAACTTATGACATTTGTGCAAGGCAGGGACATTGAAGCCTCTCAGGGACCAAGTATATCCAGAGTCCTTCCTACAGAAGGTGGTGGGGGTGGCGGCATTAGCAAGGCATCCCCCCACACAACTTGTCGGACATGAACTCTGGATGTACTGGGTGTTCAATTTCAGAATTGAAACTACTAAGAAGCAATTAGAAGTGTTGTTTTCATGTTGCAGTAGGTTCCATGTAAATAGTTATTTAATAAAACGTTTTATCCTGTTACTTTGCTGGTGTGTTGTATATATTTATAATATTTGCATAGTGTTTGTCGTTATTTTGGGCGGGGTGGGTGGCTGAGCCGAGCTGTCTTGCAGCCATCATGGCGTCGAGCTCGGTTCCTCTCTCTAGTTTCATGTTTTTTCTAACGATTTATATGTTATAGTTTGCTAGCACGATACAGCGGATAGTCCGCATTTTATATATATGTCCTTTTTATTAGGGGGTCCTCCGGTGGAGTCGGACGATCTACCTCTAATAAACGGTCCGGGTTGAACCAACTACCAACAAACGGGGCAGAGATAGGCATGACGGGTTACAAAGGGGACAAAAGTGTGCACTACCTATCCTTCACTATCTGCAAAAACTAAAAAGAGTATTGCGACTTTATGCTTATTTGTGAACAGAGAATGACCCAAAGAGAACCAATTTTGAACAATCATAGGCTATTGGCAGTGGGCAGAGAGGCCATGACACAGAAAATGGCTGTTACTTACGTGCATGATGGGGCCTAAAAGGGACTAGATGGCGTGGCCACTGTTTCGCGACTTTCACTTTACTTTTAACAATGGCTGTGGTGAACATAAATGAACGCCGCTTATGTATACCTAATTTTAGTCATTTTCCACAAAAAAGCTTTTGATATTTGCTATTAAAAAACCAAAGAAAAACACTGAAAAAACCATAGGTTATAGACCATATATAGTTAAATATCTGAAGTCCATCTCTGCACTCGATGGAGATACAGGTCGTCGATCAGAAGATGTGCTGGCCACCTCTAATGGTAATAGCGTGGTCAGGGCTTTTGTCGTTGCCTCTGCAAATTGCACAGAGTGCACTTGTTTGACATGCCGCACCATGGTATGTATGGAAAAGAAATATTTTTTTGCTGGATTTCTTCTTGAGAGAACCAAGTCACATATCGTGCAGGTTACTTTTGGTGCATTCACTTTCTTTTGATCTTCAGGATAAGTGAAAAATTGCCAGATGAAAGATTTATTTTTTCTTATTAAAGGTAGTCGATCATTTTGGTCAGATTCGGAAGATGAATGAGATACGGTAGCCATTTCACCAAAGTCTTCCGAAAGATGTAGGACGTTGTTGTCTCTTGAGAGTAGAAAAGATAGTGAGGGAAGTGGGTGGAGTGCTGCGTGTAAATTTCAGAATTGAAACTATTAAGAACCAATTGAAAGTATTGTTTTCATGTTGCAGTAGGCTGCCATGTAAATAGTTATTTAATAAAACGTTTACCCTGTTACTTTGCAGGTGTGTTGTGTATGTTTATAATATTTGTCGTTATTTTGGGTGGGGTGGGCGGCGGAGCCGAGCTGTCTTGCAGCCATCATGGCGTCGAGCTCGGTTTCTCTCACTAGTTTCATATTTCTCATGAGGGGTTGTTCCTAATTTTTCTATTTTAGCGAGGTCAAAAAAAGATCTCATCAGTGGCCTACTGATTTTGCTCGATTCCTTTTGTTTTTTCTAACGATTTATATGTTATAGTTTGCTAGCACGATACAGCGGCTAGTCCGCATTTTATATATATGTCCTTTTTATTAGGGGTGTCTTCCGGTGGAGTCGGACGATCTACCTCTAATAAACTGTCCGGGTTGAACCAACTACCATCATGATTTTGTATATCTTCTGAGCAGGATTTAAGCGCACAATTGTTAAAGTATGAAACGTTTTATATTTCTAAAAAAAATACCAAGGTGTGTACATCCGGTAACGCACGAAAGTTTAAAAAGACATTCGGCTCCATTTACTGAAAAGTTTCATAAGAATAAAAAAGAAGTCTAGGTACAGTCTCTTTGACGTACTATAAGTTCTTTGAGGGGTGTATGAAGAAATTCAATAAGTTCAAATCGCAAGGTTTTTACGAAATATATAGGCCTGTGCGCGCACTCGGTCGCGCACGAAAGCCTGGAAATGCGATATCCATTTTATTGACAACTGTTGCCGAGAGTGCGCACACCGGGTCGCGCACGAAAGTTTAGTAAGGCTATTTTTATTTACAGACAAATTTTAATGTGTTTAAAAAAAGGCAAGGTACAGACTTTCGAATTCTGTATTGCTTTACAAGGAGTCTCTATGCAACTTGAACAGTGAAGAAAACGGCTTTTTTTCGAAAAAAATATTGCCAGAACTTTATTGCTAAAAGTATAGGTTGCATACACGACATTTTTCTGAATTAGCATTTTAAAAACCAATGAAATTCACAGACAAAACCATAGGTTTTACACACGTTATAGTTAGGAAGTAGCATTTAAAAAACCTATGAAATTCACTGAAAAAACCATATGTTTGACACATGTTATAGTTAGCTGGAAATTTTACTGACATAAAACCAATGAAATTCCACGTTATAGTTAGTTGGACTCAGTATAACTTGCGCGTGCAATGCACTGCTGATGACGTCACATATTACATTTTTAAATGCTACTTCCTAACTATAACGTGTGTAAAACCTATGGTTTTTTCTGTGAATATATATATATATATATATATTACCTACTGGCGATAGCCAGTAGGTATATATAGTTAGGATTTTTTTCCTATGGGACTTTTGAAAATTCTATGTCTAATAACTTTGGCGTTTGTGGACGGAATCGGCTGAAATTTTCAGGAAAATGGCACATTTTGTTTCTGAGCATCCCTTGAAAATTTGGGGGGGTTTCGTCAAGGGGGGGCCAAGAAAAAAGGGGGGTCCCAAAACGCGTTTTTCCCATGTTAATTTCCATAGGGCGTTTGGCCTCACTTTTAGCTCGAACGGCTGAATGGATTTGCACGAAACTTGGCAAAATTGTAGGGACTGTTAGCCCGATGTGTCTTTGCTGGGTCTCAATATATGTGCTCCAGTGGATTTGGAGAAATTAACGTTTAAAAAAATTTATATATCTGTGACAGCGTCCCAGGTAGCGCGCCAGATCGCGTACTTTTCGCGTCACGGAGCTTTGCGAAGCGATGCTGATTGGCTCTCCAGTGTCTGTCAACATTCTAAACAGTCCGGAGCGGCCGCCATCTTGTCTCTCGGTGGGATCGAGAGACAAGAAGAGGTGAAAAACGAAGGGGGAATTTAATGAAAGGGGGCAAGGTAGACCCCTCTTGACCCCCTAGGAATGATGTTGGGGTTATTAAAGGGTCCCATGGGGAAAATTAAAAAAATGTGATTTTTCACGGTAGAAGCGTTTCTCGGTTCGTAAATTAACGCCTGAATGGATTTGCACGAAACTTGGCAAAATTATAGGGACTGTTAGCCCGATGTGCCTTTGCTGGGTCTCAATATATGTGCTTCAGTGGATTTTGAGAAATTAACGTTTAAAAAACAGGTATATCTGTGACAGCGTCCCAGATCGCGTACTTTTCGCGTACAAAGCTTTGCGTAGCGAAGCTGATTGGCTCTCCGGTGTCTGTCAACATTCTAAACAGTCCGGTGCGGCCGCCATCTTGTCTGTCGGTAGGATCGAGAGACAAGAGGAGGAGAAAAACGAAGGGGGAATTTAATGAAAGGGGGCAAGGTATACCCCTCTTGACCCCCTAGGAATGATGTTGGGGTTATTAAAGGGTCCAGTGGGGCAAATAATAAAAATTTGATTTTTCGAGGTAGAAGCGCTTCTCGGTTCGCAAACTGGTAGCGAAACGTGAATTCGCCATTTTGTGTTTCGATTTCATTAAATTACTAGGTATAAGGGGGTACGGGAGACGTATCCTGACCCCTTTTGTTTTCTGAGGGTGGCTGAGGAGGCTCATATATGTTGATACATGTCTTCCAGCGGCTGTGCGTGAGCGTTTTTTTTTTTGTTGCGTGATGTCTGTTAACGTTCGATTCGATGGAAATCAGGAAGTGTTGACCGCCATTTTGTCACTGCGAGTAAATATTTTGTTTAAAATAATTGTTATAAATTAATCCTTATTGATAAACATTGTCTGCGCCATCTTGTCTTTTTTGCAATGCCACACTTTTGTTGAGCACGGCAGCCATTTTAGATGCCTTGACCAGACCCACTCTCTGCACGCCGCCGATCCTCAGCATGGCTCCTCACCCTCGCAAGCATCTCCCCCACGCACTGGTCACCCCCGCTCTCTCTCTCATGCATGGGCCATAAACCTCCCCCCATCTGCGCTGTTCTTCTCTGAGAATCACACCCTGTGCCCGCCCGACACCTGCCTTTCACCCTATTCACTACCGCACCCTCTGACACTCCTCTTCCTCTGTGTCCGATTGTCCAGGCCGGTCCCAGGCTATCACCTAGCCCTGTATATGTAGTTTATGGCCCCAGCTGTAGAGAATCACCCCTCTTCAAAGGAGTTAAGTAGATCAAGGCCCCCACCCGATGAGATCCGTCACACCACACGCGTTCCTACTATCTGATAACCATCCTGTATTGTGCTTGGGGAGGGGATTCTCACTGTGAGGGTGTGTGGGTCCGAGCCTGAAGCGGAAGATTCCAGGGATGCCTTTTTGTACATCAAAGTCTTCACAATTATGTGTCACATAAAAAATATATAGCACTCCAACAAAGTAGTAGGTTTATAACACTTTAATAACTTATAAATATATACATCGCAACAAAAACAGTAAACACCTTAACATTTTTTTATTAAAACAGAAGCAACAATGGTCAGTAGCGGTCTGTTGTGCGAATAGTTCCAAGGCAGCACAACGTGCTGAGTTGTGGACGGCACCCAGGTGAAGAACCATCCCTTCTTTAAACGCCATGAAAAAACTAAAGTGACAACTTCCTCATCCTTAATTTGTCTTTCTTTGTTCCTTAAGATGTCATCTGTGTCAACCTCTTCCGAGAATGCTGATGCGTTAGGGATTTCCTTGTGTTTCTTAATAGCATTGGTGTCTGCACACTTCTTTGTCAATTCTGTGAACATGACAGCTGCTTCATAGACAGACGATATCTTTGTTAAGTCATTATTGTTAAGTGTGTCTGAAACTACAGTGCCCTTCTGTTTTACTTTCCTCAGACACTACAGAGTTTTGTGTGTTGTTCTTCTGAGCGACAATTATTCCAGAGGTTTCAGGTTCACTTGTTTTGTCCTGCAGTGAGTTAACAGCTTCAGAGACTTCATGTTTATTTGCTATGTCCTGCTGTGCGTCAACTGCTTCAGAGACGTCAGCCTCATTTGTTATGTTTGACTATAGCCTGGACCTGCCCGGCCGTGCCCAAAACGGAGCCGGTATAAATGGGACTCGTAACTCCTTGTTGTGTACTGGTTGCCCAACCTTGATATCACGAGATACGTATGCAGTTTTGAAGCACATGGCGAGCAGGGACGAGAATTGATTGAACATTTTGACATCCCTATTGATATTAAGTTCTGATGTGTTATTGATTACTGTACTATTGAAAGATCGAATTAACATCACTCATGGTACTTGCCCGCTTTAGCTGCACTGTGCCTCGTCAGTAGCGGTCTGTAGTGCGAATAGTCCCAAGGCAGCAGAACGCGCTGTGATCTGGACGGCACCCAGGTGATGTCCAGTAAGTTGCCGCACTGGTTTTGGTATCCTACAATGCTGCTCCGAAAAACGGTGTGGGGCGCCCCGGGGGGGGGGGGGGGCGGCGTGAACGGGCCTCCCCAGGTGGAGGCTCGTCTGCTGTAGTGGGGCGCCCCTTTACCGTTTCAGTTGCCATTCCGCCCGCTTTTGCTACACTGTGCCTCATCCGCCATTCAGCTGTTTACCGCCCGCTCTTGCGGCTACAGCGTCTCGCTCACCATGTAGTTGAGTTGCTCCCACTCTTGCGGTGCAGCGATAGGCGGCTGCAAGAGCAAGAGCGGGCGCAACTCAGCTGGATGGCCGCCACCTGGGGAGGCCCGTTCACGCCGCCTCCCCCACGCCCCCCCCGGGCCGCCCCACGCCAATTTTCGGAGCAGCATTGTAGGATACCAAAACCAGTGCGGCAGTTTACTGGACATCACCTGGGTGCCATCAACATCTCAGCGCGTTCTGCTGCCTTGGGACTATTCGCACAACAGACCGCTACTGACGAGGCCTCCCTCCGCACCACCCGGGACGCCCCACGCTGTTTTTCTTTGCTGCATTGTAGGATCCCAAAAACCAGTGCGGCACCCAGGTGACATCACCTGGGTGCCGTCCAGAACTCAGCACGTTGTGCTGCCTTGGGACTATTCGCACAAAAGACAGCTTCTGACCATTGTTGCTTTTTTTTGTCAAAAATGTTTAAATGTTTTTACAGTTTTTGTTCCATTCGTTATATTTAAAAGTTAATAAAGTTTTATAATCCTACTTTGTTGGAGTGTTATATATTTTTTTAAACAACGGGTGAATGGGGCCTTGAATCGGGTTATTGTCATGTGTGGGCTTTGCAAGTGTACTGCTACAGGATCGGACATTTCAAACTCAAATGCACGTTCTTTTTCTTACCTTTCCGAAGCATGGAGCGCAATAGCAGGCAGAGGAAGGGTGATGCAAGTGTTGAACACTGCCTGGCCTGGAAGTTGCTGGCAGTGCCCCCCCCCCCCGCCCGCTCCTGAAAGAGGACACACACACACCGCCGCCCCGAGTACTTCACAGATCTTTAAAAGACCATGCGCTTGTTCATGAGGCTTAAATGGTTTATCACCCCTTCTAGAACCCCTGCATCGACCCTCTGACGTTTCCTGGAAAAATTACCACGTAACACAATACCAAGCCCTGTCAGCTGAAACCCCCGAGGAATCGTGGGGCATATTATCAAGGGGGTTTATCTCCGCTTTTTTGGCTTTAAAAGCCAAGAAAGCGGAGATAAAATTATCTCCCTATTACCAAGCTGCCGCTAACACCAGTTAGTGACAGCTAAAAGGAGATAGCGACCATCTTGGGCCCCGCTTTGCATGTCAGTGATATTTATCACTAATGACATGCAAATTGGGCGTGCCAAGATGTTAGCGACTGGAAACAGTCCCTAACATCGCTATCTCCTATTACCAACTTTTGGAGATATTCGCGCTAAGCGCGAATATCTCCAAAAGCTAACACCTGACCTGAGCAGTTCTTAGCCATGTTATCCAATGGGAGGTGGATAACATGGCTAAGAGCATTTGCTCGATAATGCATGAATATCGCTGACTTTTCAGCGATATTCATGCATTGCGGCCGTTTTTTATCGCATTTGCGATAAACCTTGCTAATAGAAAGGTTTATCTGCGATAAAAATCGCCGATGTGCGGCGATAATTTTTGTCTCTAAACAAGTTAGAGACAAAAATTATCGCTAGTTGTTGGTAATATGCCCCCGGGTTTTTGCTTGCAGAAATCGGGAGGCGGGAGACTAGCACTGAAATCAGTAGTCTCACGCCTGAATCGGGAGGGTTGGCATGTCTGGATTCTCTACAGCTGGGGCCATAAACTACATCCGCAGGGCTAGGTGATAGCCTGGGACCGGCCTGGCATCTAAAATGGCTGCCGTGCACGACAAAATAGTGGCATTGGAAAAAAGGCAAGATGGCGCAGACAATGTTTATCAATAAGGATTCATTTATAACAAAATATTTTATCGCACTGACAAATTGGTGGTCAACACTTCCTGATTTCCATCGAATCGAACGTTAACAGACGTCACGCAGCAAAAAAAAAAAAAAAGCTCACGCACATCCGCTGGAAGACATGTATCAACATATATGAGCCTCCTCAGCCACCCTCAGAAAACATAAGGGATTAGGATACGTCTCCCGCACCCCCTTATACCTAGTAATTTAATTAAAACGAAGCACAAAATAGTCTCCCGCACCCCCTTATACCTAGTAATTTAATTAAAACGAAGCACAAAATGGCGAATTCCCGTTTCGCTACCAGTTTGCGGCCCAGTTCGCGGCCCGGGAAGCACTTCTACCGTGAAAAATATATATTTTTTTATTTTCCCCACGGGAGCCTTTAATAACCCCAACAACATTCCTAGGGGGTCAAGAGGGGTATACCTTGCCCCCTTTCATTAAATTCCCCCTTCGTTTTTCACCTCTTCTTCTCTCTCGATCCTACCGAGAGATAAGATGGCGGCCGCTCCGGACTGTTTAGAATGTTGACAGACACCGGGGAGCCAATCAGCTTCGCATCGCAAAGTTCCGTTTCGCGAAAAGTAAGCGGACCGGAGCGCAGCCCGGAGCGCTGTTACAGATATATATCTTGTTTTGAACGTTAATTTCTCAAAATCCACTGGAGCACATATATTGAGACCTAGCAAAGGCACATCGGGCTAACAGTCCCTACAATTTTGCCAAGTTTTGTGCAAATCCATTCAGCCGTTCGAGCTAAAAGTGAGGCCAAAGGCCCTATGGAAATTAACATGGGAAAAACCCCCCTTTTTTCTCGGCCCCCCCTTGACGAAACCCCCCCAAATTTTCAGGGGCTGCTCAGAAACAAAATGTGCCATTTTCCTGAAAATTTCAGCCTATTCCGTCCACAAACGCCAAAGTTATTAGACATAGAATTTTCAAAAGTTCCATAGACAAAAAATCCTAACTATATATACCTACTGGCGACACGCCAGTAGGTAATATATATATATATATATATATATATATATATATATATATATATATATATATATATATATATTCACAGAAAAAACCATAGGTTATAGTGGATATATAGTTAGGAATTTGCATTTACAAAACCTTGAAAATTCAATGAAAAAACCATTGGTTTTAGGCCATATATAGTTAGGGATTTGCATTTACAAAACCTTATTTTACTCGCATAAAACCATTGAAATTCCATATATAGTTATAAGCGCTAACTATATATCGCGCACCCGCAATCCACTGCTGATGATGTCACATATTACATCATTCATGACATGGTTAGTGACATCACTGATGACATCACTGATGACATCTCAAATGACATCATCCAGTGACTGTATGTTTCTGTAAAGTTAAAATATCTCTTACATATTGAAGAATGAGTGGATATATAAGTGTCTGGATGAAGGATTTAGTAGGTGCATGACTGACTATATGAGTGAGTGATTAAATGTGTCTCACTGAGTGCATGGGTTAATGACTAAACTGTCTCAATTTGTGCATCATTATGTCTGTTGTTCTGTAAACTGTTCCATGTGTTGATAAGTAGCTATATGAGTAACTATATGGGTTATTGATTGGTTGCCCAAGTATTTGTATGGGATACTGAGTGTGTGTGTGGGTAGCTGGGAGGTGTGTGACTCTGTGCATAGATGTGTGAGCAGTTGATTCACTAGATGTATGGTTTCAAAAGTGCATGTGGAAACAGCTGTATGGGCGGTTGACTGTGTGCATGAGTGTATTGGTGAGTGAATGGATATCTCAGTGCTACATGTCAAAGTAAGTACATATGTAAAACACAGTACATGTGAGAGTTGACATATATAAATAACTGTGCATAAGAGCCAATGAATGTGTGAGTGGCTGTATGGATCATTGTGAACTTGTATCAGGGATTGTATAAGAGAGTAAATATGTGTTAGTATATGTTTGAATAAGTAAAGTTTGTATAACTGTATATTTGAGGAAATGGAGGTGTGATTGATTCTTTGCATGACTGACTAGGTGTGTGAGTAACTCCATGGATGAGTGACAGTCTGTGAGTGTCTGTTTACACTGATTGTATCTAAGGTTATATTAGAGTCTGAAGAGGTTCATCGTATTATCACATGAATGATATCATCAGTGATGTTATCAGTCATGTCAAATGAGATGTTTTCAGTGATGTCATCAGTGATGTCATTTGAGATGTCATCAGTGATGTCATCAGTGATGTCACTAACCATGTCATGAATGATGTAATATGTGACATCATCAGCAGTGGATTGCGGGTGCGCGATATATAGTTAGCGCTTATAACTATATATGGAATTTCAATGGTTTTATGCGAGTAAAATAAGGTTTTGTAAATGCAAATCCCTAACTATATATGGCCTAAAACCAATGGTTTTTTCATTGAATTTTCAAGGTTTTGTAAATGCAAATTCCTAACTATATATCCACTATAACCTATGGTTTTTTCTGTGAATTTCATTGGTTTTTTAATAGCAAATATGAAAAGCTTTAAAATGTCAAGTACGTGATAAATAAAAACATTTTCGTATTTATGCACGCTGATGTGCTTTGAACGCTGCACCCCCCCCCCCTCCCCTCTTTTGTCTTAGTAGTACTCTCTCTTTGCAGATACTGAAGGGTAGTTAACGCAGGCCTTTACCCCCATTGTAATCCGTCGTGGCTGCTTGTCTCTCCATTTGATTGATTGTTGTCCAAGCATTTACTGTTTTAGAATTGGTTCTCTTTGGATCATTCTCTATTTACAAACAAGCACAAAGTCGCAATACTCTGTTTAGTCTTTGCAGATAGTGAAAAATTGTGTAAAAAAAATAAAAGTAATCGAGCAAAATCAGTAGGCCACTAATTGGATCTCTTTTTGACCTCGCTAAAATAGAAATATTAGGAACAACCCTTCATGAGAAATACGAAAATAGTGAGATGAACTGAGCTCCACACCATGAGGGCTGCAAGACAGCTCGGCTCCATCACCCACCCCGCACAAAATAACGACAAACCGTATGCAAATATTAAAAATATAGACAACACACCAGCAAAGAAACAGGGTAAAACATTTTATTAAAAAACTATTTACATAACGTTGGTTTATAAGATGATGTCAGTAGTGGACCGATGTGTGAATAGATCGAAAGCAGCACAAGGCTCCAAGATCCGGATGGCAAGCTCCTGGATGTTGGGTGCCATAGTTTAGAGTTCTGAATTTGAGCCTTTTTCAATGTCTGTGCTTTGTTGAATCAAATTTGCGGCTTGACACAAAGCTAACTCAAGCGTTGCTACTGATGCTATGCAGACCAAAACTGGTTTTCAGTTTGTACATTTTTCTAGATTTTTAATCCAAGTTTGGTTGACTTTGTAGAACGATGGCTTCAAATTTTCAACATACGGTGTGGTGGCGCTGACTGGGAGGGGGCGCTTCGCTCCTGCCCCCTCCCCAAGTAAGATTTTCATACGTGAAAGTACGTTAATGGTTTTGGTCCCTGAGATGCTTCGATGTCACTGCCATTCTCAAATAGCATAAGTTCTGGATGTTGGGTGCCATAATTAAGAGTTCTGAGCAGCGCTTGTAACACTGTCTGAAACTTATTTCCACCTACTGCAGCTTCACTATTCTCAAAGTAAGTGAGTGTCGTTTGTGGACCTGACTGCATTAGAAAACAATGTGATATGTTACCTTCCTAAACAGCTTGACGAAGGCCCCTGAGGGGCGGTGTGATGGCCATGGACTCGGAGAAGACGCTTGGCTCCGACACCCTCCCCAAGTCTTATAGCACTGGTGTAGCCTGAGATCGCCCCCGACATAGGCGGCCGGCTCCCGGGATCCGGCGGAACTTTTTGCCTTTTGATGACTCTTCAATTCTGAACCTTGTCCCATCCAGCTGAGTTGCGCCCACTCTTGCGGCTACAGCGTCTTGCCCACCATCCAGCTGAATTGCGCCCACTCTTGCGGTGCAGCGATAGGCGACTGCCACAGGACTCTCAAAATGGCGGCCGGCTCTTCGGTTTTGGGCCTGGTCCACTAAAATGGCCCTGGGACACCTTTGAACTCGGACGCTTCCCTGATAGGGCTTGGGTCCCATTCTCGAAAAGCCTCTCCTCAGCCGTGAAGATTCTACAAAAGTCTTGGGGGCCTCCGACTCCCGCAGGCTTCTGGTGGGGAGCGGCTGCCATGATTGCTCGTGGAATGGCCACGACGGAGCTACGAGATGGTAGTGGTCTCATGCTGACGCCAGCTTTAGTCTGAAACATCCAGAAACACTGTAGACTACCAATTCGATCAGTTCCGGTAGCGCCCCAACATTAATTAATTAATTGTGGGTTTATATAGCGCTAGGATAGACTCCCGGAGGAGTATCTCCGCGCTTCGACCGCTGCAAAACCCTTCCTGGCTTCCCTGACAGATGGTCCCTTAATGGGTATCTCCAGGGTGAGACCAGGCATCCCCGGCGGTCTGGTGGGGCCGTTAGTGCAGATGAGGCAAGCTTATGCCCAGAGTTGCCGAGTGTGATCGCTGATCAGAGTGGGCACCGAGGCGAGAGAATTATCGAGTCCGCTGACCCTGGTCCAGACACCTGCCGCGTCGGGAATCGAACCCTGGTCCCGGGCCGTCCTCTGCTCTCGGGTCTGCCGCCTCTAACCAGTGAGCCACACTACTGCACTAACATGACCCGGAAGAGAAGAACTTGCCCTCCCCTCTTTGACTGATGGTTCTTGTTGCCTGTCCCCTCTGTTGTCATTTACCAGAACTTTTTGGACTGCTGAAAGGAGTTGTGTTCCGAACGCTGGTTGGTGGAGACATTTTGACTATATTCTTGACCTACGTTGTCGCGTAATCCGTTATATGACACGCCGCGTTACCGCACCCGGAAGTGATCCTCGGCGCGGCGCGCAGCGCGCAACGTAAGCATAACAGGACATGTGACTTGTTAATAAAACTTTTCATTGGTTCATTTTACTTTTGTTAATTTAATGATGAAAAGCTTGGTCATATGACCTAAAAATTACGCTTTTTATTGTTTTCGAACAATATTTTTTTTTCAAACATATGTTATAATATTCCAGGCTAATGTACTTTCCCGGAAAATTTACAACTGTCTTGTAAGTAAAATATATTCCTTTTTCGAGAAAAAGGGTGTTTCTTCCTTCCATAACGGAGCCGTTGAGTAAAAGAGATTCGGCCTGCTATCTTAGTCGCCGATACGCCTGATTATCAGATTCTTATCGATCACTTTATATTGCAGACATGAAAAACACAACTGCTATTAAGCATTTATCTTTACTGCGTTCCTACATATTATACCTTTTATCCGTCATGTAATTGGACTGCTTTATTTCACTTGCCTTTACTGATTCGAAAACAGTGACTAAAAGTAAAAACTTTACCAATGTAAATACTACTACCGTGTTTTGTTTTAAAAACCTTTATTGTGAAAATGTCAGTATACAAATACGGGCCTATAACCACGTGGGCCGGCCACGGAGCAAACTGAAATCGTATATGATGAGGAGACATTTACACTGTAGAAGAACGTAACGAGCGGGCCATGAGGTTGCAAGAACAAAGGCGTCTAACAGTTGCGGAATCGGTGGACGTACATTTTGTAATTAAAATACGACACAGCCACTTACAATAACATTTTCTAGATATACATTTGCGGGCAAGGAGTTACGAGTCCCATTTATACCGGCGCCATTTTGGGCGAGGCCGGGCAGGTCCAAGATATAGTCAAAATGTCTCCACCAACCATCGGCCAGACCAGAACCCCTTTCGGCCCTTTATGCTACAAGATGGTGTCTTCCATTCAGAAAATATTGTTGGCAGCATTTTGAAAGGAAACAGAAACAGCCGTTCTCCTAGTGAGTTTCACATTGTTACATTTAGGAAGAATGTTGAAGAGTAGTATGTGGAAAATCTGAAGCCATTTTTCTACAAACTCTCAATCAGACTTGGATGGAAAAAAAAAACCTGAAGAATGTATAAACTGAAAACCAATTTTTGTCTGTATAGCATCAACAGTAACGCTTGAGTCAGCTTTGTGTCAAGCCGCCATTTTCATTCAATCAATAGCGTCCCGCTGCACACATTCAGGGACCTGGTCGTGTCTTCAGATGAAACGGATTGTAGGAAAAGAAGCAGAAAGGAAAAGGAAAAAAGTTCCGCCGCACCTCGGGAGCCGGCCGCCTATGTCATGTGCCACCTTTGGCCACACCAGGGCAATAGTGAAGCTGCAGCAGGTGCAAATAAGCTTCAGACAGTCTTACAAGCACTGCTCAGAACTCTCAACTGAGGCACTCAACATCCAGGACTTGCCATTCGGATCTTGGCGCCTTGTGCTGGTTCCGACCTATTCACACATCAGTCCACTACTGACATCACCTCATAAGCCAACGGGGCACCCCACGCCGACTTTCGGCGCAGCATTGTAGGATGGCCACACCAGTGCGGCCACTTGCTGGACACCACCTCGGTGCCATCCGGATCTCGGCGCGTTCGAGTCACTGTGCCGGAAGAGTGACCGGAACTCAGCTGAACACGCCGTCTTTCGGCGCAGCATTGTAGGATGGCCACACCAGTACGGCAATTTGCTGGACACCACCTCGGTGCCATCCGGATCTCGGCGCGTTCGAGTCACTGTACCGCAAGAGTGACCGCAACTCAGCTGGACACGCCATCTTTTGGCGCAGCATTGTAGGATGGCCACACCAGTGCGGCAATTTGCTGGACACCACCTCGGTGCCATCCGGATCTCGGCGCGTTCGAGTCACTGTACCGCAACAGTGACCGCAACTCAGCTGGACACGCCGTCTTTCGGCGCAGCATTGTAGGATGGCCACACCAGTGCGGCAATTTGCTGGACACTACCTCGGTGCCATCCGAATCTCGGCGCGTTCGAGTCACTGTACCGCAACAGTGACCGCAACTCAGCTGGACACGCCGTCTTTCGGCGCAGCATTGTAGGATGGCCACACCAGTGCGGCAATTTGCTGAACACCACCTCGGTGCCATCCGAATCTCGGCGCGTTGTGCTGCCTTCGGCCTATTCGCACATCGGTCCGCTACTGACGCCGCCTCACGTGCCAACGGATTTTCTACGCTTTTTGTAGCCCTATGCCGCATAACAGGTCATGTGACTTGTTTATAAAACTTTTCATTGGTTCATTTTACTTTTGGTTTCCTAAAGATGGAAGGCTTGGTCATATGACCTAAAAATAACACTTTTCATTGGTTTAGAACATTTTTTTTTCCCAAACGATGAAAGCCCCACCTTGTTTCTGGATGTTTCAGACTGAAGCTGGCGTCACCATGAGAGCACCACCATCTCGTGGCTCCGTCATGGTCATTCCGCGAGCAATCATGGCAGCCGCTCCCCACCGGAAGCCTGCGGGAGTTGGGGGCCCCCAAGACTTTTGTAGAATCTTCACGGCTGAGGGGACGCTTTTCGATAATGGAGCCCAAGCCCTAGCAGGCAAGCGAGCGTCCGAGTTCCAAGGTGTCCCAGGGCCATTTCAGTGGACCAGGCCCAAAACCGAGGAGCCGTCTGCCATTTTAAGAACAATGTGGCAGCCGCCTATCGCTGCACTGCAAGAGTGGGAGCAACTCAACAACATGGTGAGCGAGACGCTGTAGCCGCAAGAGCGGGCGCAACTCAGCTAGATGGCCGCCACCTGGGGAGGCCCGTTCACGCCGCCTCCCCCACCCCCGGGCCGCCGCACGCCAATTTTCGGAGCAGCATTGTAGGATACCAAAACCAGTGCGGCAGTTTACTGGACATCACCTGGGTGCCTGTCGTACATGTTGTGTCAGCCATGTGACACTGGACACAGTCCCATCAATATCTCAACGCGTTCTGCTGCCTTGGGACTATTCGCACAACAGACCGCTACTGACGAGGCCTCCCCCCGCACCACCCGGGACGCCCCACGCTGTTTTTCTGTGCTGCATTGTAGGATCCCAAAACCAGTGCGGCACCCAGGCGACATCACCTGGGTGCCGTCCAGAACTCTGCACGTTGTGCTGCCTTGGGACTATTCGCACAAAAGACAGCTTCTAACCATTGTTGCTTTTTGTGTTGAAAAATGTTTAAATGTTTTTAGTTTTTGTTCCGTTCGTTATAGTTAATAGTTAATAAAGTTTTATAATCTTACTTTGTTGGAGTGTTATCTATTTTTTTTTAAACGGGTGAATGGGGCCTTGAATCGGGTATTGTCATGTGTGGGCTTTGGAAGTGTGCTGCTGCAGGATCGGACATTTCAAACTCAAATGCACGTTCTTTTTCTTACCTTTCCGAAGCATGGAGCGCAATAGCATGCAGAGAAAGGGTGATGCACGTGTTGAACACTACCTGACCTGGCAAGTTGCTGGCAGTGCCTCCCCGCCCGCTCCTAAAAGAGGGCACACACACACCGCCGCCCCGAGTACTTCACAAATCTTTAAAAGACCATGCGCTTGTTCATGAGGCTTAAATGGTTTATCACCTCTTCTAGAACCCCTGCATCGACCCTCTGACGTTTCCTGGAAAAATTACCATGTAACACAATACCAAGCCCTGTCAGCTGAAACCCCCAAGGAATCGTGGGGCATATTATCAAGGGGGTTTATCTCCGCTTTTTTGGCTTTAAAAGCCATGAAAGCGGAGATAAAATTATCTACCTATTACCAAGCTGTCGCTAACACCAGTTAGTGACAGCTAAAAGGAGATAGCGACCATCTTGGGCCCCGCTTTGCATGTCAGTGATACTTATCACTAATGACATGCAAAGTGGCGTACCAAGATGTTAGCGACTGGAAACAGTCCCTAACATCGCTATCTTCTATTACCAACTTTTGGAGATATTCGCGCTAAGCGGGAATATCTCCAAAATCTAACACCTGCCCTGAGCAGTTCTTAGCCATGTTATCCAATGGGAGGTGGATAACATGGCTAAGAGCATTTGCTCGATAATACATGAATATCGCTGACTTTTCTGCGATAATAGCAAGGTTTATCTGCGATAAAAATCGCCGATGTGCGGCGATAATTTTTGTCTCTAAACAAGTTACAGACAAAAATTATCGCTAGTTGTTCGTAATATGCCCCCGGGTTTTTGCTTGCAGAAATCGGGAGGCGGGAGACTAGCACTGAAATCAGTAGTCACACGCCTGAATCGGGAGGGTTGGCATGTCTGAATTCTCTACAGCTGGGGCCATAAACTACATCCGCAGGGGTAGGTGATAGCCTGGGACCAGCCTGGCATCTAAAATGGATGCAGTGCACGACAAAATTGTGGCATTGGAAAAAAGGCAAGATGGCGCAGCCGCTGGAAGAGATGTATCAACATATATGAGCCTCCTCAGCCACCCTCAGGAAACATAGGGGATTAGGATACGTCTCCCGCACCCCCTTATACCTAGTAATTTAATTAACGAAGCACAAAATGGCGAATTCCCGTTTCGCTACCAGTTTGCGGCCCAGTTCGCGGCCCGTGAAGCGCTTCTACCGTGAAAAATCATTTTTTTTTTTCTTTTCCCCACGGGACCCTTTAATAACCCCAACAACATTCCTAGGGGGTCAAGAGGGGGATACCTTGCCCCCTTTCATTAAATTCCCCCTTAGTTTTTCACCTCTTCTTCTCTCTCGATCCTACCGAGAGACAAGATGGCGGCCGCTCCGGACTGTCACGCAGCAAAATAAAAAAAAGCTCACGCACAGCCGCTGGAAGAGATGTATCAACATATATCAGCCTCCTCAGCCACCCTCAGGAAACATAGGGGATTAGGATACGTCTCCCGCACCCCCTTATACCTAGTAATTTAATTAACGAAGCACAAAATGGCGAATTCCCGTTTCGCTACCAGTTTGCGGCCCAGTTCGCGGCCCGTGAAGCGCTTCTACCGTGAAAAATCATTTTTTTTTCCTTTTCCACACGGGACCCTTTAATAACCCCAACAACATTCCTAGGGGGTCAAAAGGGGGATACCTTGCCCCCTTTCATTAAATTCCCCTTTCGTTTTTCACCTCTTCTTCTCTCTCGATCCTACCGAGAGACAAGATGGCGGCCGCTCCGGACTGTCACGCAGCAAAAAAAAAAAAGCTCACGCACAGCCGCTGGAAGAGATGTATCAACATATATCAGCCTCCTCAGCCACCCTCAGGAAACATAGGGGATTAGGATACGTCTCCCGCACCCCCTTATACCTAGTAATTTAATTAACGAAGCACAAAATGGCGAATTCCCGTTTCGCTACCAGTTTGCGGCCCAGTTCGCGGCCCGTGAAGCGCTTCTACCGTGAAAAATCATTTTTTTTTCCTTTTCCCCACGGGACCCTTTAATAACCCCAACAACATTCCTAGGGGGTCAAGAGGGGGATACCTTGCCCCCTTTCATTAAATTCCCCCTTCGTTTTTCACCTCTTCTTCTCTCTCGATCCTACCGAGAGACAAGATGGCGGCCGCTCCGGACTGTTTAGAATGTTGACAGACACCGGAGAGCCAATCAGCTTTCTGCGCGCAAAGTTCCGATAAGCGAAAAGTAAGCGGACCGGATCGCTGCCCGGAGCGCTGTTACAGATATATATCTTGATTTAAACGTTAATTTCTCAAAATCCACTGAAGCACATATATTGAGACCTAGCAAAGGCACATCGGGCTACCAGTCCCTACAATTTTGCCAAGTTTCGTGCAAATCCATTCAGCCGTTCGAGCTAAAAGTGAGGCCAAAGGCCCTATGGAAAAATGAATGGGAAAAATGCGTTTTGGGACCCCCCTTTTTTCTCGGCCCCCCCTTGACGAAACCCCACCAAATTTTCAGGGGCTGCTCAGAAACAAAATGTGCCATTTTCCTGAAAATTTCAGCCGATTCCGTCCACAAACGCCAAAGTTATTAGACATAGAATTTTCAGAAATCCCATAGGGAATTAATCCTAACTATATATACCTACTGGCGATAGCCAGTAGGTAATATATATATATATATATATATATATTACCTACTGGCGGTCGCCAGTAGGTAGTTATAGTTAGGACCTAGTTTCCATAGGAAATCCTCAACATTCTATTTGGAATAACTTTGGCCCTGGTTGAAGAATCTTAGCGAATTTCTCAAAGAAGATGGCTCGGTCCGCTGCGCTCCTTCCCTAAAAGTGGGGGCTGAGATAAAAGGGGGGTCCCAAAACGTGTTTTCTCCATGTTATTTTCCATAGGACCTTTAGACTTGGCTACAGGTCGAACGGGTGAATGGATTTATAAGAAATTTGGCAAAACTGTACAGTCCGGCTCGCAGATTACGCTTTTTTTGGAATGGTGTAAATCCGTTCAGTAGTTGCTGAGGAAATTAAAGTTAAAGTCAATTATATATCTATACGCGCGCACATGTGCGCGCACCCAAACGGCTGCGCGCGCGAGCGGAATTTTGTTGCGTGACGTCTGTTAACGTTCGATTCGAAGGAAATCAGGAAGTGTTGACCGCCATTTTGTCATTGCGAGTAAATATATTGTTGATTTCAAAGCGTTGGAATATGGAAAGTGGAGAAGGTAGAGATTGTTTTGCTGCGTAGGTTTTCTCAGGGTGTGCAGTAAGGCCCTTAAAGGCGAAAATATATATATATATATTTTTTTATAGTTGCGTGGTGCGCGCACTCGGTCGCGCACACCTTTTTACAAGAGTGTGAAAATGGAGATAAATCAGAAGTTTGAGTGCTTAGATATAAGGTGGCTCTGAAAAGAGCCATTGTGTTAATTGAGTGTTTTCTGCATTTATAAGTAAGTACCGATGCAGAGCCTGATGTTGCAGAGGAAGATTCTGTTTCCCTCATTCGTGAAATGAACACCGTCTCTCCTATAGACGTCTTGCATGTGGTATCGCAAGTTGTTGTGGTAAATAGAACCCATGCTATAATCTCTGAGGAACGCAGAAACAGATTTATTTACATGTCTCCTTGCTTTCTCAAATTGTGCACAATGGTGATTGGACCAATTCCATTTCTGTCTTTGGCATATATTGGAATATACCAAGGCAGATCGAGGAAAAAGTGTCATCAATTGTCGAAAGGTGTCTTTTAGAAGCATTTCCAGACCTACCCCAGTGATTGTGCCTAGATCGTTTCCACCACAGTGCACAATTATAAGGTCTGGTTCTGGGAGATGCATAAAAGTTTTCACCAATGGAATCAATTGGTGACATTTCAATCCTCTTTTGGAAATCCATGTTATGTGTACATTTGGTAAGCTGAGGTTGCAAATTCGTCTGCTTACTGCATATTTTTCACTCCAGTGAATATAACTGTGTCCTATTAGCCAGACCTTCATTTTCAAGGGATTTGTAGTCATCCTCCGATCGGTTCTGGAAGTGGAATGGTAGTTAGAAGTTGAAATTCTAAATAAAGAAAAAGGAAGAGGCTGGGTGTGGTTTAAAAAATAAAAATGATTGGTTGATTGTAAGAAGTGGAGATTGAACAGTACGTTGCATGTTAATGTTTATGTTAAACGAAAAGTACTATTGGGTGTGAAAAAAAAAGACATGTAACAGAGCTGTGGATTGGCAGGTGTTTCTGGAGGGAAAACAGTGTTGTTACTTTGCTGTAGAACGTTGAGATATGAACTTTTGACCTGTGCCTTCAGCCAGGTGCAGAATGAGGTGTTACCATGGAAACAGCCAGAGATGGCAGTGGGTGATGGGTGACTTTTATGTGACATTGAAAATATTGTGAGGGAGAACCAACTGAAATGTAATTGCTTACGTTACGCGCTCCGCATTGCTTCCGGGAAGCTGCGCTTCGCGCCTCGCGCACCGGAGCACTTCCGGGTGCGCTAACGCGGCGCGTCATATGACGGATTACGCAAGAACGCGATACGTCGTTGGGGCTCCACCGGAACTGATCGAATTGGTAGTCTACAGTGTTTCTGGATGTTTCAGACTGAAGCTGGCGTCAGCATGAGAGCACCCCGTGGCTACGTCGTGGCCATTCCGCGAGCAATCATGGCAGTCGCTCCCCACCGGAAGTCTGCAGGAGTCGGGGGCCTCGGTGACTCTTGTAGAATCTTCAAGGCTGACGGGACGCTTTTGGGAATGGGGCTCATGCCCTAGCAGTCAAGCGTCCGAGTTCCAGGGTTGCCCAGAGCCATCCTTGCAGGCCAGGCCCAAGTCTGTGGAGCCGACCGCCATTTCCTGAGCTCCGTGGCAGCCGCCTGTCGCTGTATTGGAAGAGTGGGTGCAATTCAGCAGGATGGCGGGTGAGACGGTGTAAATGTGATGGTTGGACCAGGGCACCGCAGGACGTGTCTTCAGGTCAAACGGATTGTGGGACAAGGTCCAGAATGGAAGAGGCATCGAAAGGCAAGAAGTTCCGCCTGAGTTGACCCCGGGAGCCGGCCGCCTATGTCGTGGGCAATCTCAGGCCATACCAGGGGAACAAGACTTTGGGAGGGGGCAGGAGCCAAGCGCCCCCTCCGAGTCCGCGTTTCTTGGACCCTGAAGTATGGCACTCAACATCCAGAACTTATGACATTTGTGCAAGGCAGGGACATTGAAGCCTCTCAGGGACCAAGTATATCCAGAGTCCTTCCTACAGAAGGTGGTGGGGGTGGCGGCATTAGCAAGGCATACCCCCACACAACTTGTCGGACCCTGAAGTATGGCTCTCAACATCCAGAACTTATGACATTTGTGCAAGGCAGGGACATCGAAGCCTCTCAGGGACCAAGGATATCCAGAGTCCTTCCTACAGAAGGTGGTGGGGGTGGCGGCATTAGCAAGGCATCCCCCCACACAACTTGTCGGACATGAACTCTGGATGTACTGGGTGTTCAATTTCAGAATTGAAACTACTAAGAAGCAATTAGAAGTGTTGTTTTCATGTTGCAGTAGGTTCCATGTAAATAGTTATTTAATAAAACGTTTTATCCTGTTACTTTGCTGGTGTGTTGTATATATTTATAATATTTGCATAGTGTTTGTCGTTATTTTGGGCGGGGTGGGTGGCTGAGCCGAGCTGTCTTGCAGCCATCATGGCGTCGAGCTCGGTTCCTCTCTCTAGTTTCATGTTTTTTCTAACGATTTATATGTTATAGTTTGCTAGCACGATACAGCGGATAGTCCGCATTTTATATATATGTCCTTTTTATTAGGGGGTCCTCCGGTGGAGTCGGACGATCTACCTCTAATAAACGGTCCGGGTTGAACCAACTACCAACAAACGGGGCAGAGATAGGCATGACGGGTTACAAAGGGGACAAAAGTGTGCACTACCTATCCTTCACTATCTGCAAAAACTAAAAAGAGTATTGCGACTTTATGCTTATTTGTGAACAGAGAATGACCCAAAGAGAACCAATTTTGAACAATCATAGGCTATTGGCAGTGGGCAGAGAGGCCATGACACAGAAAATGGCTGTTACTTACGTGCATGATGGGGCCTAAAAGGGACTAGATGGCGTGGCCACTGTTTCGCGACTTTCACTTTACTTTTAACAATGGCTGTGGTGAACATAAATGAACGCCGCTTATGTATACCTAATTTTAGTCATTTTCCACAAAAAAGCTTTTGATATTTGCTATTAAAAAACCAAAGAAAAACACTGAAAAAACCATAGGTTATAGACCATATATAGTTAAATATCTGAAGTCCATCTCTGCACTCGATGGAGATACAGGTCGTCGATCAGAAGATGTGCTGGCCACCTCTAATGGTAATAGCGTGGTCAGGGCTTTTGTCGTTGCCTCTGCAAATTGCACAGAGTGCACTTGTTTGACATGCCGCACCATGGTATGTATGGAAAAGAAATATTTTTTTGCTGGATTTCTTCTTGAGAGAACCAAGTCACATATCGTGCAGGTTACTTTTGGTGCATTCACTTTCTTTTGATCTTCAGGATAAGTGAAAAATTGCCAGATGAAAGATTTATTTTTTCTTATTAAAGGTAGTCGATCATTTTGGTCAGATTCGGAAGATGAATGAGATACGGTAGCCATTTCACCAAAGTCTTCCGAAAGATGTAGGACGTTGTTGTCTCTTGAGAGTAGAAAAGATAGTGAGGGAAGTGGGTGGAGTGCTGCGTGTAAATTTCAGAATTGAAACTATTAAGAACCAATTGAAAGTATTGTTTTCATGTTGCAGTAGGCTGCCATGTAAATAGTTATTTAATAAAACGTTTACCCTGTTACTTTGCAGGTGTGTTGTGTATGTTTATAATATTTGTCGTTATTTTGGGTGGGGTGGGCGGCGGAGCCGAGCTGTCTTGCAGCCATCATGGCGTCGAGCTCGGTTTCTCTCACTAGTTTCATATTTCTCATGAGGGGTTGTTCCTAATTTTTCTATTTTAGCGAGGTCAAAAAAAGATCTCATCAGTGGCCTACTGATTTTGCTCGATTCCTTTTGTTTTTTCTAACGATTTATATGTTATAGTTTGCTAGCACGATACAGCGGCTAGTCCGCATTTTATATATATGTCCTTTTTATTAGGGGTGTCTTCCGGTGGAGTCGGACGATCTACCTCTAATAAACTGTCCGGGTTGAACCAACTACCATCATGATTTTGTATATCTTCTGAGCAGGATTTAAGCGCACAATTGTTAAAGTATGAAACGTTTTATATTTCTAAAAAAAATACCAAGGTGTGTACATCCGGTAACGCACGAAAGTTTAAAAAGACATTCGGCTCCATTTACTGAAAAGTTTCATAAGAATAAAAAAGAAGTCTAGGTACAGTCTCTTTGACGTACTATAAGTTCTTTGAGGGGTGTATGAAGAAATTCAATAAGTTCAAATCGCAAGGTTTTCACGAAATATATAGGCCTGTGCGCGCACTCGGTCGCGCACGAAAGCCTGGAAATGCGATATCCATTTTATTGACAACTGTTGCCGAGAGTGCGCACACCGGGTCTAGTTTAGTAAGGCTATTTTTATTTACAGACAAATTTTAATGTGTTTAAAAAAAGGCAAGGTACAGACTTTCGAATTCTGTATTGCTTTACAAGGAGTCTCTATGCAACTTGAACAGTGAAGAAAACGGCTTGTTTTCGAAAAAAATATTGCCAGAACTTTATTGCCAAAAGTATAGGTTGCATACACGACATTTTTCTGAATTAGCATTTTAAAAACCAATGAAATTCACAGACAAAACCATAGGTTTTACACACGTTATAGTTAGGAAGTAGCATTTAAAAAACCTATGAAATTCACTGAAAAAACCATATGTTTGACACATGTTATAGTTAGCTGGAAATTTTACTGACATAAAACCAATGAAATTCCACGTTATAGTTAGTTGGACTCACTATAACTTGCGCGTGCAATGCACTGCTGATGACGTCACATATTACATTTTTAAATGCTACTTCCTAACTATAACGTGTGTAAAACCTATGGTTTTTTCTGTGAATATATATATATATATATATATATTACCTACTGGCGATAGCCAGTAGGTATATATAGTTAGGATTTTTTTCCTATGGGACTTTTGAAAATTCTATGTCTAATAACTTTGGCGTTTGTGGACGGAATCGGCTGAAATTTTCAGGAAAATGGCACATTTTGTTTCTGAGCATCCCTTGAAAATTTGGGGGGGTTTCGTCAAGGGGGGGCCAAGAAAAAAGGGGGGTCCCAAAACGCGTTTTTCCCATGTTAATTTCCATAGGGCGTTTGGCCTCACTTTTAGCTCGAACGGCTGAATGGATTTGCACGAAACTTGGCAAAATTGTAGGGACTGTTAGCCCGATGTGTCTTTGCTGGGTCTCAATATATGTGCTCCAGTGGATTTGGAGAAATTAACGTTTAAAAAAATGTATATATCTGTGACAGCGTCCCAGGTAGCGCGCCAGATCGCGTACTTTTCGCGTCACGGAGCTTTGCGAAGCGATGCTGATTGGCTCTCCAGTGTCTGTCAACATTCTAAACAGTCCGGAGCGGCCGCCATCTTGTCTCTCGGTGGGATCGAGAGACAAGAAGAGGTGAAAAACGAAGGGGGAATTTAATGAAAGGGGGCAAGGTAGACCCCTCTTGACCCCCTAGGAATGATGTTGGGGTTATTAAAGGGTCCCATGGGGAAAATTAAAAAAATGTGATTTTTCACGGTAGAAGCGTTTCTCGGTTCGTAAATTAACGGCTGAATGGATTTGCACAAAACTTGGCAAAATTATAGGGACTGTTAGCCCGATGTGCCTTTGCTGGGTCTCAATATATGTGCTTCAGTGGATTTTGAGAAATTAACGTTTAAAAAACAGGTATATCTGTGACAGCGTCCCAGATCGCGTACTTTTCGCGTACAAAGCTTTGCGTAGCGAAGCTGATTGGCTCTCCGGTGTCTGTCAACATTCTAAACAGTCCGGTGCGGCCGCCATCTTGTCTGTCGGTAGGATCGAGAGACAAGAGGAGGAGAAAAACGAAGGGGGAATTTAATGAAAGGGGGCAAGGTATACCCCTCTTGACCCCCTAGGAATGATGTTGGGGTTATTAAAGGGTCCCGTGGGGCAAATAATACAAATTTGATTTTTCGAGGTAGAAGCGCTTCTCGGTTCGCAAACTGGTAGCGAAACGTGAATTCGCCATTTTGTGTTTCGATTTCATTAAATTACTAGGTATAAGGGGGTACGGGAGACGTATCCTGACCCCTTTTGTTTTCTGAGGGTGGCTGAGGAGGCTCATATATGTTGATACATGTCTTCCAGCGGCTGTGCGTGAGCGTTTTTTTTTTTGTTGCGTGATGTCTGTTAACGTTCGATTCGATGGAAATCAGGAAGTGTTGACCGCCATTTTGTCACTGCGAGTAAATATTTTGTTTAAAATAATTGTTATAAATTAATCCTTATTGATAAACATTGTCTGCGCCATCTTGTCTTTTTTGCAATGCCACACTTTTGTTGAGCACGGCAGCCATTTTAGATGCCTTGACCAGACCCACTCTCTGCACGCCGCCGATCCTCAGCATGGCTCCTCACCCTCGCAAGCATCTCCCCCACGCACTGGTCACCCCCGCTCTCTCTCTCATGCATGGGCCATAAACCTCCCCCCATCTGCGCTGTTCTTCTCTGAGAATCACACCCTGTGCCCGCCCGACACCTGCCTTTCACCCTATTCACTACCGCACCCTCTGACACTCCTCTTCCTCTGTGTCCGATTGTCCAGGCCGGTCCCAGGCTATCACCTAGCCCTGTATATGTAGTTTATGGCCCCAGCTGTAGAGAATCACCCCTCTTCAAAGGAGTTAAGTAGATCAAGGCCCCCACCCGATGAGATCCGTCACACCACACGCGTTCCTACTATCTGATAACCATCCTGTATTGTGCTTGGGGAGGGGATTCTCACTGTGAGGGTGTGTGGGTCCGAGCCTGAAGCGGAAGATTCCAGGGATGCCTTTTTGTACATCAAAGTCTTCACAATTATGTGTCACATAAAAAATATATAGCACTCCAACAAAGTAGTAGGTTTATAACACTTTAATAACTTATAAATATATACATCGCAACAAAAACAGTAAACACCTTAACATTTTTTTATTAAAACAGAAGCAACAATGGTCAGTAGCGGTCTGTTGTGCGAATAGTTCCAAGGCAGCACAACGTGCTGAGTTGTGGACGGCACCCAGGTGAAGAACCATCCCTTCTTTAAACGCCATGAAAAAACTAAAGTGACAACTTCCTCATCCTTAATTTGCCTTTCTTTGTTCCTTAAGATGTCATCTGTGTCAACCTCTTCCGAGAATGCTGATGCGTTAGGGATTTCCTTGTGTTTCTTAATAGCATTGGTGTCTGCACACTTCTTTGTCAATTCTGTGAACATGACAGCTGCTTCATAGACAGACGATATCTTTGTTAAGTCATTATTGTTAAGTGTGTCTGAAACTACAGTGCCCTTCTGTTTTACTTTCCTCAGACACTACAGAGTTTTGTGTGTTGTTCTTCTGAGCGACAATTATTCCAGAGGTTTCAGGTTCACTTGTTTTGTCCTGCAGTGAGTTAACAGCTTCAGAAACTTCATGTTTATTTGCTATGTCCTGCTGTGCGTCAACTGCTTCAGAGACGTCAGCCTCATTTGTTATGTTTGACTATAGCCTGGACCTGCCCGGCCGTGCCCAAAACGGAGCCGGTATAAATGGGACTCGTAACTCCTTGTTGTGTACTGGTTGCCCAACCTTGATATCACGAGATACGTATGCAGTTTTGAAGCACATGGCGAGCAGGGACGAGAATTGATTGAACATTTTGACATCCCTATTGATATTAAGTTCTGATGTGTTATTGATTACTGTACTATTGAAAGATCGAATTAACATCACTCATGGTACTTGCCCGCTTTAGCTGCACTGTGCCTCGTCAGTAGCGGTCTGTAGTGCGAATAGTCCCAAGGCAGCAGAACGCGCTGTGATCTGGACGGCACCCAGGTGATGTCCAGTAAGTTGCCGCACTGGTTTTGGTATCCTACAATGCTGCTCCGAAAAACGGTGTGGGGCGCCCCGGGGGGGGGGGGGGGGGGGCGGCGTGAACGGGCCTCCCCAGGTGGAGGCTCGTCTGCTGTAGTGGGGCGCCCCTTTACCGTTTCAGTTGCCATTCCGCCCGCTTTTGCTACACTGTGCCTCATCCGCCATTCAGCTGTTTACCGCCCGCTCTTGCGGCTACAGCGTCTCGCTCACCATGTAGTTGAGTTGCTCCCACTCTTGCGGTGCAGCGATAGGCGGCTGCCACAGGAGTCTTAAAATGGCGGACGGCTCTTCGGATTTGGGCCTGGTCCACTAACATGGCCCTGGGACACCTTGGAACTCGGACGTCCCCTGAGCCTTGAAGATTTTACAAAAGTCTTGGGGGCTCCCGACTCCTGCAGGCTTCCGGTGGGGAGCGGCTGCCATGATTCCTCGCGGAATGACCATCACGGAGCCACGAGATGGTGGTGCTCTCAGGCTGACGCCAGCTTCAGTCTGAAACATCTAGAAACAAGGTGGGGCTTTCATCGATTGGGAAAAAAAAATGTTTTAATCCAATGAAAAGTGATATTTTTAGGTCATATGATCAAGCCTTCCATCATTAGGAAACCAAAAGTAAAATGAACCAATGAAAAGTTTTATTAACAAGTCACATGACCTGTTATGCTTACGTTTCGCCTCCAGTACACAGGATTTCGAATCCAAAGAGACGATGCAGACCCAGATTTCGTGCAAGTATTCCTTTATTTCATAAATCGCCCAAACACCACCGCCATGACGCGTTTAGGTCCCTCTCGGACCTTGATCACATATATATATATATATATGTCCACAACACCTCCACAACGGAAGCAATAGGGCCGCACACCAGCAGGATTTAAAATAAAAAAGATGATTTTATTTGTCAAATTTCATTCGTTCAACTACCTATAATGTCCCTGAAACCAGTGATCAAGACGTTAAGTCGAAACGCGTTGCTGTGCAGTTTATATGATTAAACTTTCTGCAATCCATGTGAGGTGTCCGTGGTAATCTTTCTCGAGTGAGGAAGTGTTGGTGTGATATATATATATATATATATATATATATATATATATATATATATATATATATATATATATATATATATATATAAGCAGTCCTAGTCCCGTCAATGAATGGCGGAACCTAGTAGGTGTGGACCTCCAGAGCCAAACCCAAAGCAGCGAAGTAGAGCCCAAAAAACGATAAATCCTCAAATGGGTAAGCAGGGAGGACGGTTTATTCAATACAGATGCCGCGCTTCGCTCCACAAGGGAGCTTGTTCACAACATAAATATATATATATATATATATATATATATATATATATATATATATATATGTCCACAACACTTCCACAACGGAAGCAATAGGGCCGCACACAAGCAGGATTTAAAATAAAAAAGATGATTTTATTTGTCAAATTTCATTCGTTTGCCAAACACAGTGTAGACAAAAGCCCACGCGTTCCGGTATATCGCAATACCTTGTTTACTGCTAACGCATTTTTTTCTGTGTTCTCATTTTATTTCTTTAACATACAGGAAATTTAAATTACATCATTTCCTGTGACTGCTGCTTGACCCCGCAGCGGTCATGCGCAGCGGGTGCGCCGATTGCACGCCGAAGGCGCGCCAAAGGCAAGCCCGTCTACGCCCGTCCACGCCTGGACCACGCCCAATGCCAGAACCCCTGTACCTCACCGGACCCAGACCAACCAACTGAGTTATGACACCGCCGCCCTCAACGCACTCAACACCGGACTAACACCCACCTTCTATACAGCCACCCCCAAGCACACCCACGGACCCTTCACCTGACAAGCCTGCAAATTCACCTACCTTCAAACCCGTACCACGCCCGCCAAACCAAGCAGCAATGACAACCACCTCAAGTGCATCCTCCTCAACACCCGCTCCGTACACAAGCACACCATCAACCTCTGGGACCTTCTCGACACAACAGCTCCACTAGACCTCTCAAAGAAAGAATTCAGGAGCATATACGAGCCATTCGTAATTTTAACAGAAGTTATCCCTTGGCAGTTCACTATAATACAGCTCATGCCGGTTCTGAAATAATTGCGATCCAATTCCACGGCATTACTGAGGTGAAAGCCAATCCGAGAGGAGGTGACAGACCAGTGCACTTAGAAAATGTGAATCTCAATGGCTTATTAAATTACGAGCGGTAGATATGGGACTTAACACTGACCGCGAGCTTCATGTCTTTCTCAAAGATTGAATCATTATACTTATCCTGACTACTGTTTACCATCTTGGATTATAATGTCAATCATTGCTTCTTGTTCATGTATGGATGCTCATATATACATCTCCTCGTTTCTAAACAAATGTGTAAGTATCTGTACAAACTATGCACTATAAAGACTGTAACATGTTGATGCACTGTACATTATATTAACTTTAGGGTCGCTATTGTTTAGCATCAATACTTTGTCTTTTTCATGGTGTAGCCTGCTTATAATATGCCTTACTATGTTCCTAGCTCTCCTGTAACCCATTCCAATATGTCTGCCACGGGTTTACTATAACCGGAAGTTCTCATAGTCGTAGTAATATTAGATTTTTCTAGAATATAACGAAACTGATACTTGTGTCCAAAGTAAAGACCCAATGCGAAATCTAAAACCTGAGGCCAGGATAATTCATGCAACTCTTGTAAGACACACGACGGTCAGCATGTGTGCTTACACCTCGACAATCCAAAATGGATGCCACTCCCAAATGGGAAGCCTGTTGTTGTACGAGCTAGTCCCTTTTCCACCTTTACGCCTAGTGGCCCATGTGTGTGGCGGCGAATTTAATCTAGCGGCTAGTGTATATAATGCCGCCTGTCGACACATATAGTTTCTCGACACGGGGACCGTTTGGGTGAGGAAATGCAATAGCCTAACTTTTGGTAAGCTGCCTACTAGTTACTAAAATGCTCGGTACCGGTTGGTTAATAGGGATAGTCCGGTCACTTACTTCGTATTTTTACTTATGTCGTTTCAGCTTAACAACTTATCATGGTTGCAAGTTCTACTATTTGAGAAACACAGGCCTACTTTCGAGTGTTCGTTCTAATGAACCTGATACTAACAGACGTGTATTTACTTATTGACTAAACGTATAGCTAGGTGAGTCTTTCCAATATCATGAACATGGATGTTTTTCATCTATATATAGGTTGACATGTCAGTATGATATCGTAGTAAGTCTAGTCCTTCGACTTTATTACCTGTGTGTGCACAAAACAGGGCAGACATGTTTTCTCTTTTATTACAAATATAGTATATCATGTGAGTTCTGCTGCCTCCCAATGCGTACACCGTGTGGGTATTGAATGGTCAACTGCTATTTTGATGTCTCAGAGAGGGACTTGCAAACTTGCCTTTTTAACGTGTCAGGCTCATTTTACCAAGTACTACTTTTCTCACTGGCCGGGTTCATTTTCACTTATTTGGCGCGTTAGTTTACATGAGTCTCAACTTATCGGGCATTGTTTGATATACTTCTTTTCCTTCTTTCTATTACATGACCTCTAATAGCTTATGAGCTGTGTCGTATTTGACTATCGTGACTGTTGCTACAGACCGGAAGGCTTTCCTCATTTCGTACTCTGTTTAACTACCCTGCCATCTATACTATTGGTGAGTCTATTGGGATTTTAACTATCTGAGGCATGTATGTTCCATAATATGCACACCGATAGCATCGCCTATGGTATTGTTAATATATGTATACACATAAGCACTTCTGAAATTTCTATGTGCGCGATTTATATCCCCTTGGGTACTAATACACTACTATATGAGGACTTCTTCATAGCCTCATTATCTATTTATGATACACGCAGTATCTCAGATTAAATGAGATATGATCTCGTTTCTTTGTGGTCATGATTAATACAGGTTGCTAATTTGGACACATGTATCAGTGGGTCAAAATACTTTATTTGGATTTTTTGTGCTCTATCTCCTCAGATATTATACTTCATTGCTCAATCACGGCTTATTTCGTTCAACTTGATGTTCAATACATATCTCAGTTCGCCGTGTTCATGGTGGGTGTATATATATATATGTTTTAAATGTATATATGGATAATGTGTGTCATAATTAATGTTTTTAGCCCCATTGGGATCCACCCCTATTAGAAAAATATCCTTTTGGAATCTGGGATATTTCTGTTCTATATTGTAAATAGCTTATACTATATTACATGCCACAATGTGAAAAAATGTACCACACGATATATACAAACATAACATCATGTGTGTTATTGTGTCACGTAGGCTCTAGGTAACGTTAATATGTATAAATGCACTAATGTATATATTTTAACTTGTTATCACATTGTACATTGTTTGAATTTTTTCCAGCCTTGAAAAAGTCCTTGTGTAGGACGAAACACGTGTTGGTGATCTCTGTTTTTGCTGGGAATATCTGTTTTATGGAATTGAAAATAAAGACTGAAGAAAACAAACTAAGTGGACTATACTTTGAAACTTTCTTTGGAAATCCCCATTGAATATAACCCTGTCATTTGCTTCTCTTGGAATACTCTATTACTAGTAGAGTGTGGTATATTGAGGGTCTATAACTCCTGCCCGGATTATTAGAATTACTAACTCTCAGGAGTGCTATTAATGGATTCTCAAAATTTGTTTACAACAGCACCTGACGTTGCCTTCCTCACGGAAACCTGGATGAATGCCTCCTCAGCCCCGACATCGCCATAGCCATCCTGGACGGCTACAAAATCACCCGGAGGGACCGCATCAACAAAACAGGAGGAGGAATTTCCATCATCTACAGGAACACCATCAGCATCACCACCAAGACCGATGACACCATCCCCACCGCCGAACACCTACACTTCCAGATCCACACTGACCCCCAGACCACCCTCAGAGGAACGCTCATCTACAGACCCTCAGGACCATGCGCACAATTCAGCGAAACCATCGCCGACCTCATCAGCCCGCACGCCCTAGCTTCACCAGAATACATCCTCATTGGACCTGAACTTTCACCTGGATAACAACAACCACAACTGCGCCTGCCTCGGAATCAAGCAACTAGTGGACTCCCCCACGCACCTTGCCGACCACACCCTCAACGCCATCTTCTCAGCCAGCAACTGGAGTTCTGGACTTTTTGGTTCCGTCCAGAGGTGTCAGGGATAACACCCGAAGAATCCGGAGTTCTACCTGTCTCGTTGCACAAATAAACAGAAACACAGGCTTCTCGATGGTGGCGTCAAAGACCAAAGGTTTATTACTGCAGGGACACAGAAGTCACAGAAACTATACACGGGCAGTATCTAGGAGCCTGTTCGATTTGTACAAGAAGGGTTGTTCCTTATATACTAAATATTGGCCTTCAGGCAAATTCTTCACATGTTAGTACATTCCCAAACCTTTGTGTCCTAAACAATAAATATTTGGCGTTGCACAGGAATCGTCGATAATATCTGATGTCAAACATTACGAAGAGGGGTTCCCACTATTCCATCACAATCCCATGTCAACATTTCATTCAAGAGCCGGACCTCCTCATCGTAAATTTCGTTACCTCCCCCTAATAAAGGCCCAGAAAGAAAGGAGCGGAGCCAGGTGCAGAAGATAGAAAAGCAGGATAAGAGATGTTTGTGGGTCGTAAATGGGCAAGGCTACCAGCTTCGGCCGCCTAATCATGATCAGGCCAACGAACACGAGAACCAGTATAGCAGGACTGGCCTCAGGCAGAGGAGGCAGCCTTTGTCGAGTCATGCAGCCACGGCGTGTTCTGTTCTAAGGTGCACGTGTCACTAGAGAGTTGAATCTCCGGCTAAGCCTACGTGTCCTTAATCAAAATGAAGTAATCAGAGGTCATTGCGTATCCATTGTCTATGTGAGGGCAAGAAACACAAAATGGCTGCCATGATCTAAGATGGATGCCATGGGTAGATCAGAAATGTGTTTGTAACAGGAGTACTCTTGCTCGTAGCATAGCAAAAACACCAGGATATGCTAGATGGATCATTTGCGGTTCACTGATACCAAAATTATGTATTTACGACAATGTTGAAAACACAGGTTCAAATCGTCACGGAACCTCAGACCCTCCTTTTGCCCTTACATAGGCAATTACTCAGTCTATGTCAGAGTCTAACTCTATGCTCATCAGGTCAGTGACATGCTGTTGTATCATCATCCTTTCTCGCGCCTTTTCTCTAAACGCAGGTGGTTTTCTGAGACAGGTTGCCGCACAGAGACTACACAGAGCAGGACCACACTGGATAATCAGGCAGCACGAGAACAGGAATACCAAGATGACACCAATGACCATCAGAACCTTCCATCCCCACGCTGATATCAGAGTCCAAAACCACTCCATAAAGGACCAGTTTCCCTGGTCTACGTGTATAGAGTCGGAAATCTTGTGTAGCTTAGAGATCGCCTCATAGACAGTTGGAGCATTATTGGGAATAAAAACACAGCAGCTCGATTGGATCATTCTGCATACCCCACCTCGATCTGCAAGTATCACGTCTAGAACCATACGGTTCTGCAACGTCATGAGTCTATCCGCCTGAAGCTCAGCTGTCAAGTTGCTAAGGGCACCAGCAGTTTCGGTAATAGTAGATTCAACTACCCGTGTTAGCTGACGTATGTTTCTACTATTGGCCATAGGCCCCCAGAACGGAAGGAAACCTTTGAAGAAGTCTCCAGCTTCCTGACCAGTGGTATCTTCCTTGCTGAAGACACCTCTTGCTACTCTGGTCTTGTGATAATCAGAAGAAGCAGTGTATGTTGGAGGCAACAATCGAGCAATATAACATGAACCTGAAAAGTCAGCAGGCAACCACGTATATGCTCTGTCTTGACAGATGAAGTAGGTACCCCTAGCAGTAAGAAAGGCAGGGGAAGAGTTAGACGGAAACACATAAGTCTCAACGCACTCACTCCTCCCTAGCTGAGCTCTCGGATTTCTCCCATTTCCTTGCAAACAGACCTGACCTCGGTGAGGCACGACCCAGATTGGAGTTGAGCTTTTACGCTTGCTTTCTCCCAAACTAAGGCGATACTCTGTAGAGTTCCAACTCAAATATACCCGTAATTCATCTCTAGGGTAAGATGGAGTATTATTGACGTCCTTGATCATGTCAATAATTCCCTGGACTAAAGCTTTGTTGGCAGAGTTGTATTTAGTGGAACGTGGTGGACGCGGAGGATAGGTTTCGAGGGCATAGGCAAAAATGGTCTGAAGGGCCTGAAATGATCCATTATAGCTAAAAGGCAAAACTAGATAGGGAATGCCTTTATCCATAGTGTGGGGTATCAAGCCACACACCCAGCAGTCTGTAGTGTTAACTACCAGTTGGTGTTGGTGCAAGAGCTGTACAAAAGTGTTGTTAATGAATTCTGAGCGTCGAGCTTGCTCATGTTCAGGAAACGAGTGAAAAGAGTGCATAGAAGAAGCAGTAGAAGTAGCAGGATCAAGGGGAGGTACAGTAGTTACTGGCATAAAAATCAAATTCACACCAAAGACGATTCCACCCACCAACGTTATCAAAACAATTAAAAATGTAATAGCACATTGCATCAGAAAGCATTTGCTGTGAAGAATTCTGTAAAGTCTATTTCTGCGGACATAAATCACATTTTCTCGTTGCAGCGCAGGAAGCTCCATCTTCTACAATCCGCTCGCGACCACTGATGATGTGTACGTAGATGAAAATGCCTCTATCAGCCCTGGGAGTTCCAAGAACTAACAGAAAGATCGACCTTGTGTCTGACCCCCGCAGATTCAACTAGGCACACAGCCACGACCCTACGGCTACCCAGACGGCAAGGCAATTTAAAACAATAAAACAATAGCAAACTTCCTGGCTGAAGGCAAAAGTGTCAAAATTCAAATGTTACAATAGGCAGTTTCCTGCTTTATTTGTCCATATTGCGAGACCGTAAATTGTATCTCAGTTTTGCAGGAGCTGTTTGATCTGGAAACAGTGTATTATCAGCAGAGGTTGCAATGTTCAAGTCCGCAGATGGCAAAGTTTCTTCTGATGCAGAGGGCAAATGTTCAGAATTCAAAGGAACAGTTTCAGGAGGAGAGCCAGAGTTTGATGTGTCAGTTACCAGTTCGGCATCGCTGAAAGGGATAAACCTGGGTGTCCGTTCAAACTCAGAGGCACCAATTCCCTTCTTCACTCAGTTATCGTAAGGAAGCGGCAGGGGCACACGTTTGACGTGCGTCATGTGTATCCAGTTCTTCCTACCGGCCACACGAATAGCAGTTCTCGTTGCTAGCAGCACTTGGTAGGGGCCGACAAATCTGGATTGAAGATTTTTCGTCCTTGCAAAGTTCCTGATGACGACGTGATCCCCAGGTTTCAGCTGATGACCTGGACTCTCCGGTGGCTTTGGCAATGCATCGAAAACCTGTTGGTGAATAAGACTCAATTTAGCAGTCAAGTCGTAAAGGTAATCAATCAACATTGGATATTCCAGAGAACAGAATTCTTTTGGCCTTGGCACTCCCCAAATATTAGCGGGACGACCAAAAACTATCTCATAAGGACTAAGCCCTACTCTAGAATGTACAATCGCTCTCGTTGATAAGAAAGCCAAGGGTAGTGCATCTGGCCAGGACAAACCCATGGATGCTTGTATTTTAGCAAGTTTTAGCTTGAGGGTGCCATTGTAACCCTCAACTAAACCAGCAGACTGGGGATGGTTTGCACTGTGAAATTTCTGCTTGATCCCTAAACCGGCACACACACTCTGCATAACTTTCCCTACGAACTCACTTCCGTTATCTGACCATACAATCCGTGGCATTCCATACCTAGGGAAGTATTCTTTGAGAAGGATTTTAGCAGTTGATAAGGCAGTGTTGTCCTTCAGTGGATATGCTTCGATCCATCTGGAAAATGCACAGACTACCACCAGGACGTATTTTAGGTTGTTGCAACGATCCATGTGAATGAAGTCTAACTGAATCACTTCAAAGGGGCAGGAAGGAGGAGCGAAGTGTCCAGCAGGTGTGGGGACTCCCTTGCCAGGATTATGCATCAGGCATACCATACAATTTTTCACCACTCTCTCTGCACACTTACTAATCCCATCATTCTTCCAGACTGGAGCCAACATCTTACAAATCCCTTTAGAACTGATGTGTGCTACTCCATGTGCCATTGTTACCACTGCAAGCACGTACGCATCAGGCAACATCCATCGCTGTTGTTCCGACAAATCAATCCAACATCCACTCGAGTCCAATTTACCCGTACTCTCTTTCCATGCAAGCCTTTCTTCCTCAGTCGCCTCTTTCTGAATCTCTTTCACACTTTCCACTGTGTCCTCACACATTCCAGACTCGGAAATCCATCTAGCAGACGTAGCAACATACATTCTGCTCGTCATATTTCTAGCTGTCTGTTTAGCGGTTCCATCAGCAAAAGCATTTCCACAACCAACATCATCCGTGATTGCTTTATGAGCACTGCATTTCACAATCGCAACTTCAGTCGGCAAGGTTAGAGATTCCAACAAGTCGTTACCTAGCTGACCATGTTGAATCTTAGTCCCATGGGACGTAATGAAACCTCTTTCTTTCCACAAACGGCCAAAACTATGGGCCACGCCAAACGCGTACTGACTATCTGTGAAAACATTCACTCTCTTTCCCTTTGCTAAAACACACGCTCTCGTTAGAGCGATTAATTCTGCAGCTTGGGCAGAATTCTGACTCACTCTTGCAGTCTCCACAATCGTACTCAAAGTCGTTACTGCGTAAGCAGCAGTCACATCACCATTCTCCAATTTAAAGCATGACCCATCAACATACAACGTGCCATCTGGATCTGACAACGGAGTGTCTTTTAAATCAATCCGTCCTTTTGTCTCCTCCTCGGTTCTGAAACAGCAATCATGGGGTTCAGAATCACTCGACTCTTGATTAGTCGGCAACAATGTTGCTGGATTCAATACATTGCATCTCTTGATTTGAATATGACTAGCTAACAACGTCAGCTCATAGCCTGATAATCTAGCACTAGTAAGGTGTTGCGTCTTGGTTCGGTTCATGAGTGTATCCACAGCATGAGGAACCATGACCACTAGCATGTTGTTCATCACCAAACCAGCAGATTGTCGAATGGAAGCCGCAGCTGCTGCTGTCGCTCTCAAACAACTAGGTAACGCTCTAGCTACCGGATCTAATGTTGATGAAAAATACGCACAAGGGCGTTGTTTATCACCAAATCTCTGTGTCAGAACACTCAACGCGCAACCTTCTCTCTCGTGAACATAGAGCGTGAATGGCTTACTGTAATCGGGTGTACCCAATACAGGAGCTGAACATAGTGCATTTCGTAACTCAGAAAAACTCTCCTGACATTCAGCAGACCATGGCACCGGACTCGGAACACCTTTCCCAGTCAAAGCTACCAATGGTTTTGCCAAAAGAGAAAAATTTGGGATCCACTGCCTACAGTACGAGGTAATACCTAAAAAGGCACGTACTTCTCTCTGTGTGCGGGGAACACTCATCTGTGTAATTGCTTTTATTCTCTCTGGGGTCAACTTCCTTCCCTCCTTTGACAAGAGATGACCTAGGTAGGTCACTTCTTGGCAGCAGTATTGCATTTTCGAAGGTGACACCTTATGATTCAAACTAGACAAATGATGCAATAACGACATTGTAGCTGCTTAGCAAGTTTCCTTGTCATCGGCAGCCACCAGAAGATCATCTACATACTGCACTAGAGCAGAACCAGGAGGAAGTACAAAGGAATCTAACTGACTTTTTAATGCCTGACTGTAAATGGACGGACTCTCACAATAGCCTTGTAGAGCACGTTTAAACCGGAAGCTTCGACCTCCTAGAGAGAAGCCGAAAATATCTCTGCTTTCTTCGGTCATCGGAAAGCTGAAAAAGGCATTCTTCAAGTCGATAACTGAAAACCATGTGGCTGTAGCAGGAATCAACGTTAACAATGCAGTAATGTCTGGAACCACAGGAAACTGCGGAACCACAATTTTATTAACCTCTCTGAGATCTATAACAAACCTATACACTGGAGGCTTTGAAGGATCAGTACGTTTCAAAATCGGTAATACAGGACTGTTACAGACATTACCTCTAGTTTCTTCTATCACACCTTTCTTAATCAAATCTTGTACAATCAATAAAAGTGCACGTTCACCTTCACTAGAAATCTTGTATTGAGGAATTCGTGGAAATTTGACATTTGCTTTCAAAGTGACCACATATGGTGGTATTTTCAAAAGGCCTACATCATTAGGACCAGTCGCCCAAAGAGTATCAGGGAGCGAACGCAGCTCGGGCGGGAGTGCATCTATTGACAAGTACATCGGAGAGGTGATTCTTTTACCCAATGTAAGCTGCACTCCTGACGGAGAACAGTACAAAGTCGCATATAGGCGTTTTAACAAGTCTAAACCAAGCAGATTTTCATTACAACCTGTCGTCAAAATCAGGGGTGCCTTCAATTGACACGGTCCAACAGAAATAGACAAAGGACCAGATACGGGGTTGTAAACAGGGGCGCCTGAAAAACCTACAGAAACATTTGTTAAGCCGGACAAAGGTGCGCTAGGGAGTTTCGCATGAATGATAGAACTTTTTGCGGCACCAGTATCCAACAGAAACGGTTCGACTACACCTGATGTTGCTACTGCGACATAAGGCCCACTCTGATCCACTGGAACTGATACTACTCCCTCTCTCTGTCCATGGCTGTCCTAGTATTCAGTTTGTTGAAATCCCTCATCTACTTCACAATAATCCTCAACATGATACTGTTGAGATCTATTCTGTTGGGCAGACTGTCCATTTCGCTGATCAAAGTGATTAGAAGGGCGATCGTTCGTTTGTGGAGGCATAGCACCTCGTCCTCGACCTCTAGAATTTTGCATGGAACCACCACGACCTCTCTGAGCTGCTGCAGCATTGTTTTGCGCTAAGATCGGACAGTCATTCTTATAATGACCCTCTTTCTTACAGTAGGCACACTGGTTCCATTGATATTGCGGCCTTGGTGAACTATAATCTGTCCTTTGATATGACCCTTGCTGCATATTAGTCTGATTCATACGAGGAGGATATGCCTGTTGCAAAAGAACTTTAGTCTTTAAATCTTTCGTTTTCTTATCTGATTTCTCTTTCTCCTCTTTATCCCTATTTTCATAATACTGTGCAGTTGCAAGTATTTGCGCAGTTGTAGAGACAGCCCACACACTCTCGGAATCTTTTAATTTATTGCAGAGCTCTGGTAGCAGATTGTGTACAAATTTATCGACAAACAATCTCTGTCCTCCTTCTGTGCTCATATCCTGACCACTGTGATCTACAAAAGTCTCTTCGAACCTTGTGAAAAAGTCGGAGACACTTTCGTCTTTCTTCTCCCTGCATGCGGACAACTTGTCCCAGTTAACGCGTAATGCTGGCATCAGAGTCTTCATTAAGTCAATTATCCTACCTGGAAGATTAGCAATTAGAGGTTCGGGTTTGGAACCACCTATTTGCTGACCATCTGCTGCTATGATAGCTGCCCAATCACCACCTAGGGCAACTGGATGATTCTCTTTACGTATTTTGGCCCAAATTGGTTGCGGAACTACATTCCCAAATAACATGTCAATGTCCGCTAGATTCATCACACAAGCCTCAACTGTCTGCGCTAACTCCTTATAATATCCGGCAGGATTTTTACGCGGATCTGGCAAGGCCTGCTTCACTGCTAGCACTTCGGCTCGCTTCCACGGAATGTGTATCCACACTCTCTGGAATTGCGCCGGAGCGGCTGCAATACCACGGACTGCATCAGCTTGCACAGCATCGCGCCAAATTGGAGGAACCTCCCTCATTGGATATTGGCGATTCTGCTTCGTACTATGTCTTTCTAACTCTCTCGGTGAACGAAGAGATGGATCATTCCTATAGCTTAAAATTAGCTCCATCGCTTCCTTTATATCTTGACCAATTATCATACCTGCAGCAAACTCTTTCTGAACATTTATTAATTCTTCTAAATTCGATTCAGAGTCATCTTCTTCTATTTCCTCACGTAAAAGGGAGCACATTTCGTCGAACACATATCGTTGTGTTGGTTCTTTCCACTGCATAAATGTATCTAATACATCTCTAGTACTATATCTTCTACTCTTTGAAATCCATCTGAGAGCCGTGGAATCTAAGATTCCCCGTTCCTCAGTACTTGGGAGCTGACTACGTCTCTGTACAGAGTCAGAAGTAGGAGTCTTAATTAAAGTTTTATAGAAAGGAGACAGAATATTAGAGACAGAATCAGTGATTCTTCGACGAACAGAAAGCGGAGTCATAATACTAGCAGTTGTAGAAAACACGGTAGCAGTTGGAACAGATAGACCAGAAACAGTAGGAGTATCAGGCAAGGTAGCCTGTGAAACAGCAGGTATAAGCGATACAGGTATAGGCAAAGAAGCCGGCAACCCAGGAAGAGGGGGTGCCAAAGGAACATTCACATTGACCACAGGAGGTACAGGAACTTGAGTCAGGGGAGCAGGAGCAGGAATACCAGGTTGTCCAGCAACCGGCAATTGAACATTCGGTAAAGGCGGAGCCGTAGCACCCAGTGCATACGGTGGGGGTGACTGTAACAAGTAAGACAACAGGGGATCACTTTCGGGGTCCTCTACTATCTTAGCTGTACTCGATGGCAAGGCAGGATAGCACTTGTCTATCGCTAGATTACGCTCTCTAGTAGCCACCTCTATTGCCTTCTCAGACTCGTTGACTTGCAGCTGCTTAGCAGCCTGTTCTAAAGTCAACTCTTGCTCTTTCTGTTCTTAATTTAACCTTTTAATTTGTCTCTGTTTAGATTCTTTTCGCCAGTAACGGAAAGAATCAAACATTGCCGGCCGGGCTTTCTTCTTAAACAATTTCACTTCTAAGTTGTCAAGGACTTCGGGTTCAAAACTACCATGCAGTGGCCAACTAAGGACACCGTCTTTTTCCGTATATCGAACCCACACCTCATTATAAGATATAGGACCCACACCATGTTTACAATAAAGATCATATAGAGGAGTTCCAATTGGAGGAACCAAACATGAGTCCTCCAACCGGGAATCACTGTTGCAACCAAAACACGACAACATACAATTTTTCCGACTTACCATTTTGTAATCCGGGACACAGAACGAACAAAACACAAACAGAAATGTGCACTCCGAACTAAGAACTTAGGCCTACCAAAAGAGAACCAATGTATCGATACCCAAACTAAACCAATAGATTATCGTAACCAGAACAACCAGTGATAATCTTACGAAACCAAACCAAACCAAGAACCAAAAAAGGATTTTAACAACCCTTACGAAGTAACCCACTAGCAACCACTAAATACTTAACTGAGGCACTGAAGACGTCACCAAGGAGAAACCCATCTCGTCTCGCCGTACTAAGGACTGCACCACGGGTCCAAGACAGGGCGACGTTCAAGGCAACGGACCACTGCAGCCGTCCTGAACGGGAACCCTCGTGGAAGAGAACGTCGAGCCACTTTTGCGATATGCCGGGATCGATGAAGTGGGGCGCCTCCCTCAGGAATCTTCACACGAAGCTTCTCGAACTCTTCAGGCTTTTGGACCGGTACCGAATGACGTCGCCCCACACTGGGCGCCAATTGGAGTTCTGGACTTTTTGGTTCCGTCCAGAGGTGTCAGGGATAACACCCGAAGACCCCGGAGTTCTACCTGTCTCGGTGCACAAATAAACAGAAACACAGGCTTCTCGATGGTGGCGTCAAAGACCAAAGGTTTATTACTGCAGGGACAAAGAAGTCACAGAAACTACACACGGGCAGTATCTAGGAGCCTGTTCGATTTGTACAAGAAGGGTTGTTCCTTATATACTAAATATTGGCCTTCAGGCAAATTCTTCACATGTTAGTACATTCCCAAACCTTTGTGTCCTAAACAATAAATATTTGGCGTTGCACAGGAATCGTCGATAATATCTGATGTCAAACATTACGAAGAGGGGTTCCCACTATTCCATCACAATCCCATGTCAACATTTCATTCAAGAGCCGGACCTCCTCATCGTAAATTTCGTTACCTCCCCCTAATAAAGGCCCAGAAAGAAAGGAGCGGAGCCAGGTGCAGAAGATAGAAAAGCAGGATAAGAGATGTTTGTGGGTCGTAAATGGGCAAGGCTACCAGCTTCGGCCGCCTAATCATGATCAGGCCAACGAACACGAGAACCAGTATAGCAGGGCTGGCCTCAGGCAGAGGAGGCAGCCTTTGTCGAGTCATGCAGCCACGGCGTGTTCTGTTCTAAGGTGCACGTGTCACTAGAGAGGTGAATCTCCGGCTAAGCCTACGTGTCCTTAATCGAAATGAAGTAATCAGAGGTCATTGCGTATCCATTGTCTATGTGAGGGCAAGAAACACAAAATGGCTGCCATGATCTAAGATGGATGCCATGGGTAGATCAGAAATGTGTTTGTAACAGGAGTACTCTTGCGCGTAGCATAGCGAAAACACCAGGATATGCTAGATGGATCATTTGCGGTTCACTGATACCAAAATTATGTATTTACGACAATGTTGAAAACACGGGTTCAAATCGTCACGGAACCTCACAACCACATCGCCTTCAACCACGCCACAGGACTACACTGGACCGACCACTGCTGCGTACACTGCACCTTCAAGAGGACCTCATCCCACCACCACATGCCCTGGATCCCTCACAGATGCTGGAACAAAATCACCATGGACCAGCTCACCACATCACTGAGCCGGAACCCACCTGCCGACACCAACATACCCGACACCAACATCGCAGCGCTCAACCTCGCACAATGTATCACCAACTGCACCGACCACCTCGCCCCAGTAAAGAGAATCCACAGTAAGACCCCCACCAGGAAACCCTCATGGTTCACAGACGCCCTCAAAGCCGCAAAGAAATCCTGCCGAACCCTCGAAAAAACATGGCACCAAGAACAGACAACGGAAAAAATGACAGCCCTCAAAATCACCACTCGCAAATACCATCAACAGATCCGGAACACCAAGAGGACATCGCTCAAGGAGAGACTAGACAACAACACCCACAACAGCAAGGAACACTTCAGTATCGTCAAAGAGTGTTCCAACCCCAACGCCAGCAACAACGACATCACCCCTTCACAAGACCTCTGCAACTCCCTCGCATCTCCTTCCACTGCAAAATCGCAGACATACACGACAACTTTGATCCGCAAACTCCACCTCCGGACACCAGTCCAGCGAACCCCACCATCACCGTCAATGCCTGGACCCCCATCAGCATTGAAGAGACCATCCACTTCACGAGCACCATCCACTCCGGATCCCCCTCCAACACAAGCCTGCATCACATCTTCAACAGAGCCATCACCACCATTGCACCCCACCTGCGCAACGTCATAAACAGCTCCTTCACGTCAGCTACCATCCCTGAGAGCTGGAAGCATGCAGAGATCAACGCCCTCCTGAAAAACCCCACCGCAGACCCCAGGGGCCTCAAGAACTTCCGACCCATCTTACTTCTCCCCTTTCCAGCTAAAGTCATTGAGAAGACCGTCAACAAACAACTGACTACCTTCCTTGAGAACAACAACTTGCTCGACCCTTCTCAGTCTGGATTTCGAGCAAATCACAGCACCGAGACCGCCACAGATGCCATCAGAACCCTATTGGACAACGGAGAAACAGCCGCCCTCATCATCCTCGACCTCTCAGCTGCCTTTGACACCGTATGCCATCGCACCCTAGTACACTGCCTCAACAACACAGGAATCCAGGGGAAGGCCCTGGAATGGGTCTCCTCATTCCTCACCGGCAGAACCCAGAGAGTCCGCCTCCCCCCCTTCCCTTCCGCTCCTCAGCCACCGAAACAATCTGCGGTGTACCTCAAGGATCATCATTCAGCCCAACACTCTTCAATATCTACATGAGTCCCCTCGCCGCCATCGCACGAAAAACACAACATCAAAATGTAAAAAAAAATTACATTGATACTTGTATATAGCACTACTCACCTGCAAGGGTCTCAAGGCGCTTGTACGAATACCGCTGTGGAACCCGTCCCGGCTTTTCCCTGTGAAGAGTCCACTCCTGGGCACCCCCAGGGTGAAGGCCAGGCATCCTTAGCGTTGTGGGGGCCGTTGTGGAGATTAAGCAAGCTATTGCCCAGAGTTGCAGAGTGGGACTCTATGATTAGAATAGGCACTGAGGCGAGAATTATCAGGTCTGTGGAATTCTGAGCCCAAGACCCGCCGAGGCGGGGAATTGAACCCTGGTCCCGGGCTAGACCTCTGCATCAGGGTCTGCCGCTCTAACTATTGAGCCACACTTCTCCAGTTCTCCAACATCAACATCATCTCCTACGCCGACGACACCCAGCTGATACTCTCCCTCAGCAAAGACCCAGCCACCGCCATAACAAACCTCCAGGAGGGAATGAAAGAGGTAGCAGACTGGATGAAGCAAGCCGTCTCAAGCTCAACTCGGACAAGACGGAGGTCCTCATCCTCAGACAATCCCCCTCTGCTTGGGACAACTCCTGGTGGCCCTCGGCACTGGGCACCGCACCGACACCCACAGACCACGCAGGCTACCTGGGCTTCATCCTAGACTCTTTGCTCACAATGACCAAACAAGTCAACGTCGTCTCATCCTCATGCTTCAACACCCTACGCATGCTCTGAAAGATCTTCCTATGGATCCCCACCGAAACCAGAAGAACAGTCACCCAGGCCCTCGTCACCAGCTGACTGGACTACGGGAATGCCCTCTACGCTGGAACCACTGCCAAACTTCAGAACCGTCTCCAGCGCAAACAAAACGCCTCCGCACGACTCATCCTCAACATCCCCTGCCGCAGCCACATCTCAACCCACCTGAGAAACCTCCACTGGCTTCCCGTCAGCAAAAGAATCACGTTCAGACTCCTCACCCACGCACACAAAGCACTACACAACATTGGTCCAGAATACCTCAACAGCCGACTCACGTTCTACACCCCCACCCACCAGCTCCGATCCACCAACCTCGCCCTCGCCATCGTCCCACCAACCCGCAGAACCACCGCCGGAGGACGATCATTTCCTACCTGGCAGCAAAGACCTGGAACTCCCATCCCACCCACCTACGACTGACCCAGGACCATCTCTGCTTCAGGAAGCACCTCAAGACCTGGCTCTTTGAGCAATAGCAGCGCCCCATCCCCCTAGCGCCTTGAGACCCTAACGGGTGAGTAGAGCGCTCTACAAAATGATTGATTGATTGATGTCTGAACTGGGGTGGCAGAGTGGGCTAAAGAACGGTGATGGATTAAACCCAGATCTTTTGACTGGGTGTGAGTGTTTGATTGGTTCAGATGCTCCGTCCATCACCACCCACTTTTGTACCGCTTTGACATTCTGTTAGAGGCATGAATTTAGTGCTGAGATTTCATGTATCTAATGTCATGCAAGAATATCCCTCTTAACACAATAAACTAAACTCTTTTACAAACTCTTTTATAAAGTATTGAGAGTTTATAATTCAAGATACACTTTCTGTCATTTATTATAAATGTTGTACATTTTTAGGCACTACCAAGTTGAAAAGTCAAGTACAGGATGCCAAATGCATCGAACTTTGCAGATGTCTTCCTTTTTTTCTTCATTGGCCAAAGATGTAAAATGTCATAGTGATTCATTGTGGGGGTGAATAGAAAAATGGGGGGGGGGGCCTAAAATAAATTTTTTACCAATGTATTATCCATAGTCTATTGAGATGTTTGTAGTGCCAACATGCAAGTCGGATTTTTTTTAAAATTGGCAAGAATATAGTCTATGGGGTAAAAAAAGGTAATTTAGGAAGTAGATGTCGTATGGTTAAGAAGTTTAAACGTTTTAAGGCACAAAATCTTAGTAATATATTTGGGAACAGTATACAGTAGCATTTTTGCGCTGTACCATGGAACATGCCAATGGCAAAGGTATATATAATTGGGTAATAAAAACCCTTACAAAATTTTAAAGAGCCATGTTGTTTAGCCCACACTTAGGGGCCGATTAGGATTTCATCGGAAGGCCTCCGACCTCTAGTCAGAAGCTTTCCGACCAGTTCGACCATCGAATTACGATGCCAGTTGTCGGGGCATGAACTGGCTGGTCATTTTGACATGGTTCCGACTGGCTCTCAGAGTCTTCTGGCTGGTCCGAACCGCACCGTAATCCCCATTGGACGGTGTTTCCACCATCGAGATTACGATTTCGGTTTTCCACAAGCTTTCCATGCCGGCCTTTCCAACACTGAGAGGTTGCCAGAAGGCGACTTTGGGGGCCCCTAGCAGGGCCCCCTTACTTCTGCGGCCTACAGTTGGTGATCAAAGAGGTACCTAGGGTGCCCCTCTGTTAATCCATGCACAATTTGGCAGGCACCATGGAGTACCTGACACAGGGTGCAGTGTTTTAAACCCCTCGCCCATTTCTTCATGGGAGCCAGTATTACGGGTGGTTTATGGCCAGAACACATGCTCACATTGAGAAATGTGAGTGTCCCACCGAACAGTGTTTGGTCACATTATAATCAGGCGATCATAACCTCCGACCCGAGGTCAGTCAGTCCCGAGACCGACATGGTGTCGGACAGAGACAACTTCGACCAACATCTTAATAAGCCCCTTAATCTGTGATTTTGGGTTGAAGTCAAATTGTAGTGTACTGCGGTTTTATTAGTACATAGGAAGGAATCAGGCACTCTAGGTAGGTCTGTAATTATAGGAAAAAGTAGTTTCCTTACTTTACAATTATTTTGAAAAGTTTAGAGTATTGTGGTATACTCTAGAAATTAACAAGGCAAGTAAAAACAAATATAAAAAAGGATATACATGGAAAAGTTTAAAAGACATATTATTATACTATATATATCCCTTTGAAATCCAGAACACAGACTGTGTGGTCTAAACAATATTCACCCTTACAGAATTAAAAGGCAGCCAGATTGTTTAGACCACACTGTCTGAATTCTGGATTTTAAGAGGAAATGAAGGGCCAGATGTATATAGGTTTTTTGCGTGCTTAAATGGGTTTTAGAACTGTCTGTTTGCGCCCTCAAAACAATGGTGGTCCATGTACTAATCATATTCTGCGAGTCACAAATCACTTTTCAACTCGTAAAATAGGATTAGTGACCCGCTATTAGGAAGGGGCGTACCAAGGGCATCCCTTCGGAATAGCAACTCCTTAAGCTATGCAAGAATGTTTTGCGACTGCAATTGCAGTTGCAAATCACTAGTAGTTTATCACCCTTCTCATAAGGGTGGTAAAGCAGTTGCAAATGGGAAGGCATCACCAGGGGGCTCTTTCCTATTTGTGAATGCATGCACAAATATTTTAAGGGCAGGCAGTGTTCCCAGGGACTATTGCCTGCCTTTAAAAATGAAACTGAAAAGTTTAAATTTTATTTTTTTAAATGCATCCTGTTTTCCTTTAAGGAAAACGAGCTGCATTAAAAAAATATATAACTACATTATTTAAAAGCAGTCTCAGACATAGAGATCTGCTGACCCCAGCATGCCACCTTCCCTGGGAGTGCCACCCATTCCCAATGGGGTCAAAAATTGCGACAGCCTCATTAATATGTGTTAGACTTGGCATCTTTTGGCGTGTTTCCCCTGAGTTTTTGCTTTCTGACCTCCCGTTTTTTACTCTGTTTTTGTAGGGGTAATGATTCTGCGCACTTTCCTCGCTGCTGTCCAGTGGTAAAGTGCAAGTGCTTCTGTATAAAATGTGTTATGGTTTGGTGTTTCCATGATTGGCCTATTTGATTTATGTGTCAGTCCCTAGTAAAGTGCACTGCGAGTGCCAGGGCCTATGAATCAAATGCTGTTGGTGGGCTGCAGAACTGAATTGTGCCACCCATGCAAACAGCCCATAAAGTGTAATTCTGGCCTGCCATCGCAGAGCCTGTGCTCAGCATGGGGCTGCCATGTCAACTTTGCAAGTGCATACACTTGAAAGTCCCTAATCCTTCCCTTTTCTACATGTGAGTCGCCCCTAAGGTAGGCCCAAGGTAGCCCCATGGGCAGGGTGCATTGTATGTGAAAGGTAGGACATGCCCTGGTCTGTGTGGCATGTTCTGATAGTGTATAACAGCCTACTTTGTTTTTCACTATTGCAAGGATACCTATTCCCCATAGGCCAGAGTGGGCACTTTGATTATAACATCCTATAATCCTAACTGGCTCAAGGAACATGGTTGAAATTCGAGTTTAGTATGCCTGAATTTAGAATGATAAAATACATCTTTTAGTGAAGTTGGTTTTTACATTCTGTGTTTGAAAATGCCACTTTTAGAAAGTAGGTATTTTCTGACCTAACCATCCAGCCTGCCTCTGCTAGCTTGTATATTGTGTGTCTGGTTTGTAAGTGACAGGGGCTGGAGGAGACTCCAGAAGACAGGGGGAGTCAGCACAGGGCTGAATAGGCACATCTACATAGGTCCTCCTTCAACCACATCCACGAAGCCGAGATCCTCAAACTAATCTCCTCCTCCAAGCCCTCATCACACAACCTGGACCCCATTCCCTCCCAAATGGCCAAAGAACTGAAACTCACCCTTGCAACACTTTGGTGCGAAATCATTAACAGCTCCCTAAAAACTGGCATCATACCAGACTGCCTCAAAGTCGGCCAAGTTACACCTCTTCTGAAGAAACCAGGCCTAGACAATAACGGCCTGAATAACTTCAGACCAGTCTCCAGTCTTCCCTTCCTAGCAAAAATACTAGAAAAAGTGTACTCCGCCAACTGAACAATCAGATTGACAATATGAATCTACTAGACCATCACCAATTGGGCTTTAGAAAAGGCTATCGCACCAAAACCGCAATCCTCAACATCGTGGACGACATCCGCAACTTCCTTGATTCAGACCATTGTTGCCTACTCATTCTCCTAGACCTGTCAGCAGCCTTTGACAAGGTAGACCACAGGCTGCTGATCAAGGCCCTCAAAGAGCATGTAACTGCGGATGATTTGGTCCTTCAATGGTTCTCCTCCTTCTTTCAAAATCGCTTCCAAAGAGTTATAATCAAATCCTTCACATCCGACCCTCTTCCCCAAGGATCCGTTCTCTCCCTTCAACTGTTCAAAATATATATGGTACTACTCACCACCATACAAAAAAAGCCAACATCCCTTTCCATCTCTATGCAGATGATACCCAGATCTACCTGGAAACCTCCTCCTTTAATGACATTCTAAGACTCAACTACACTCTCAGAGAAGTCCAAGACTGGCTAGCAATGAAATACCTTAAACTCAATCAAGGAAAAACCGAGATCCTCCTCATCTCTAAAAAGGAGGATAACCCGCAAATCATTTAATGGGTGAAAGCAATCGATGCCCTCAATGGGAATCTCACTCTGACTAACTTGGTAAAATCATTTGGAGTCACCCTTGACCACAAATTATCAATGACTAACCACATCAAGAAATCCGCTAAGAGCGCCTTCCTCAATCTGAAGCTCCTCAATAAAATCAAACCGCACATTCCACCTAGGGACCTCAAACAAGCCACCCAATCACTGGTGTTGTCTAGACTGGACTATGGGAATGCAACCCTCTCCGATACAGCTCTCTCCCACCTAGCACCACTCAAAACTACCCTCAATGCAGCTGCCAGAATGGTCTACGGAGCAAAGAAATTCGACCACATATCTCCCGCACTGGCTGCCTTACATACAAAGCCCTGCACACAGGAGAAACAGAATACCTAGCCTCTAAGCTCAAGAAAGCCAGCCAGAAGTTCAATCTCCCTCCTACTCCTCCCCCTGAAAATGCGCAAGCAAAAAACTGCAGCCCGCTCTTTTGCAGGCAGCGCTCCTAAAATCTGGAACTCCATCTCTGTGGACATCAGAACTACCCCCTCCTTTCCAAAATTCAAGAGCCACCAAAAAATCCTCTACCTCAACCGTGCATTCCCGAACTCAATTACGTAACTTACACACTTCTGCCTGGCAGCCAACTGTCATCGCGCACTGACTCCCTTACACCTCCCCTCTCTCTAACCCTCAGCCCTTGCTCTTCAGCGATAGGAAAGAAGTTCACAACACAACTTTGATTTTGCATCAAGAATACTATGAATCGAGAATGCCACTGGAATGCTTTACCTCAACAGCGCACCCTGATTCTCTGATCGCTCTACCTCAACATTGCACCTCAGGCGCTCAACACAATTTTCAATCTCTGAACACGTATGATTCTATTTTGCTTTATTGTTCTGTACTTGTCTTCTCTCCATCCTTTGTAAAGTGCTCCAATACATTCAGATCTGGCCAGCGCTATAAAAAACTTCTAAATAAATAAAATAAATAAATTGATGGGGGAGGAGTTGCACCTGGGTCTGAATAGAGCTGGGCTCGTCTTCCACAATGCTAGCTCCACCTCCTGTGGTGCGTCTGAGGACCCTGACCCCCATTGACAAAGAAAGAAGGTGCACACTGACAGAATGCACTCCAAACTGGTTTGAACTAGGTCCAGGCCCCTCTGCCTTCAGAGGACAAAGGAATTGCTGGTATAAATATTGGGGCCCAGACCCCAAGAATTTAGAACTCACTGGAATCAAGGAACCTGCCAAGAAGGAGCGCTGGAAGAGCTGCCACTAGGAGTGCTGCCCCTTTGCTGTGTTGTTGCTTTGTTGGGTTGTCCTGCAGCTTCTGCTTCTGCCTTGAGCAGTGAAAGGACTGGACTGAACTTTCTCTACGTGTGCTGAGTATCTCCAAGGGCCTGAAACTGAGCTGGCCTCCTGTTAAGAAGTCTCAGGGATTGCAAAGACTTCACCAACCTCTGGGTACCGCTCCTGTAACTGCTGTTTCAGTTGCCACAGAGAAGAGGGAACCGCGACCGACCCCGTCATCCGACTCCACCGCTGGCCTTGTGTCCTGAAGGCACCAAAGGCTGCACCGACTCACCCTGTACCGTTCGCCTTGGTCTTGTTATGTGGGAATCTAGGACCCTAGTGTATTTTTCCCGATTCATGCCCATATATAGGTATAATTCACCCAATCCTTATATAGGCATAGGGATCATTGCCTTATTTAGTCTTAGCCTGTGCAGCCCAAATACGGCATGGCTACTTCCACTAAACTCCGAGAATCCACCATGATTTCTTGGAAAAACCAGCAGTCAGGGACTTCCCCCTGCTTGAATTCTAATTTATCCAAGAACTCCTAAAGTTTTCAAGGAACTAAGGTACTAGTGATGATATTATGTCCAATCTTACGTCAAATTCGGCACCTTCAAAGTATAAATATGCCTACATTTGCCCAGTCAAACACACGGTGGTTTAGGAGCTGATCGACTAACTACTTGCTCGACGCCCTGCTGCTGCAATTGCCGAAGGAAGCTGACCCTCCAACTGACGCACTGAGAAGACGCTGTCTTTTCTCCTGCCGAGAAATCCAGCTCCGGTGTTTCCCGGCTACCCTTGCGGGTTGCTGGGAGATCAAGTCCTGAGAGAGAGATACAAGACCTCTATCATTCTAAAACCAATGTACGGAGCTGATTAGACCCTTAGAGAATTCTCGGACAGATTCTTGGCAGAGAAATACTAAACTTAACCTACTCCTCATTTACTTCTTCCCTTGTACTAGGCTTAGGTTAGGTACACCGGGGTAGGCGTATTTTAGAAGCACTAGTTGAGTACTTTTAGCCACTCTTTTATCACTGTATGTATTTTATGCATTTTATGTATTCTTTGTTTATGGCTTAGAAACCATATCATGCTCTTACAGTATTATTATATAATACTATTCATATTATATGCATTGTACTATTCATATTATATGCATTGTAAGACTGTTCAATAAATTCTTTTATTGAAAACGCCCGTCTCTCTATTTCTAAGCAACTCTGGTGGAACGAAGCATGCACATCTGACTGAGTGAAATAGCTGTTATATGGTTGTCAGAGACAAATCCCTTCTTGTACTTTTGAGAAAGTTTCTAGTGACCTCTGAGCTAGCTGGCACTCACAATTAAGTCTAATATATTCGGCAGAGACCTAGTCGACATAAGTCCTACGTCTAAGCTGCAGGATATATTATTCCAATGCGCAGAGCATATTGGGAATATAGGAACTACACTACAGTCTCACCTACGCCATCTGCACGATCGTCACCGAGCCGCTGCCTGCACCGCATCGAGAGGCACCGCAACCAGCACCGCCTCGCTTCACTTTCCTGACCTGGTCTCACCGACACGGTTGCCGCTATCTCCACTCCCGTGACCGCCTCATCACGCACAGCTGTCCGGCTCAGCCAGCACCAAATCACACCATCCGTCTCTGTCGCTGCATAGCAACTTGTCAGCACCGCATTGAGCACACTCTCGCCCTTCACCACCTGCCTTGGTCTCACTGATGCCGTCTGAACAGTCGTCACAGAGCCGCTGCTCGGTGACCGCATCGAGGGACACAGCACTGTGCACTGCTTCCATTTTGCACTGTAACCGGGAGGGACGCCACGACCGGCTCTGTCACCAGCACTGCAACTTGCCTGCAACGCATCAAGCACCCTCTCACCCTGCACCGCCTGCCTTGGTCTCATCAACGCCATCTGGACTATCGTAACCGAGCCGCTGCTTGCACCACATCGAGAGACATCGCACCGTGCACCGCTTCCACTTTGCATCGCAACCACGCCGGATGCTAAGACCGACTCACACCTCCGTGTGAACCGCACTAAGAAAGCTACTCTTTACAAGTCTGTCCCGCTGTTGCTGGCCCATATCGATGCGGTAAGCTGGAACTGCGAGACTCTGTTTTGAGAATTGTGGTAGACTCGGACTGAGCTACCGACTTCTACGAACTGTGTTTTCAATGTATTTTTGCCATTTAAAGACATCTGGTGAAGCAACTATTTTCAAAGTACTGTATTGTGGATTTTGTATCGTATTTGGTCTTGTTTTAAGTATATAAAAATAATGGATATTTTTCTGAACCGGTGTGGTTTCGGTTTGTAGTGCTTACATTGTATCACTGTTGGTTTGGTGCAAATGCTTTACACACTGCCTCTAAGATAAGCCTGACTGCTCGTGCAAAACTACCAAGGGGATGATTCGGGGTTATTTTATCCTGACTAGAGTGGTGGTTTCTGCCTGGCTTTGGTGCAAACCTTGGCCAACCAGGAATCCCATTTCTAACAATATGCATGAGGTATGCAATTTGCAACCCCATTGGGTATCGCATATAGTGTATCACACTGTTGTGCATCAAAATCAGATAGTCGCAAATTGCAAGTCGCAAATGCAACGCAATTTGCGACTCGCTAATTCAGGGTCATACATCTGGCCCATAGAGTACTAGAGATTATTATTTACATATAATTTTTTTCAATTCTTGAAACTACTGTGCTACTTTCTAAGAACTAGGAGGATACGCCATAAGATTAAAAAAAATATAAAGTAAAAAAAAAATACTTTTAAATACCTTTCAAAACGTACCAAAACTGTGTCATTCCTTACTATGCACTCATAGTACATTAGAACTAGGGGTGGGCGCAATTTCACACTACATAATTCCACAGAGTTACAAAAAAAGTCAGCATGATTTTGTGGATGTTCACTAAGGAGCAGAAATAGGTATGTCTTGATGCTCGCTCTGTGATTAAGCACGAATGGCAACACCAGGTGTGCCAGAGGGTGCACCTGCTCAGTTCGGTTTTGCTACCATTCGAGTAGATTTTTTACTTGAGCAGCAGCTTTCTGACTTTGAATGGTCGTGGCCACTTGTGATGCCTGTGTTGAGAAAATCTCACCAAGGTGTCCTCCTAGTGACCAACCATAGCACAAGGGGGCACCCAAGCTCGCTTGCACTTAGCAAGTTAGAGGGGAAAAAATCTGGCAGTTGGTGGATTTTTGTGTTACAAGTGTAATGCGGAGTTGGCAAATTCAGATGATTCCACCAGCAGAGCGGAAAATTTTGCCTAACCCTAATTAGTACATTATATTTCCACTGTTTACTGTGGGGTACTGTTTTTAGGGTAATATGTGATGAGTTTGCTGGTACACAGGCCTAGTGTTCTCGCATGTCAAAGCAGAACACTTTTCCACTGCCATTTTAGGTGACAGTCTAGTCGCCAGATAGGATACCATTTAGATGTGACTCTTGGGCGGTTGAGTTTAGGTGGCAACCTGCTGGCGTGCCAAAGGCAAGCCTGTGTGCACCCATTTGTGCTCTGACCATGCCCTGACCCTGCACAGCACCAGACCCCCTGGTGGATATGTCTCCCATCCCATCCAGAGGTTAAGTTATCATAGAGAAGAGCTACTAGTCCAGAATATCACAGGTAAGGATGCTACCTGAACTGGACTAGATCCAGGTGCTATAGGGCAAGCTTTTCAAATGGCATGTCTGGTATGTAACTTCTCGATAGAGAGCCCTGGGACACTTTGTTGTAGTAAGATGCCTGTAGCTTATATGGGGACTCACCCTCTCTCTAAATACAGGGAAGGCAAAGTTACTTGTGCTCTCAATAAATCAAGGTAACTAGTGAAACATTAAATAGAATTTCCAAACATTCTTGAAAATCACAAACTAGATTTCGTTTATATAACTGAAGCCTGGGCTGATCCCTTTTTGGGCCCAGATATGGACATAGACATCCCCTGGTTACTCTATGCACAAACTAGATAATACCCAGAAGAGAGGTGGAGGATTAGATGTCATATATCAGAACAACATGTCTGCAATATTTTTACCATTTCCTTCCTTAGACTCTGAAGCACTCTCCTTCCATATCGAACTGCCTAAAACACCATTTTTTTATGGATTGCTAGTGTATTGTCCTCTCGGGCACCAAAACACTTTCGTACAGGCTGTCAGCTCTCTCTAAGAAATGTGTTGATTTTCTATGGTTCATTCAGTTTTAGGAGATTTCAATTTTCACTTGGAGGCCCTTGCAGACAGATATAAGGAGGATTTAATTGATGCCAGGTCTTGCCTTGGCCTCAGTCAAGTGGTGAACGGCCCAATCCACTGTGTGGGTCACACTTTAGATGGTGTTTTCACAAATACCCCCCCTTTTAACTCAAACAAGCCCCTTAACTTTGACCTGGTCAGATCACAAAGCAGTGATGTTTGAAATAAACATCTCTCACATAGGGCCCTCTGCCATTCCCACACACTGCATCCAAACTTCACGGACTTGGCATAAAGTTCAATCTGATCACATTAATTAACTTTTAGCTGGATTTCAGCCCGAGTGTTTAGAGGAGCATGATCAACAAACTCTTAATTATACAAACTGGCTGAGCTCCACTGTACTCTTGCACGCACCTGAGCAGTCATCTGAGAAGTATACAAGTGACACTGTGGTTTACGGACAAACTGAGGAACCAGAAACAAGAGCGTATTAGACAGGAGCATAAATGGGAAAAGGAACATATATATTTAGAGAAAGACAAATATAAGCAAGTCATTGCAAAGTATAAGACTCTGCTGAAGGAAGAAAAGTTAGCTACTTACCCCAAAAATGTAATCATCACAGAATTCGGTGAAAGAACTATTCCAGCCAGTTAATAATCTCACTAATGTCCCTATTAAGAGCATGGTAGGGAGTACTCAATCCTTATAAATACTTACTAATATCTTTCAAAATAAAGTTGAACAGGTATATTACAGGTTCTCCTCAAACATCAATACTAATTAGGAGGAAAATAATCTAACCATTTTAACTCAGAGAATGACACCTTTAGTTAATTTACCCCTCTCTAGCCGAGTAGGTAAAACTGCTAATTAATTCTATGAACTCATGTGTCCCCAATTGATCTCTGCCTCCCAATGGTTGTACAATTAGCGCTTGATACCATTGCAAATCATATATTTGGAATTTTCTATAAAATTTCCATATCAGGATACTTTCATGAACAGTGGAAAATAGCTCCAATAATTCCTTTATTAAAAAATCCATCCTATGGATCCACATAGTTATCATCCAATTTCTCGGTTCTTGCTCCTGGCAAAGATCATGGAGAAATCTATGAATCAGCAACTAGCCATTTTCATACATAATAACCCTTTCCTCGATCCCACTCAGTTCAGATTCAGGAGTGGTCTTACCACAACAACTAACTACCCTGATAGTGCAAACTAAGGAGACTAGGGGAGCCCCTGATCAGGGAAGAAAAGCAGCACTTATCTTATTATACCTCTCTGCTTCATTTGATTCGGTCAATCACAAATTTCTGATTGACTGTCTCAACACCATTGGGATCAAAAGGGCTGCACTGGCCCTTTAAAGATCAAACTGTAGCACTAAGTTCATATTGCAACTCTTCTCCTTACCCTGCCGGATCCCTCAGGTGTCCTCAATGAGTCCAACGTTGTTCAACATTTATGTATCCTCTTTGGACATTCTGATTAAATCATTCAGCTTTGTCTTGACATCGTAAGCCGATGACACTCAGATAGTCATCTCCCTTTTTAACAACAACATTAATACTGGAAACAGAAAACATAATTGCATGCAGGCAGTGAGCAAATGAATCAATAATAATTGCTTGAAGTTAAACTCTGGGAAGACAGAGTCCCTCTTGTTTGGTAAGCTGTTCTCATTTTGGTCCCTGTCATGGTCATCTCATGAGACAACCGTAGAAGTTATACTAGATACCAACCTAGCCTTTGGAGATCTAGTGAATACTATTATGTCATCTATTTTCTATGCTCTAATGCTTATAAAGAAATGTCTTACTTACATTCCACTTAATTCACAGAAAATGGTTGTGATAGACTTAAATGTGCCCAAAGTAGATTATTGTAATCGTGTCTATCTAAACATGCAACAGCAGTTATTGAATGAGCTCCAAACGCTGCAGAATGCTGCTCCATACACATTGCTCACGATACCCACATTTTATTCGCCATCTGAAGCTTTACTTAAGCTTTATTGACTACCGTTCAAGACACGGATTACCTTCAAGGCCTGGTGCATTGCCATTAAGGCTCTTCTCAACACAGGCCGGGAGTATTTGAAACCTTCATAAAACTTGATGTTCATAATGAAGTGATTCAGAAGAAAATTCTTAACGTCTTTGGAATGATTAAAGGTTTTGAGTACTATCCTAGCAGGTCTTTACGTTCTACTGGGTCAAGGTTTTTTGGCTCCTAAATTCAAACACTCTTTCTGCGGAGGGACACGTTTTGTCATTTCTATATCTAAATTATGGAAAACTCTCCTCTAAAAATCAAACACATGACCAATCTTCTATCTTTAAGGAATGTTTCAAAAAGTTGGCTCTTCAGTAATCAGTAATGGTTTATTTTCTTGACCTCTTTGGACGGAGGCAGTGTCAAAACAACTCAGAGTGTTTATGTGCTTTAGCTGTATTAATAATATGACATAACATAACATAACATAACATTTAGAACCAAGCTTGCAGACGAACTGTAGTCTTAACAATATGGCTTCTTTTTAATTTTGTAAGGGCTTAAATAACCCGGTCAAATGCTGTTTTGTTATCACAGGGTACCCTGGTATACCATGAAATTACTGCAGTATGCGTCTGCCTAATATATAGTTAAGATTCGAACCTTAAAACTACTGAACCAGTCTAGAACTGCGTCTAAATATGATCCTTTGAACACCAAAATCTATATTTTGGCTAAATGTCGTCTATATCCATTCAGCCACTCTAACAAATGCCACTCCACCCCTCACTAGTTTATGCCACTCCACAACACTCCATACCTCTCCACTCTAACACATGCTGCACAACTCTACCTCCCGGCACTCCACTCTAGGACACGCTACTCCATTCAACTCTATTAAACTCCACTCCACTCTGCAATATGCCACTCCACTTTTGGCCACCCTACGCCGCTGTACTGCTCTCTACTCTATGACAACCCACTATTATACTATACTTCACAGTACTACAGTACTGCAACCTATAACACACCACTCTGCACCACTGTATTCCACTCCACTCTATTGAGCAGTCTATTCCACTCCCATCTAATACAGCGTACAACATTCCATTCCACTTTACACTTCTCCACTTTATAACACTCTACTCCTATCTATGCCCCTTTAGTGCATGCCACTCTATGACACCACTGACCAGTATAGCATTGCACTTCACTGTACGACACACCACTCCACTCTATGACACTCCATACCATGCCACTCTATGACATTCCATTGACTTTTATGACAGACATCTAAAATGTATACTATTCCACTCTGCGCCACTCCAGTTTATGCCACTCCACTCTACGTCACATATTTCACAAAACAATACTGTATGACATTCCACTCTATGCCAGCAACTGTATAGTTGTTTCACTACCTATTACATGCCACTCCACTGTATGATATGCCACTGCACTGTACTCCACTCCACTCTATGAAACTCCACACCACTCATTCTCTGCATAATGTCACTCCACTGTACTGTAGTGTAGTTCCTATTTTCCCAACAGGCTCTGCGCATTGGAATAACATGAACAGCAGTGTAGACGTAGGACTGAGGTCATCTAGGTCTCTACTGACTATGTTAAACTTAATTTAGGTTTGCGCCAGCTAGCTCAGAGGTCACTGGAAACTTTCTTGAATGAATAAGGAGGGACAAGCTCCCCTGGCTCAGACAAGAAGGGATTCAGTTTCTGACAACCGCATAAACATGACAAATTTGCTGCCTCAGAATAAGAGTATATCTCTAAAGTCGTGTAAAAACAATAGACAGCTATTTCACTCAGTCAGCAGTGCATACTTTGTTTCACCAGAATGCAGAGAAATAGAGAGAGTGGGGTTTTCAATAAAAAGGTGGTATTTATTGAGCAGTCTTCCTTCTCATGCAAGAGAAATGAATTGCCACAATTGCAATACTTAAAGTAAAGTAAAGTGCGTACAGTAAAAGTATTAGGAAAAAATACTGTAAAAGCATTGATATGGTTTCTTAGCCACATGTTACTTTAAAATGGATAAAATATATACATACATAAATACATTGACTAACGTACTCAACTGGTGCTTCTAACTAAGCCTACTCCGGTGTACCTGACCTAAGCCTAATACTTGGGAAGGAATGAGTAAGTAGCAGTTTAAGTTAAGTTGGTGAAGATTATTTTGCCAAGAATCTGCATCAAGAATTCTCTCAAGGGTTTAGTCAGCTCCGTACCTTGGCAATAGAATGTGGGAGGTCTGGTATCTCTTTCCTCAGGATTCGATATCCCAGCAACCCGCAAGGGTAGGCTGGAGACACCGGAGCTGGATTTTCTCGGCTGGAGAAAAAGACAGCGTCTCTCTCAGTGCGTCAAACGGGAGGGGCGGCTTCCGTGGGCTCTCGCATCAGCTGGGGTCTTGGGCAAGTAGATGGCTGCTCTGCTCCAAACCACTGTGTGTTTGCTTAAGGCAACTGTTGGTATTTATACCTGAAAGGTGCTGTGTTTGACGTAAGGTTGGACATAAGACGTCACTAAGAACTAACAGTTATTGCTGGACTCCAGGAGTTCTTGTTCAAATCAAAACAAAAGCAGGGGGGGAATTTCCCGGGCTGCTGGAGGCTTGGTTTGTTTAAAGAACACGTTGTGCTTTCTAGGAGTCGATGGGACTAGCCGTGCTGTGCTTTGGAATGCATGGGCTATTACTGAATATGGATCTGATTCTTATGCCTTTATCAGGATATTATTGATTATAACCTCACAAGGGCATAAATCGGGAAAATCGAATTAGGGTCCTATATATAAACACAACAGTACGAGAAGCCATTCCATTCTACGACATGCCACTGCACTCTCCGGCACTCCATTTTATACCCCTCTACTCTAACACACTCTATGACATCCCCAGCTATGACACACAACTCCACTCCATTTTATGACATCAATCAATCAATCAAAGTATTTATATAGCGCACTACTCACCCAGAGGGTCTCAAGGCGCTGGGGGGGGGGTCCGCTACTGGCGAGGTGGTCCTGGGTCAGGCGGAGGTGGGTCGGGAGGGAGTTCCATGTCTTGGCGGCGAGGTAGGAGAAGGACCGTCCCCCTGTGGTGGCTCTTCGGATGCGGGGGAGGACGGCGAGGGCGTGGCCGGTCGATCGAAGCTGGCGTTTGGGAGCGTAGAAGTTGAGGCGGCTGTTGAGGTATCCTGATCCTTGGTTGTGTAGGGCTTTGTGTGCGTGGGTGAGGAGTCGGAAGGTGATTCTCTTGTTGACCGGGAGCCAGTGCAGGTCTCTCAGGTGTCCGGAGATGTGGCTGCGACGGGGGATGTCCAGGATGAGTCGTGCTGAGGCGTTCTGGATCCGCTGGAGTCTCTTCTGGAGTTTGGTGGTGGTTCCGGCGTAGAGGGAGTTGCCGTAGTCCAGACGGCTGGTGACGAGGGCCTGGGTGACCTTCTTCCTGGTCTCGGTGGGGATCCACCGGAAGATCTTACGTAGCATGCGCAGGATGTTGAAGCACGACGAGGAGACGGCGTTGACCTGTCTGGTCATGGAGAGGGAGGAGTCCAGGATGAAGCCCAGGTTGCGTGCGTGGTCTGTTGGTTTGGGTGCGCTGCCTAGGGCGGGGGGCCACCAGGAGTTGTCCCAGGCGGAGGGTGAGGATCCCAGGATGAGGACTTCCATCTTGTCCGAGTTCAGTTTCAGGCGGCTGTTCTTCATCCATTCGGCTACCTCTTTCATCCCTTCGTGAAGGTTGGCTCTGGCGGTGGCGGGGTCGTTGGTGAGGGAGAGAATCAGCTGGGTGTTGTCGGCGTAGGAGATGATGTTGAGGTTGTGCTGGCGTGGGGGCTCATGTAGACGTTGAAGAGGGTTGGACTGAGCGAGGAGCCTTGAGAAACTCTGCACGACCTACAAAATTCTGCACGGCAAGGCCCCCCCTATTCTCCAAAACCTTATCTCACCACACACCACCTCAAGAACGCTCCGATCCTCTAACTGCAATCTAGCCTCTGTACCGAGGATCAGGAAAGCCCGCTCCGGCGGCCGACTGTTTTCATACAACGCGGCCAAACTATGGAACTCGCTTCCCACAAACCTCAGAGCCCAACCCAACCTTCTCTCATTTCGCTGAGCACTCAAAACATGGCTTTTCCCATGAGGCTCATCCCCACTAGGTTCTTGTTATTAGCGCTGGGACGCTCACGGGCAGCCACGCGCTCTACAAATCTGTAAAATAAATAAATAAATAACGCCGCAGATGACTTTGTGGCTTCAGATCTGAACGGGGGGAGGCAGACTCTCTGTGTCCTTCCGGCGAGGAAGGAGATGATCCACTCCAGTGCCTTCTCCTGGATTCCGACGTTGCTGAGTCGCTGCACTAGTGTACGGTGGCAGACAGTGTCGAAGGCCGCGGAGAGATCTAGGAGGATGAGGGCTGCTGTTTCTCCGTTGTCAAGCAGTGCTCGGATGTCATCGGTGGCTGCGATCAGGGTGGTCTCGGTGCTATGGTTGGCCCGGAAGCCAGACTACGAGAGGTCGAGGGATCCGTTCGTCTCAAGGAAGGCAGCCAGCTGCTTGTTGACGGTCTTCTCGATGACTTTTGAGGGAAACGGGAGCAGCGAGATGGGGCGGTAGTTCTTGAGGTCGTTGGGGTCGGCTGATGGCTTCTTTAGTAGAGCGCTGAGTTCGGCGTGCTTCCAGCTCTCCGGGAAGGTAGTGGTGTCGAAGGAGGTGTTGATGATGTCCCGCAGGTGGGGTGCGATGACAGCGTCGGCCTTGTTGAAGATGTGGTGAGGGCAGGGGTCGGTAGGAGATCCGGAGTGGATGAAGTTCATCGTGCGGACGGTGTCTTCGGTGCTGATCGGGGTCTAGGCGCGGAGGGTGGTGGTGAGGGGCGGTGGTTCGGTCGTGGCGTGCGTCGGTTGAGTGCTGAAGCTGTTGTATATGTCCGCGATCTTGTTGTGGAAGTAGGAGGCGAGGAAGTTGCAGAGGTCTTGCGAAGGGGTGATGTTGTTGTTTCCGGCGTTGGGCTTGGAGAGCTCTTTAACGATGTTGTCCATGACACTACACTCTATGCCACTCCAATCTACTTAACAACATGAAACCTGACAATAAGCCACTCCACTCTACACCATTCTACTTAATGGTACTCCACTCTACACCTCTTCACTGTATGTTATGACACACTAAGTCATGATACTCTATGTCACAACACTTTATGCCATAACATCCTATGACACAACAGTCTATGACACTCCACTCTATGACGCATCATCTATGACATTCCACCTTACGACACTCCACACCACTTTATGCCACTCTACAGCACTGTTCTCCAATCTACAACAATCTAGGGTATACTCTCCACTCCCCACCACCCAGTTTGCTATATTCTACTCCACTCTACACCACCACTCCACTCTATGACAGCTCACTGCACGCTATGCCTCTCCACTGTATGACATTCGAATCAACTCTAAGATAGTCAACTCCACTCTATGAATCTCCATGACACTCCTCTCTATGATACTTCTTTCTACGACACGCAGCTCCACTCTAACATATGCCTCTCAAGTCTGAGACATGCCACTCCAATGTACACTACTCAAATCAATGGAATCCCTGTTCACTCTGCACCATTACATCATGTGCCCTTCCACTTGTAGACACTATGCCATATGCCACTCTATGACATGATACTTCACTCTATTATATGACACACCTCTGCACTCTATGCCACTCCACTCTACAACACTCTTCTCCACTCTATGCCCCTTCACTCTATGCCAATGCACTCCACTATATGAGTATGTACAACACGCCACTCTATGACTCTCCAGTCATTCTACTGTATAATATACTACTCCATCTGTGCCACTGCACTCTATAGCACTTTGCTCCACTGTATGCCATCACACTCTTTGCCACTTTATTTCACACCACACACACAACACTGTATGACAAGCCACTCCCCTCTACTCTAGGACAAATCCCTCCACGCTGTGACATGCCACACCACTATACAACACTAAACTCTACTCTACCTCCAGCCACTCCAATCTACGACACACCACTCCACTCTACTTTACTCCACTCTACGATGTACCCTGCCACTCCACATGATGCCAAGTAACTATATTTTACTCCATAATACTGTACCCCATTCCTCTCTATTCCACTCTAAAGCACTCCACTTTACAACAATACACTCTACAACAGTCTCCTTCAATGTAATCTACGGCACTTCACTTAACGACACTCTACCTGATAACATTTCACTCTATGATTTAAAGCACATTTTTATTTAAAAAACACATTGAAATTGAGTGAAACAACCTAATGTTAAAAAGTAGTTATATCTATTCTTTCTATATGCCCCAAAGTGAACTACACATACATTAGAAATTCTAAAGTGGCAGTTAAACCTTACGTTTATAACTTACCTATCACCTTCATATCAGTCTGCATGGCGCACCTCTGCAGACAATGTTGTCAACTCGCTAGCCATACTACATTAAATATAACTTCTCACTGTACCATGAGTGTTCTCATAAATGACTTCATATGAGATGACATGAATGTTGTTATGAATGCTATGATTTCACATGGTATAAGTAATGTAATATGAAAGGGTGTAAGCACTGCGTCTTAATGGCATGAGTTATAGGTAATATAGAAAAGTATCAACGATAAATGAGCCTTGGCTATCATAGAAAGTACTCCCATCACATGCTCACAACCCATATTTAAATAAAGGTATTTGATGCAAGTCACTTATTAAGGTCCAGTACAATGCAAAATGGATCTTCATTAACTGCCTGACATTCTGTTAGAGGCGTGAGGTGGGTGTTGAGATTTCATGTAGCTAATACCATGCAAGAACATCCCTCTTAACACAATAAACTAAAGTCTTTTAAAAACTATTTTATAAGTATTGAGAGTTTATAATTCAAGTTAGTCTTTCTATCCTTTATTATAAAAGCTGTAAATATTTAGGCACTACCAAGTTGAAAAGTCAAGTACAGGAATCCATATGCCTCTAAGGTGCTATGAAAGAACTTTGCTAACACGGTTCAGCTTAGTTTGAAGTTCTATAACGCCTGAGTTGAGCGCTTTGAGAGCAACACAGAGATTGGCCTGAGTGGGCTCCACTCAGGACAGGGAGTCTGGGCTGTTTCTTAAACCCGGCTGTTCAATATAGCCCGATTGGAGAAATCTTACTGCGCAAGTGTGTTTTGCTGGCCTGAGTTTGCCTGACAAACACACAAGCACACTTATAAGTGCACAACCCAGTCCTCCTTCCCCCTTCGAACACCCTGGCCTTTCCCCTCCCTGCAAACGCTGGCTCAGAGCCGGTAAATGAAAAATAAAATGATTATAATATACCGTTTTATTTCCACCTGCTGTCTCTGGGACAGTGGGGTGATGCTCCTCCATGATTGCGGAGGAGCTGCCCCTGCAACTTACTAAGCCAGCTCTAAGGGTGTGATTACTATAAAATAGCGTTCTTTGTGTAATTGCAATCTTTATTTACAAATGAATTGCAATGGTACTGCACCCAGTAATTACCAGAAGCAAGAGGAAAAGCATTGTATTGTGGTGAGCAACGAAATCCATATCATTCCTCAGAAACACCTTGGTGTCAAATTTGTATCAGATATGATAGTCATTACATCCAACCGGGCTGACTTGTATACAAACCCTTAAAGTGTTATTTGGGAATGTTTATGCCTGCAGTCTAACTTTTGCAAGCCACAAGTAAAAGCTGCACTTTTCGAATAAGGTGATGTTTTAGGTTACTATGGGCAAAAGAGGTCAGGAGATTGGCAAAAGAGGTCATTAGTGGGTAAAAGAGGTCAGGAAGAAATGTTTGTGAAAAGTGAAATGTGAGAATTGATCGGGAGACCCTACAAGTAGAAGTAAGAAAGTGTGAACTCAGAACTCTTGGGAATGAATTGTCTAAAATGGAAAACATGGTGTATTTCAGAAAGAAAGAGTCAGTGAAATTTAAGATAGCTAGTTGGGAGAAAGAAATTTGGTTCCCTTATTTGGACATATTACCCAATCAATGGCTTAGATTGAATGTTTTAAGATTGAGACTTGGTTTTAATTTTGGTATGATTAACAGGAAAGTAAAATCAGAAATGAGGCAACCCAATGGTAAATGTAAATGTAGGCTGGGCACAAAATGCGATAATTTTCTCATTTTAGTGGACTGCTCAAAAGTGAAAGCCTTGCGGAAACAGTTCTTACAACCGATTTTATTAAATTATGGGAATGTTTCACGTGCACAAGTAATTCAACGTCTCACTGATATGACAAATCTTGATATCTCAGTAGCCATTGCCAAAGTACATGGAGGCCGCAAAAAGGTTTTTCATGGAAAAGGTAACGGATGGCTGAGAGATATGATGGAAGTTAGGATAGCTTCCTTAATAGACAAAGCCTTATGTGTCCGGCATTACGATTTGAACCACGCCGCCTGCGGAGTCACTCGTTTACCGCTTGGCAGGGAGCAGCACTAGTGCTCCACATTGGTACTTACCAGTTACTTCTGTGCACCACTCTTTAATTGGAGGTTTTTGACGCCACAGCCGGGACGGAAGTACAACCGGCAGAGAGGAATCTTGACATTCTAAACCATTAGTCCAATAGCCCTGAAGAAGTCTTGGGTTACACCCTGACGAAACATGTGTTGGCTGGGCACCTGGAAAACTAATAAACCAAACAGAAAGAAAACGCCATCTGGATCATATATTGTGTGATTGTGTTGTTTTGGAAATACTTTCAGTATTAACACTGTGAAACAGAATTACGTGTGCACAGCAGGTAATCTATATTATTGTTTTGAGGACTGTGGTCCGATTTGGAGGTTTTGGGTTATCCTTAAGTGTGAGCGCAAAATCCGTTCCGTTCGCGGATTTTTCGGATTTTCGGTAAATCCACAATCCGCGAACTCCTGTGAATTTACCGAAAATCCACAAATCCGCGAGTGGCGGATCCGGGGGGGCAAAAGTTCAAGCCTTCAAGCTTGAAGTTGTTGTAACTATTTTAGGATGGCGCCGGCAAGCTGCCAGCCTCATCCTAAAATAGTTACTAAGTAAGCTTCAACAGGAAGCACTAATAGATAAAATAAAGCAGGAGCTCGAGCACCTGCTTTATTTTTATCTATTAGTGCTTCCTGATGAAGCTAATTTAGTAACTATTTTAGGATGGCGCTGGCAGCTTGCCAGCACCATCCTAAAATAGTTCCAGGATGATGGACAGCTCACTCAAGGGACCCCTGCGCACATCGGTGCGATTGCGTAGTAACACACACATGGTCGCTGGAACTAGTTGAAGCTCAACTTCAGTGACTCATTCATCAGCCCAAAAACAATCGTGAGCGTCGTCGAGGCTGGGCAGGTGTGCTTTCTTCCCAAATCTACCGTCGAAAATCAGCCGTGATGCTGGATAGAGGCCTTTGTATCCATGACTTTCACAAGCGCAATCCTCGTGCTGTTCCTGTGACCAGGAGCTTCTTTCTCTTCATCTGCTGCTCTGATCGGTCTCTGACCATTTATACACACAAAAGGCACTTGAACTCGCACAGAAGACCCCCCCCCCATTTAAAAAATCTGCAAAATCCACGAATACGCAAATTCGCGGATTTTGCGAATCCACGAATACGCAAATCCGCAAATTCCCAGATCGCGAATCCGCAAAATCCGCCCATGCTTAGTTATCCTCTTACCTGTAGCACCGTTGAATATTTGTTCTTTAATCCATTGACTTTGTAATAAGAGGCGCCAACACTTGCCGCATCACTACTAACCCTAGTATCAGTAAAAGCCTTATGTGTTTTATATTGTTTTAGGAATATATTTTATAATAGAAATTGTATTGTTTTTAAAAATGTCATGTCATTTTATAGATGTGTGTATGTATTACAGTACACTAGGGAAAAAGTTCATGGAAATTGAATGATTGTATTGAAAGTTATGATGAATTGAGCACATTTATTAAAGCAAGGAAGGAGTATATGACTGCCATCTCTGCTGCAAAGGCGTCCTACTTTTCTTCCAAAATTTTGGAATCCACAAATAAATCTAAGGACATCTTTTCCATCCTAAACGAATTAACAAACTTAGATACTGTTCGTCCTAAGATCATCCCCACTCAACCGCTTTGTGACTCACTTAATGTCTACTTTATTGACAAAATACTGGACATCAAAGCCAGTATCCCTCAACCGGTGTCCCCCCTCACGTCCGGCATGTCTATCAAGCCTAACCACAACATCCTTAGTAGCTTCCCACCTATTACCCAGGACCAACTTCGGGAATTGCTATCAAGAGTAAAATCCGGTGCACCCTCGGACAGTTGCCCGCCTCACATCTTAAAAGAGTGCTTCCTGACACACCCAGCCCCTGCCATTTCCCTCCTGAATAACTCCCTGTCTCTTGGCACAGTTCCCACAGCGTTTAAAGAGGCCATAGTCATCCCGCTGCTAAAAAAACCTGGGGCAGACCCAGCTTGCAAAGCCAACTTTCGACCCATCTCGCTGCTGCCCTATTTGGCAAAAGTTCTAGAGGTGCACGTGGCCAAGTGCCTCTCTAACTTTCTTGAGGAATCCTCCTGCTTCGACCCCCACCAGGCAGGCTTTCGGCCTGCACACTCCACTGAAGCAGTAGTCATGACAGTCTTGGACACCCTGCGTGACTGCGCCGACAGACGCTCCCCACAGGCCCTGGTGCTCCTGGACCTTTCGGCCGCTTTTGACACGGTCGATCACAACATCTTGGTCGACCGTGTCGAATAGGCCGGCGTCCGGGACCTAGCAGCCTGTTGGTTGAGATCCTTCTTGACAGACCGCAACCAAACACTACGCCTTGGTGATCTAATGGGTGCCAAACAGGCCATCACCTGCGGAGTGCCACAAGGTTCCTCCCTGTCACCTCACCTATTTAATCTTTACATACTTCCCCTGATTCAGACCCTAAGAGACAAACAGGTGAGAGTCTTCAACTACGCAGACGACTTACAACTGCTCTTTACCATCGACAACACTGAAGACTCCATACTGCACTTTCAGTCCACCATGAGTTTCATTAAAACTTGGATGGACCAGAACCAGCTCAAACTAAACCCGGGGAAAACCGAGTTAGTTTTGACCGGCGACAGCACCAAGTACTGGGGCCTCCACTATTGGCCTTCTGAATTAGGCCAAGATCCAACACCTTCCTTGTCAGCCAAAACACTTGGAGTCACCGTGGACCGCGACCTATCACTGAAAGCGCAAGTAGGTCAGGTGGTCTCCAAGTGCTTTTTCCAACTAAAAAAAATTCGGAAGGTACGCCGTCTGCTTACTTCAGAGGCAATCACCCAGGTTGTGATCTCAACTGTACTGTCCCATCTGGACTACGCGAACGCCATCTATCTAGGTCTTCCCAACTACCTAGTTAAGCGACTCCAGATGGTACAGAACCATGCCTCAAGGCTAATCCTGAACCAACCTAGGCGACACGCAGCTACCCCTCTACTAAAGAAACTACACTGGCTCTCAGTAACCCAGCGCTGTGCCTTTAAAACTGGTTGTATAATCTTCAAGTCCCTCTATTGTAAAAGCCCCTCATTCATTAACCAACTGATTTCCAGATATACTCCATCCCGCAACCTACGCTCACTCCATTTGAGCCTCCTGCAGACGCCCTCCTTCAAACTTAAGCGCGCAGGAGGCCGTAGGTTTGCGTCCCTTGCTTCCTGCTTGTGGAATTCCTTCCCCCTGGAGATCCGGAATTGTCAAGACCTCCTCTCTTTCCGGAAAGCCTTGAAGACCTGGCTCTTCAGACAAGCATTTCAATAACGCAACTCCCCCCTTTGTTCATGTTACAGCTGATCACAGCGCCAAGAAACCAATCGGTGAAAGCGCGCTTTAGAAATATTTTAATAACATAACATAACATTTTCAGATTTATTGTAAAGGGCGATGTTTTTGTGGGTTTAAAGACCTAAAGGTCTAAATAAACGTCATGTTTGACTGACTAGGTTACTATGTGGATGAAAACCTAAAGCTATAATTACTTCATTGGGGCCGGGAACTGAATCTCATTTCAGAATTGGTGAGGGTGAACCTAAAACAAAAAGTGGTAGCGCAACTGGTGCTCTAGATAGGATTCTGCTGCCAGTTAATCTGAAGTAGCAAATTTACATGTACTATCTACTTCCACAGAGACAACCTTTGCTCCATATAGTGAACCATTATGATTTCAAGGGAGTGAAGACAGTGTTTTAATATTCATAATCTTACTTACAATCGAACAAACAATAAGGCCTGATTTAGATCTTGGCGGACAGGTTACTCTATCACAGCGTTGATGGATATCCCGTCCACCGAAATCTAAATGCCATAGGATATAATGGGTTTTATATTTTGGTGGACGGGTTATCCGTCACCACTGTGACAGAGTAACCCATCCGCCAAGATCTAAATCAGGCTCTATGTAATAGACATACACTATCTCATGGGGTTAAACAGGGTCGAGCTGGAACAGAAAATAGGCCTGGGCCGCCAAAATAAAAGTGGCCCCTCAATAGTGAATTAAGAAGATAATAAACGTCCAATGTTTGTAAATTGGGCAGTTTTGGACACCCTGTATAAGCAGTTTTGCAAGGTATGGATGACTGCATGGATTTGAACTTGCTGAAGGCAATGTTTGTTCAATCCCAGAGAAGTCAACAATAAAAAGTGGTCCACAAACACCCAAAAGACAGCCACACACAATGACCTGTCAGACTAGCACATCAGGCACTGCCTGTTTGCCCAGTGGGCCAGTCCAACCCTAGTACTAAATAAGGGTTCAGAAGAGCCAAGACAATTCACACAAACCAAAGACAACAGGTGCTCGGTTCTCACATTTTTCTTGGGTGATGAAGCTGAGTTTATACTTCGGATAGTGGATAGTGTCCTTAGCAATGGATCAAACTGATAAGAGAGTCTGAAGATGTATTTTTGCAGGGCACTATTGTTTTGGTGGCTTCATTTGCCTCCTCAGTCCTATTACAAGGCAGCCTACTGGAAACGGTTGAAGTTAAAGCGTCACTTGTCAAAGGCTAATTGCCAAGATCAGCCTCATGTTGCTGTACGTATGATTCCTGCATGTATGAAATCACTTTCTCAATAGAGATCCAGGTTCGGACACATCTAAAATATTTTCAAATATAAATGCAACAGTAAAAAGCCCAATTGGCTCAAGGAGATTCCATAGTCCGAGCTTCTTCCTCTCTCAGCTACGCCTGTAACACAAAAGTCAAACTTCAATATAAGTTAAACAACCAATCCAATGACAGCTTTACTAATGCACATCTTTTATACATGAGATCGAAAAGGGGAAAAGATTCTTACTTGGCAGTTTGAAGACAATCATCCAGTGTATTAAAACAAGTGCTCAATAGCATATTTTCCACTTGTGGGCACTATTATAAAGGACTTTCACCAAATCAGAATCCCCCAGGCTTTGACAGGTGGGGAGGCTTGACTTGTGTGTGGCACAAGGACTTTCGGGGTTTGGAGTCACCACAAACAAATCAATCATTAATGTAACATGGGGGAGAAGAAGGGCTCTGGTACAATGTCCTCTCTTACCACTAGTTCTACCAGTGCTCGCACTGAATGCAGCACAGCCATATTATGTAGAACTTATTCACACTCCCCTGAAATAAGGAGTGTAATTGGGGAGTTTGTGGGCAGAGGTTTCTGGTGCTAGAAATTCCTTGAATAAGCAAAATAAAGATACCATAGAGCAGGTTCTCCAAGCCAATCCCCTCAGTGCTCCTGTTTCTGTCAGTTAGTCGTTATCCCACAGTGGAGTTTTCCCCGTCAATTTCCCTTCCCAGCCAATATGCTTTTGTACTTCTCTACAGGTTTGTATCACTGTTTGGGTTGTGTGGTGGAAGCTTTTTTCCCATGCACCTATTATACAATGCTGGTAAATATCCCCTTTCCCCCATAGCCCAGTGATCTGCCCTATAAGCTGGGTCCCCACAGTCTGTAAATGCCCAGTAATTTATTACTATTAATTGTGAGGCACAGTAGTACTTATTTATGTCCGGGAATGCCAGCCCCCCTCACAGGTTCCTCTCTGGAGCTTACTAAGTGCAATTCTAGAGCTGCCTCCATACCATAAGAGCTTTCACAGTTCACTATTTATATCCTGGAATACCTTCTTGGGTATTTTATAAAGGGTGTTTTGTAACACATACAGCAACCGAGGCAGGGACATCATTTTAAAAATAATTGCCCTGCCCATCAGGGAGACCTTAGTTTTCATCAATGTTCCACGTCATTTTCTAGCTGTTTTATTTGGACATCTAGGTTATCTGTTAGGAAGTTGTCCGCTTTCGTGCATATTTAAATGTCCAAGTTTGTGAATCTTGCTTTAGTTACCAGTTGCATGGAGCCCTACAAATCTTTGGGGTACTGTCCCGGCAAGTGGGAAGAGTAGAGATTTATTCCAATTTGTTGTATACCCTGAGTAGGTGCCAAACAGGTGAAATATTTGGAGTACACTGTGGACTGATCTATTGGGTTTGGTCAAATACAGGAGTATATCATCAGCATATAGTCCTGTCCTCCCAGTTGCCCCCTCCCTGTATGCTTGTATTATGGGGTCATTTCTGACCCACGCGGCCAAAGATTCCAATGCCAGGACAAAGATCATCGGCGAGAGCAGGCAACCCTGACGAGTGCCCTTTCCGAGCTGGAATGTACGAGACACCTCCCGATTGACCCTTACCCTTGCCTGTGGGTCTTGATTTAGGAGTTGCTTCAGATCTAGATAGTGTTGTTTCTAAACCGCCATCTTCTGGGGATAGCTTCGCTATGGCAGCTGCTTAGTTTTAGATTGATGGCTGAGTGGTCTGAGACTAACCTTGGTTCGATTGCTGATTCTTCAATCAAGTGTGTGTGGCTGCCTGATATTAGGATATAGTCTATCCGTGTCGGGGTGTTGTAGTCTCCATGCGTCTTTGAGATTGAATTTGGAGCATATGTTCTGTAATGTTGAGTGGAAGTTTGATGAGTGGTATTGGCAGGAGGACTGTCTGTATTGGCAGGAGGACTGTCTGACACCAGGGATTTTCTAATGGGCAAAAAATGGGTGGGCGGCTTACGAGGCATTGGGCCAAGCCCCCACCTACCCTTATAACGTTCACCAGTCTTTCTACTGCCTAAAAGACCACCATACCCAGGGACAAACCCATGTTGCCACGGGGAAACGAGATTGCCAATGATCCTGCCCAATCTTTTAGCCCATATTTTAGAGTAAAGTTTTGTGTCCGCATTAATCAGTGAGATAGGACGGTAAGACCCCGGATTCTCCCTGGGTTTCCCCTTCTTATGAAAAATAATTATATTAGTTTCCCTCCAGGAATCTGGGATCATGCCTGAACACAATATACCATTGAAGAGGTCCAGAAGCAGAGGAGCGATCTAAGATTCGATGCATTTATACACCTCCTTTCTGTGGGGTGTCTTGGCAGGGAGAAGTTTCGGGGATAAAATAATGAGAGCTCTCAAAGGTATGTATAGAGACCCTGTAGCTCGAGTGGTGGTTATGGGCGAGGGCTCGGACAAGATAGCAAATAAAAGAGGTACGCGCCAAGGGTACCTTTGCTCCCCGATCCATTTCTCATGATATATTGATCATTCAGAGGATATTAGGCTGCCCAAGGATTAGCCCAGTGGTATTTAATGGCTATGTAAATAAATTATTGGCATATGCCGACGACCTAGCAGGTATCACCACTGATCCTCAGCAGGTGATGCCAGTTCTTGCCCAAATGTCAAAGGATTTTGGTAGCCGATCAGGGTATTTATTAAACAAAGCAAAAACTCAAATAATCTGTACTAAAAATATTGCTAAAACTGACGCTAGATTTGTGGACTCAGCAATATATCTAGGGGTGAGAATCAATGCTTTGGTTGATAAGATTGAAGCAGAAAACTATCTTCCACTTAGAATAGACGTGCTACATCTCTCATTGATAGGGAGGGTAAACGTCTTAAAAATGACAATGTTTCCCAAAGTTTTGTACCTGTTTCGCGCTATACCACTTTTAATAGAGGAGAAAATAATTAATAGTTTGGAATCTATTTTATAAGGTTTATCTGGCAGTATGGTAAGATCAGGCGATCCACTAAACTTATGTCACTCCCATGGGAAAGGGGTGGGTTGGCTATGCCAAATCTAAGGTTATATCATTGGACCTGCCTTTTGACACAAATGTTTATCCTTTTTCAATCCGATGTAAATCCTGTTGTTGAAAATGTCGTTATTCAGTGTCCCCCATCTATTTTTGAGCTTTTATTGGGTAGAAAGGCATTTGGTTTATTGATGTGCGAAGTTGATCGTAGATACTACAAGAGGGCCCGGCTTAAGATTTTGGAAGCTGTATGGGGGGTTTTGGAAGTCGACCCTTTTCCCTCAATTTGGTGCAGGCAGGAACCTTCAGGTCTGGAAGGGGCTTGGAATTAAGACTCTTGGGGATATTATGGGGGGAGAGGTTATATTGGGGTTCGATGCCCTGCAGCATAAGTTTGGTATCCCTCCTAACCATTGGCTTTTGTACGGTCAAATAGCGCGAACCCTGAAGGCACTCAGGCCCAAGTTGTCATTGGCTGCAGGCATCCCATTGATTGACCTTTTAGTAAAAGGGGGCAAGAAGATCAAAGTAGTATATAATCATCTCCTGATGGGAATTCAAGACGATTTGGAGATGGTCGAATCTCCTCTGGCTTTAAAACTGGGAAACCGTGATGCTGATCTGAATCTCGCCCTATGTCTGAATAAAAAAATATTTGGTTCCTCAAATTTGAGAGCTCAGCATTATAAAACATTGTTTAATCTTTACCATACACCGGCAAAGCTATATGCAAGGGAAGTTAGGGAGGACGATAGATGTCCCAGATGTAATGTTGGCCAAGCAGATTTGCCACATATGTTTTTCCATTGTGTTTCGCTAGTTCCCATTCGGGATGACATTGTTAAATTTTCAGAGGGGCTGCTAGGTCACAAAATCGATCTATCCCCTACCCTGATTTTATTAGGCACGGACGATAAGTTAAAAATGGGAAGAGATGTGGAAGCCCTGCTTTTTATTTCAGTTGCGGTACTTCAGATTCTTATATCATCAGGTTGGAAAGATACTATTGCTCCATCATTTCAAATGTGGTTTGGTAGATTTTTGGGCATGCACAATATAGAGTCTTGCCTATATGAACAGAAGGGTAAAAAAACTCGTGAGATGGGTAGGCGCATTTGGGCACCTCTCACAAAATGAAGGGAGACAAGTTTACAATAGTATGGTCTAATATTGCATGTCTAAATTTATATTAAGTGCCGGAACCTATTTCAACATCATTGTTAGTTCTTTTTTATCAAGGGATCTTGTTTTATTGTCTTAAATGCTTTTACCACCAGATCTGTGTTTTTTTAATCCTGTAACTGTCCTGAACCTGTATTTCTATATTATATTTGTGTGGCCTTTTGATGCTTAGGAATTATGAAATGTATTGTCTTTTTTACATTGCACCAGAAATTCTCAATAAAAATATTTTTTTAAAAAAAAGGGACTCTGGTTAAAACAACCTGGTGAAAGCCACACAAGTTTTTCCCTAGGTGTCTAGTTTTAAAAACTTACAGATTTGCTAGATTTCCCTAAGTGCCAGCTGAGATAGGGCTAAAAATCCACAGCTACCCGCTTAAAAAAAACACAGGTACGTTTTGAGTGAAAAAATGTGATGTATCCATGTTGCGGTTTGGGTCTTTTCTTGTCATGGGCACTAGGCCTCCCTGCACAAGTAAGATGCCATTTTCATCAAAAGACATGTGGGAGTGTAGAATAGTGGATATTTATTATTACCAGTTTGATTTTGCTGCATTCGTTCCATCCAAATGTACACTATTATTTAAGAAAGGTTACATTTTGGAGAAAAAAAACCTCTAAATCATATCCTCATATGGGTACCCACAAATCCAGAGATGAACAAAAAACCCACTGCTCATAAATTCCATATCTTGGACTCATTTCAGAAATACATAAGTTACCTTGAGTCCTATTTTTCACTCTACATATGAACTGGTCTGTACTCAGTACACAATGACAAACCATTGTACGGTCCAGTTCCGTTTTTGGCTCAGGGAACCTCAGGCTCTTGGAGAACCTACAAACCCTACATATCCCCACAGCCAAAAGTGTCTAGTGAATGCAATTGTTCATTGCTTTTGTAAATCGGCCATTGTGACAAAAAGTTACAGATGAAAATATTATCACAAAAGGCTGTTTCTTCCTACTCATTTTCAATATTACTTTATTTCAGTAGTTCGCTTTTTGGGGATCTACACATATGACCTATTGCAGACTTCAGAATGTTGTCTACTTTTCAGGAACATATAGCTTTCCTGGATCAACCTTGGGTTTCACACTGGTTAACACCACAAACTAAAGGTTGAAAGCACAAAAAATAAAAACAATTGGCTCCCTCTTCGAAAAATGCTAATATTGTGGCGAAAATTGTTTTTATTACTCATCTTGACATGCTGCTGGAAGCATGTAGGCTTTAGCAAATCAAATCGTTTTTTATACCATCTTTATGAAAAAAATTAACACTTTTATCCAGAGCACTTAAGTCCTATTGTTCCCCTCAAAAATCACACATTTGGCCTGTATAGCTTAATTGGAATAAAAACGTAAGGAGACCTAAGCGCTAACTATCCCACATAGCCAAAAATTAGCGTAGAATGGCTGTGTGGGGGTATCCTAGCAGTGAAAGGGTTCACCCGCTTTGAAAAACCCATCATTTTCTCAATTCTTTTTAATTTGAGATACATTTCCCCAAAAATAGAGCACCAGTTGCTTATTTAGTGGACGTGGCAGAAGAAGGAACCTGGCATGAAATTACCAATAACACATTCAGCTTCCCAGACCCTGGAGCATTCCTGGCACAACAGATGTTTGCACAGTTAGAACAGTGATGATGCAGAGTACAGCCCTGGCATAGGATGACTGCAGGTAAACAGAACCCCGGAAGGTCCCTTAGATGCAAAGCATCTCTAGAGGAAGAGCTGACCTGGCACATGAAGTAGGGTTAGTACATCAATTGCATAGGACTTGGAACGGCCAAGGCACCGGAGCCTGCCTGTCACATAGAGCAGGGTTTGTACATCAGATTTGTAAAGCACATAGAATGCCCCAACTATCCAGGCCCTGGCAGGGTTCAGTTAATGAGTTGAATAGCCAAGCCTTTGAGAATTGTGGGACTCCAGAAGAAATGGGGAGGTCTGTAGATGAAAGGGTAACTTGTTCCATGTCCTTACTACTAGGTAGGAGAAGGAGTGACCTCCGCATCTGCTGTGGTGTAGGCAGGGGGTGAGGGTTGGAGAAAGGGACGCATAGTTGGGGTGTCGCTTGAGCTGATGTAAGTTTAGAAGGTGGTTCAAGTAGGCGGGCCTGTAGTTATGTAGGGCCTTGTATGAACATGTCAGGAGTCTAGCCTACCATCTTTTCTATACAAACAAGCCTGTGGAGTTTCTGAGGTAGGAGATGATGTGAGTTCATCTAGTGAGAACCAGGACGGGGTCTGGCTACAGCGTTCTGTATGGTCTTTAACTGTCATAGGAAATTATCTGCAATCCCAGCGTAGAGAGCTTGCTGTAGTCAAGTCGGCTGAAGATGAGGGCCTGGGTGATGGTGTATCTGGAGCTTTGGAGTAGCCATTTGAATATCTTATGAAGCATGAGGAGGATGAAGAAACAGGAGAAGGAGACAGAGTTTACGACATTCATCATGGTTAGCTCTAGTGGATGAGGTGTATGAATTGTGATTTGCGATTCTTGTTAGTGGAAGAGAAGACTATATTTAATGTGTCATGTGTTATCTTTTCGGGAGGAATATTCCAAATCTTCTGTCAGGTGTGATGATTGTCAGTCTTTATATATATTTTCGCTGTTTGCGATTACAACGCCCTGGGTTCCCCCCTCCATAATGCTGCCATTGATGCAATGTTACATTTTCCTTAATACGCGCCTAGTTTTTCTTGCTGCTCACAATGACTGGATCCGGCAAGCTCTCTTTGACAGTTTTATTGCTGCCTCTTTCGCGCTCCTCCACGACATCCCCCATGCATATTGTCTGTAAAAGACCTCACTGTTGGGTAGACCCCTTTGCGGATTTTCAGTATTTCCTGGAGTCTGCAGGGCTTCGCAATGTTCTTTGTTTTTCCCCCAGTTCTCTTTCCAAAAATTAGTGCTCACCCTTCTCTCCAGGAAATCTACCTTAACAGTGATTGCATCAAAACATGATTCCAATGGTCGATGTCTTCTCTCTAGGCTAAATAATGAAGATCAAGATTTATATGTGACGAATATGTATGCTTCCAACATTGATGAGCCAATATTCTGGCTTTCTCTTACTAAAAAACGAAGCGTCAGATGTAGGTATCCAAATACCGGTCGGTAACAGCCGAAAATACCGATTTTCGGCCGTTACCGACCGGTATTTGGATACTGAGATGTAGGGCATCTCAAAATAGAGATTCTGTAAATTTACCGAATCTGTAAATGTATCTAAACGGTAAATTTACTGATTCGGTAAATTTACCGAATCTGTATTTTGAGATGTAGGTGGCACTGTAAACAGTGCCACAGGGCTTTAAGGATTCGTTATTTACCACTAACTATTAGTTGGTGGTAAATAACAAATACCTGTGTATATGCAAATCTGTGCATGTACACCTGAACGGGAAAATGTATCCTTTTTTCAGAGGAAATGATGCTTTGGGGCACATTTAAATTTGTCATAGGATGTCAAATTATTTAACGTATAGCAAAAACGAACACAGACATCAAGGACTCTTTACAATCCTTGGGTGGAGAAATAAACATGAAAGAGGAAGCTTTCAGGCATACTAATAATAATGCCCTACTAGAGGAAATTAAATCTGTAAAATACACATTTAATACAATTGTCAGTAAAAAAAGCGAATCTTTTTGTGCAAGCCCAAAAATCAAGCAGCTCCTCTTCCATAATAGGACGGGTAAAGCACTTGCCAATGCACTTAAATCCCAAAACATAGGCAATCATCACAAGTTCATCACAGCTCTAGATGGTTCACAAAAAGTTAAAACCAAAGAAATACTAGAGGTTTCTATGGATTTCTGCACAAGTTTATATACGCCTCAGAACAAACTGAGCAAATGTGGATTTTAAAATCCCTCCCTGTAGCCTTTGTTTCGGACATAGATAGAGAATGTTCTAATAAACCAGTTCATTTGGATCAGATTACCTAAGTAAGAAATTCAATTAGCTCTGGAAAGGTTCCAGAATCTGATGGGTTCACCATGAATTTTTATAAAAAATAAGAATTATCGCCCCATATTATTAAATATTGAATCAAAAACGTTTTGCTAAAATACTTGCTAAAAGACCTGGAACCATCTAACCATACAACTCTCAAACAGGGTTAATCAGGGGAAGCCTGTTAGAGACAATATGCACACATTTTGTCATATAATTGAAAAAGGCCACCTCTCTTTGGCATCAACAGCGTTGATTACTCTTGACGCCAAAAAGGATTTCGACAAGGTCTCCTGGCCTTTCCTTCATGCAGTTCTGGAATCTCTCAACCATGTTACTCCTTTCATTAATATGGTTATGTCTTCATATGCTAATCCCAAACCTAACATTAGAGTTAACTGCACCAATTCTACCTTTTTCAACTTCCATCAAGGTACGAAACAGGGTTGCCCTCTTTCTCCCTTGTTATTCCTAATCACCAGTGACCCTTTAATTACACTTCTTAATTTGTCAACAAATATAAAATGTCTCCAATTTGGCTCCTAGAGATATAAAACTGCAGCATATGTGGATGATGTTCTTATTTTTAACGACGATATTGAAGATGCGATTTCTAGCATCACCAGCATTATTCAGAGGTTTTCTCATGTTTCCAAATAGACCCTAAATAAAGATGAGGCTGAAGTCTTCCCTTTGAATCCCTTATGCTTCTCCTCACATTTAGGTAACTTCGGTTTTAAGTGTTACCCAAGCGACCCAAACATCTAGGGATCTGCTTCTGCAAGGACTTATCTGAAACACTTAGATATAATGAATGCCAGACCATTTTTAAAGTTAAGGATCTACTTTCTTACTGGCCACCTAAATTGATTTCACGGTGGGGTAGGCTTCAAGCATTCAAAATTATGATAACACCCACTGTGAATTTTGTATCCCCAATGCTCCCATTGTAGTTGTCCAACACTTTTTTCTAGGATATTGATAAAATAACCTCTACATTTTTCTGGAGAGATAATGAAGCAAGGATCTCATACAAAGTTCTCAGGAAGAACTTTGATTTGGGAGGGTGAAATCTCCCTAACTGCAGCTTGTTCCAATAATCCTTTTTAGCAATGCAAGGTGCCTTATAGTTCACTTCTAACTCTTTGTACTCTCCAAGATGGGTAGAGAGAGAAAGTACTCTTTGTCCTTAATTTAATCTTTCCAACATCTCTACAATGTCTTTGAGGATAATAACTCCTTTGGCTGCTGTTTGTGTAGAAAAATATAGCCTCTATTATTATTCATGGGATACCTCACTGCATTTGCAGCACTAATGGTAGCTCTGCCACTGGACTCATCAGCCAACTTTTAGGAAGTATAACCGCAAGCGTTGCTCCGACTGAAGAACATCTTTAGCCTGTGACAGGTACTGGATCATGGTTTGCCCAGAAAAAACAGCACCTTAAGCACACAAGTAATATGGCACAAGGTTCAATTCAACTGCCTCATTTACAACCCTGGCATGAATGAGGAACAGCACAGACAAATGAGCAACCCTGGCACTATGCAGACTAAGAAACAACCAAAAGATACTTCAATGAGTAAGGTACTTACTATTCAGTTGGTTTATTTTGTGATCTATTGGTTCGGTGTCCTGGTGTGATTTGCACTAGAACTGGCCATAGCCACAAAGGTTTCACAGATTTATAACTTATGTTATTTCTCTTGTCTATTGTTTGTACCAGATACATAATATTTTGCCGCCGAGCCCCGGGCCAAAAACTCAGGTGCCCCCCCCAAAAAAGAAGGTCGTTTTTTTAAATTCTCCACCGTACGATTTGGGCCTTTTCCTGTTGCAGCCAATATGCCTACCCACGCAAGTGGGGTACCATTGTTTCCGGGAGACCTGGAGGAATGCGGGGTGGGTGGAAATTTGTTGATCCACGCAGATTCCAGAACTTTCCACCACAGAAATGTGAGGAAAATGCATTTTCTTTGTCAATTTCTAAGGTTTGCAAGGGATTCTGGGTAACAGAACCTGGTGGGAGGCAGTCGTGTCACCCCATCCTGAATTGCCCTGGGTGTCTAGTTTTCCAAAATTTACAGGTTTGCTAGGTTTCCCTATGTGGCAGCTGCGCTAGGGCCCAAAATCCACAGGTAGGCATATTGCTAAAAACAAATCCGTACCTAGTCGGCTTTCTTCTGACCTGGGGGGAAGATTTCGGGGCTGGGGTTGCCCCGATATGCCCCCAAGGGGGGCAGAAACATTGTGGCTATTTTTTGGGGGGGTGGGGGCATTGGTATGCCCATTCTGGGCATCCCCCACCCCCACACATAAAAAAGCCAGCGTAATCGTTGGTGACAAGTGGGCTTTTTGCCCCCCCGGGGGGCAGATTCGGGGCTACTGCCCCCATCCTCCCTCCAGGGAGTGCAGAAAGCCTGTCATTGTTGCGGGTGCGGGGTGGGGGCATTGGCATGCCCGTTTTAGACATCCCCCAACCTAAGAAAAATGTGCCCAAAAATCCAGTGTGTCTGCTGGGTTTTTTGCCCCCCAGGGGGGGCAGATTGGGGCTACTGCCCCATCTGTCCCCGGGAGGAGCAGGAAGGCTGTAATTTTAGCAGGGGAGGGGGTGGGGCATGGGCATGCCAGTTTTGGGCAGCCCCACCCTATTTCAAATTTGCCCCCCCAAAAATCCCTGGCGTCTAGTGGGCTTTTGCCCCCCCGGCAGGGCAGATTGGGGGGTAATGCCCCCATCTACCCCCAGGGGGGTCAGAAAGTCCCCTAGACGCCAGGGAGATTTTGAAGCAAATTTTGATTAGGGTGGGGTCTGCCCAAGACTGGCATGCCAATGCCCCCACCCTAATAAAAATGTGCCTAACAAAATCCCTGGTGTCTAGTGGGCTTTTTGCCCCCCAGGGGGGGCAGATTGGAGGCTACTGGCCCATCAGCCCCCAGGGGGGGCAGGAAGGCTGTTATTTTTGTGCGGGAGGGGGTGGGGGCATAGGTATACACGTTTTGGGAAACCCATTCAAATTCAAATTTGGCCGTAAAAAAATCCCTGGCGTCTAGTGGGCTTTTTGCCCTCCCCGGCGGGTCAGATTGGGGGATAATGCCCACATATTCCCCCCAGGGGGGTCAGAAAGTCCACTAAATGCCAGGGAGTTTTTGGGGCAAATTTTAATTAGGGTGGAGTCTGTCCAAAACGGGCATGCCAATGCCCCCAACTTAATAAAAATGTACCCCAAAAAAATCCCTGGTGTCTAGTGGGCTTTTTGCCCCCTGGGGGGCATATTGGGGGCTACTGCCCCATATACCTCCCAGGGGGGGACAGGAAGGCAGTAATTGTTGCTGGGAGGGAGTGGGGGCATGGGCATGCCCATTTTGGGCAGCCACACACTATTTCATATTTGCCCCCTAAAAAAATCCCTGGCGTCTAGAGGGCTTTTTGCCCCCCTGGCGGGGCAGATTAGGGGCTAATGCCCCCAACTTCCCCCCAGGGTGGGCAGAAAGTCCACTAGACGCCAGGGAGATTTTGGGGCAAATTTTGATTAGGGTGGGGTCTGAAGCTCTGTTGGAAGACAATGAGAAAGAAAGTGAATCTGAGGTTCCCCTGACCTGCGTAACCACTTATAACAACATTTCTAACCTGGTAAGTCGTTGCATTGGTAAACACTGGCAGATCCTGACCAGTAATGGAAGAAATTGGCAGAAACCACTCTTTTCAAATAAAAGAGATAGGAGTCTGCATGATGCCTTAGTACATACTCGTCCAAGAACTAGCCAACCCACACAGGACGCTTCTGTTTTGAATGCTTGGGGCTTGCCTGCGGTGACTGGCCATTTCCCCTGCGGGGGATGTAGTGTATGCCATCTTACATCAACCACGAAAACACTACAATTAGAAGAAGGCAAAACATGGCACCTACGAGGCCACACTAACTGTAATTCAAGTAACGTCATCTACTTGATTACATGTCCGTGTGGTCTCAGATACGTAGGGATGACCACCAGAAAAATCAAGACAAGAATAGGAGAACATCGTAGCAATATCCGATGTGGCAGGAATACTACTAAACTGACTACCATTTCCTGGAGCAGGGTCATTGTCCAAATGATGTTAAATGGGTTATAATTGAACAGTTGAGCACTAAGAATGAAGGTACTTTATATGAGAAGGAACAGCGATGGGTATATCGTCTTTCTACCCATAAATATGGCCTAAATGATGATATCCCATGGGGATCAGTTATGCGTAGATAGACAACCAACCATCCCTGTTCATTAATTGGCTACAAAACAGTCCATGATCACTTACTTTGGGGATACTGAGACAAGAATTGAGATTCCCTCCCCACATCATGGTTTATACTGACTACCTAGTGACCAGCATTCTAATACACTGTCCTCTATGGGCAATGAATTTCATCTGCCTATTCTATCCTAAGGCGTTTTTCTGTTACCGCGTATATTTACATTTGACCCCTACTTACTGGGTTCCTTGAGGTATTTCTGATATGGGTTTAACTGTTCGCCTTTTCAGCGCCCGAGTGCGTCTGTAAATAGATGGGCCCCTTTAAGATTACGATCACCTCAGACACGTGATCACGCGCTCCGCGTCACACGCATCCCGCCTCTTTGTTTATATCATCCGCGGTTCCATTCCGCTTCGGTTGTAACGGGCGGCGGATGTGGCCGCTTGTAGGTTATCAAGCAGGGAGCCGTTTGGAGCCAAGTAAGTCCGATCTCGGTCTTATCTAGAACCTAGCAATACTTTCATAGCGACATGGCGAACTTCATATTGAAACGCTTTCTTTGTTTCTCACGTTAGAAATCCCAAACGTGAAGGTTTCCTCCTGCCGCCATGCCCATGGGGTACTTCACCTCATGACATTAAGTAAGTTTTTGGCTGATTCTTCCTTTCTAGTAGTCCACTGCGCCCCACATGCTTCTTGCTTAGGTGTTTTAAGGAGTTAATACATCCAGTTTCCAACCATTCATTTGGCTATCCGAGCACTGTTTTTAAGCAACCATTCACTGTTGATAAATATTTGAAATACCACACGCAAAAACATGACGTGGGCTGTATTTAAAAACGATTTTTTATATTTATGACTAACGTACCCCCCTTTTCTAATGCTTAAATTAAAGGGGATAGACAATTGCTAAAGCTTGCATATATATTGTCTAATATAGTTGTGTGCACATGTTAAGAGCTCATCAACGTAAATGCATGTTTGTAAGGGTCCACAATTTGGATGTCTTTTTTCACTTATACAGATTTCTACTGTTTATCCTACAACAAGGATCGAAATTCTTATTGGGGAAGACTTTCCTATAGGAGCATCGACACTTTCAGGTCGTATTGTTCCATGTAACCACCACTTGGTCGGAGCACTTTAGAGTGCTCAGATCAGTGAGCGGTACTAAATTATCATACCTGGTCCTGATGAATGCTGAGCGGAGTAGGGCTCATAAAGCAGAAACATGTTGACCACTTTTTAGTTGTGTTCTTTTCACTTTACTAAGGGACTGATTGGTTCAAACTTACACAGCCTTTCAATAGTCCGGAAAATTATTATATTTTCTACACACTGGTTTTAATTGAGTTAGAGCTACCCTCCTATTAAAATAATCTTGAGGAGTAGTCCATACTCTTTTTAACTCACTTTCACCTTCCCTAGCTAATAATGAGAACCCAATGAAGACAACCGGCTACCAGTGTTTCACTGGGGCCTGAGGGTTCTTTTTAGCCAGGCCTTTGAGCGCGTGCACTCTGTCTTCTCTTACTGATATTAACATTCTCTCCTAATAGTCCAGTAGTGCTTGCTTAATTTCTCCACTAGCCTACTGTGTTGAATGTTTATATTAACACTCTCTCGTTGTTTGAAATAATGGGGTCTGCCCAAGACAGGCATGCCAATGCCCCCACCATAATAAAAATGTGCCTACAAAAATCCCTGGTGTCTAGTGGGCTTTTTGCCCCCCCAGGGGGGCAGATTGGAGGCTACTGCCCCATCAGCCCCCAGGGGGGGCAGGAAGGCTGTTATTTTTGTGGGGGAGGGGGTGGGGGCTAAGGCATGCCCGTTTTGGGCAGCCCATCCAAATTCAAATTTGCCCGCAAAAAAATCCCTGGCGTCTAGTGGGCTGGGCTTTTTGCCCCCCCCCCCCCACGGCGGGGCAGATTGGGGGTAATGCCCCCGTATGCCCCCCAGGGGGGTCAGAAAGTCCACTAGACACCAGTGAGTTTTTTGGGCCAATTTTAATTAGGGTAGAGTCTGACCAAAATAGGCATGCCAATGGCCCCAACTTAATAAAAATTTGCCCCAAAAAATCCCTGGTGTCTAGTAGGCTTTTTGCCGCCCTGGGGGGGGCAGATTGGGGGCTACTGCCCCATCTGCCCCCCAGGGAGGGCAGGAAGGCTGTAATTGTTGCGGGGAGAGGGTGGGGACATGGGCATGCCGTTTTGGGCAGCCACACACTATTTCATATTTGCCCTCTCAAAAAATCCCTGGTGTCTAGTGGGCTTTTTGGCCCCCCTGGTGGGGCAGATTGGGGGTTAATGCCCCCAACTGCCCCCTAGGGCGGGCAGAAAGTCCACTAGACGCCAGTGAGTTTTTTATGCAAATTTTGATTAGGGTGGGGTCTGCCCAAGACGGACATGCCAATGCCCCCACCCCAATAAAAAATTGCCTACAAAATCCCTGACCTCTACTGGCCTTTTTGCCCCCCCTGTGGGCAGATTGGGTGCTAATGCCCCTATATGCCCCCTCAAGGGGCAAAAAGGCTGTCATTTTTGTGGGGGAGGGGTAGGGGCATTGGCATGCCCATTTTGGGCAGCCCCCATCCTAATTCAGATTTGCCCCAAAATATCCCTGGCGTCTAGTGGGCTTTTTACCCCTCCAAGGGTGCAGATTGGGGGCTACTGCCTCCATCCGCCCCCCAGGGGGGCAGAAAGTCTGTAATGGTGGTGGGGGGTGGGGGCATTGGCTTGCCCGTTTCTGGCGGGCCCAACCCTAAAAAAAAGTGCACACAAAAAATCCCTGGTGCATAGTGGGCTTTCTGCCCCCCCGGGGGGGGGCAAATTGAGAGCTACTGCCCCCATCTGTCCCCCAGGGGCGGGCAGAAAGTCTGTAATGGGGGCGGGGGTTGGGGGCATTGGCTTGCCCGTTTCGGGCAGCCCCCACCCTAAAAAACAAGTGCACACAAAAAAATCCCTGGTGCATAGTGAGCTTTCTCCCCCTGGGGGGGCAAATTGGGGGCTACTGCTCCCATTTGCCCCCAGGGGGGGCAGAAAGGCTGTAATGGTGCCGGGGGGTGGGGGCATTGGCGTGCCCATTTCGGGCAGCCCCCACCCTAAAAAAAGTGCCCAAAAAAAAATCCCTGATGTATAGTGGGCTTTCTGCCCCCTGGGGAAGCAGATTGGGGGGCTATTAACCCATCTGTAAATACTACAAATGTATTTATGGGGGAGTGAAGGCCCTTGCCCAAGGGGCCTCTCCCCCCTCCCTGGTGTCTAGTGGGTAGATCCCTGCTTGGGGAGTCCTGTCCAGCTATCAGTATGCCCCCCAAACCAAGATGGCGCCCGCAAATCGGCACTTCCTGGTTCCCTCACTCACCCAAGATGGCGGCTAGCAAAACCGCTACGCGATGTCAATCAGTCCTGAATCCTAACACGGTGGAAATTCCCGCTAAGTGCGGAATGGGGACACAATTTATGGTGCAGGTAAGAGGGGGAGATTGTTGCTCTAAATAGCCCTGAGGCGAGAGTGCGCCGAGACACAGCAGCGCGAGCGCGCAATAAAGAATTAAGTATTTTTAAAATAAGTAAAAACAGCAGCAATGCGGTGATAAGTACAGCCGCGCGTTCTGGTCAAGTAATCTGACCTGAGAATGAGAAGGTTGAGCTTTTATACCCTTCCAGGCGCAGGAGTCCTGTCCAGCTATCAGTATGCCCCCCAAACCATGATGGCGCCCGCAAATCGGCACTTCCTGGTTCCCTCACTCACCCAAGATGGCGGCTAGCAAAACCGCTATGCGATGTCACAGAGTCCTGAATCCTAACACGGTGGAAATTCCCGCTAAGTGCGGAATGGGGACACAATTTATGGTGCAGGTAAGAGGGGGATATTGTTGCTCTAAATAGCGCTGAGGCGAGAGTGCGCCGAGACACAGCAGCGCGAGCACGCAATAAAGAATTAAGTATTTTTAAAATAGGTAAAAACAGCAGCAATGCGGTGATAAGTACAGCCGCGCGTTCTGGTCAAGTAATCTGACCTGAGAATGAGAAGGTTGAGCTTTTATACCCTTCCAGGCGCAGGAGTCCTGTCCAGCTATCAGTATGCCCCCCAAACCAAGATGGCGCCCGCAAATCGGCACTTCCTAGTTCCCTCACTCACCCAAGATGGCGGCTAGCAAAACCGCTACACGATGTCACAGAGTCCTGAATCCTAACACGGTGGAAATTCCCGCTAAGTGCGGAATGGGGACACAATTTATGGTGCAGGTAAGAGGGGGAGATTGTTGCTCTAAATAGCGCTGAGGCGAGAGAGCGCCGAGACACAGCAGCGCGAGCGCGCAATAAAGAATTAAGTATTTTTATAATAGGTAAAAACAGCAGCAATGCGGTGATAAGTACAGCCGCGCGTTCTGGTCAAGTATTATACGCCGTGACCTTCGTTAGGTCCTAATCAATGTACATATTGTAGGGAAGAAGGACATTTCAAGAATAATTGCCCGGTTTTATTACAGCGTAAAAATGGGATGTCCGCTCCCCGAGGTCGTGGTAATTTTCGGACAGGATCTAGAGGTAGAGGACGAGGTGCGTCCTCTCAGGAGCAACGTTCTTTTTCGTCATCTACTTAGAATTACTTTGACCAACAGGCAGTTCCGTCCACACAATATTGCAATGATGATTATCACGTTGACAACAGGGTTGACGATTTTCAGACTGAATAGGAGAGCCATGGACAAAGTAAGGGAGTTGTGTCGATTCCAGTAGATCAAAATGGGCCGTATGTCACTGTCAATACTATGGGTGTTTCAGAACAGTTTCTTTTGGATACTGGTGCGATGAGAAGTTCTATCATTCATTATAAACTCCCTGGGGCACCTTTGTCTGGCTTAATGAATACCTCTGTGGGATTTTCTGGCGCCCCAGTTCGTAATCCGGTTTCTTGCCCTTTGCCTGTCTCGATTGGTCCTTATGATTTGGAAGCTTCACTTATCCTGACAAATGGTTGTGGTGAGAATTTGCTGGGTCTGGATTTGTTGAAAAGACTGCATGCAACATTGTATTGTTCCCCTTCTGGTGTACATCTTACTTTGGGAAAGAAATTGATGTCTTCTATGTGTTTGCCTCGAGACCAGTTTCCACCCGAGTTGCTTTCTCTCCCTGACAGCCTTTGGGCCACAGGCCCAAATGACGTGGGTCGTCTTGCGATCCCACCGTACGTTGTCACAGTTAAAGATAATGTAAGAATGCCACGCATTCCCCAATATAGTATTTCTAGTGATGGAGAAAGAGCACTATTGGCTATTGTTGATGATTTCATTCAGAAAGGTGTGGTCGAAGAAACGAGAGGCAATGTTTGTAACACTCGTGTTCTTCCGATCCTTAAAAGAACGGATCCTTCACAGCCTCCTGTCTACCGATTTGTTATTGAGCTGAGAGAAGTCAATAAAATAGTGGTGACACAGTTCCCTGTTGTCCCGGACATTACAGCTTTGTTGACAATGATTCCTGCTTCGGCAGTTTGGTTTTCTGTGATTGATTTGAAGAATGATTTCTTTAGCATTCTTATTGCTGAAGAAAGTAGGGATATGTTTGGTTTCTCTGGGTGGCCGAAGTTTCCGCTTTAAGAGAGCCCCTCAAGGCTATTGTGAAAGTCCTTCTATTTACAGTAAAGCTCTTAAGTCTCAACTTGATGATTTTTCTTTGCCTCCAGGTGCTATGCTTATTCAGTATGTGGATGATTTACTGGTGGCTGCTGATACGGAAGATGTGTGTAAGAGTGTGACTGTTGCGTTGTTGCGTGATTTGTCTGCTTTAAATCATAAGGTGTCACCCTCTAAGTAGCAATATGCCCGCCAAGAAGTGACCTATTTAGGTCATCTCTTGTCGAAGGAGGGAAGGCGATTGACCCCATAACGTATTCATGCTATTTCACAGATGTCTGTACCTACCACACAGAGAGAAGTGCGTGCCTTTTTGGGTATCACTTCCTACTGTAGACAATGGATTCCTAATTTTTCACTTTTGGCGAAACTATTGGTGGCACTAACGTTGAAAGATACGCCCCATCCACTCCCTTGGACGGATGAATGTCAGAAAAGTTTTGTTGATTTACGTACTGCCCTGTGTTCTGCTCCGGTGTTGGGTACCCCAGATTATAGCAAGTCCTTTACACTGTATGTTCACAAGAGAGAAGATTGAGCGTTGTCAGTCTTGACACAGCAATTCGGAGATAAGCAAAGGCAATGTGCCTATTTCTCCGCTACATTAGACCCAGTAGCAAAAGCTTTGCCCAGTTGTCTGGGAGCTACAGCAGCTGCTGCAATCTCTATTAGACAGTCTGCCAGATTAGCATTGGATAAAACACTGATTGTTATGGTTCCACATGCAGTGGATACCTTGCTGAACAGAACCAAGACACATCACCTCACGAGCGCTCGTTTGTCTGGTTACGAGCTGACACTTTTAGCGAGCCATGTACATATCAAAAGATGTACCAAGTTAAATCCAGCTACACTGTTGCCGCTCCCAGATGAGAAAGATGATCAGGAAAAGCATGATTGTTTCTTCAAACAGAAGAAGAAACGAAGGGTAGGATTGATCTAAAGGATACTTCGCTCAAGGATCCGGACGGGATTCTTTGGGTGGACGGTTCTTGTTTTAAGCTTCCAAATGGAGAAACTACTTCTGCCTATGCTGTTACCACCATATGCACAATTGTTGAAACGGCACGTATTGGACATAATTCAGCCCAAGCAGCTGAATTGATAGCTTTGACTAGAGCGTGTGTGTTGTCGAAGGGAAAGAGAGTGAATGTGTACACAGATAGTCAGTACGCCTTCGGTGTTACACATAGTTTTGGTAATTTGTGGAAGGAAAGAGGATTCTTTAACTCCCATGGGACGAAGATTCAGCATGGTCAGTTAGTGACTGATCTTCTTGAGTCACTTACCTTACCTACACAAATAGCAATCATAAAGTGCAGTGCAATAAGAAAGTTACAGATGATGTGGTTCGTGGAAATGCGTTTGCAGACGAGGTAGCGAAAGCAACAGCCAGAAACACCACTAGCCGAATGTATGTGGCAGGTCCTGGAAATTGGGTTAGGGAAATTGGAATGTGTGAAGACACGGTTGAGAGTGTGAAAACGATTCAGGGAGAGGCTACTGAGAAGGAATTGAGTACGTGGAAAGAAAGTATCGGAATGTTAGATTCAATGGGCTGTTGGACAGAGTTTGGCGGAACATCAGCAATGGTTTTTACCGGACGCTTATGTGTTACCGGTTGTGACTATGGCTCATGGTCCAGCTCATATTAATGCAAAAGGCATATGTAAGCTCTTGGCCCCAGTATGGCAGAGTGAAGGAATTCCGAAATGTGCAGAAAATGTGGTTAAGCATTGTATTGTTTGTCTAACGCATAACCTAGGAAAGGGTACCCCAACTCCGGCAGGTCATTTTGCTACCCCGTCATATCCTTTTGAGGTGTTGCAGATTGATTACATTCATATGGATCGCTGCAACAACCTCAAGTATGTTCTGGTGGTGGCATGTGCCTTTTCCCGCTGGATAGAGGCCTACCCCTTGAAAGATAACACTGCTTTGTCGGCTGCTAAAGTACTGATTAAGGAGTTCTTCCCCAGATTCGGTTTGCCGCGCATTGTCTGGAGTGACAATGGAAGTGAATCTGTGGGCCAGATTATGCAGAAAGTATGTTCTGGTCTTGGTATTAGACAGAAATTCCCTGCGGCAAACCATCCACAGTCAGCAGGTTTGGTTGAGTGTTACAATGGTACACTCAAGCTTAAACTAGCCAAGATTCAAGCCAGTACAGGTCTTGCTTGGCTTGATGCTTTGCCCCTAGCTCTTTTGCCAACCAGAACTACTGTGCACTCTTGTATGGGACTTAGCCCATATGAAGTGGTATTTGGACGCCCAACTAATGTTTGGGGCGTCCCTCATCCCAAAAGATATTCCGACATACCATATCCTTTGTTAATTGACTATTTACATGATTTGACTACTAAATTAGGTGTTATTCGCCAACAGGTACAAAGTGTTTTGCCGGAGGCCTCCACAGACCCAGGTCACACCATCCTACCCGGCGACTGTGTCTGTGTGAAGAATTTTCAGCAAACCAAGAATCTGGAGCCTCGCTGGTCTGCACCTACGCAAGTTTTGCTTGTCAGAGTGGTTGGCAAGCGGAACTGGATTCACGGCGTGCACTGTAAAAAGGTGCCACTGCCGTTACCCTTTGACCAGTGGATTCATAGTGGTGTGAGAGAATCGGACACTGCAGCAGTTTCTTGCTTCGTTCCTTTCAGTGATGCTCAAATCTATGGGACTCAGTCTGAAAAAGCAGATGATGATATTCTTCAAGCCGCTGTGCCTGTGCATCGTCAAATAGACACTACAAATCCAGAAGCTTTGTTCCAGGATCAAACCGTGCCAAGCAAAACACGTTACAACTTAAGACCAATAACTAATAAAGAGAATTAACATTTTTTTTAACACTTTTGATTACTTAAAGACATTTCTTATTGGGTCCCTTTTTGCTTCCTTTTAGTATTAGATGTGCCATCTGTCTCCGTCGCAGGGTCACGGTAGGAGACTCAGACTGTAACCTGATTTTTGTTCTTTTAGTAAGTGGCTAGTGCCTCAGGATATACAGAAGTGATTAGCTGAGTGATTAAGGAAGATTGCCTTGAGCGGCATTGTTTTTTAAATAAAGAAGGATGGTACAACAATCGTAGGTAGGGAAAATAGGAAGCAGGAAATGAGATCAAAGTATTGTAAATTATTGCGGAGCCGATTTGGCGTAACTTTGTGTGTTCTTATGTTTTTGTGTATTTTATTAGCCTGCACAGGTTGGATCATACATGTTTTGCAATTAAGAAATGTTGCTAATTCTACAACTTTTTTGCCTTCTCGTCTTTCTGTCTTTTCACACAAAATGCATACTCTACCCCCTAATGAGCACATAAGGAGAGCCGAGTATATGAATAATACATTCATTCAGTTGTTGCACCAACATCAGTTGGCTATTAATATGACTGACTGTTGGGTGTGCAGACTTATGCCACATAATGCACAAAAGGGAATGCCATATCTGGTTCTTCCTTTCTCATATGAAGGTTCAGCTTGGGCTTATCTGACAATGTTTACAGCCGCATACCACAACAGACTTAGAAGCCCTGTAAGAACTTCTGGGAATGGACTAGACTTCAGTCATACTCTCTGATTAAAGGTATAGTGGTAATGGCCAAAATTATAGAGGAGACTAATATTCCATTAGATGAGAAGAGAGCTTAGGACGGATGGAATGTTACTCACTATGTCTCTATTCTTGGTGACAAAACTAAGAAGGGTGAGTCTTCTCCAGTATGGACTGTACCCCATCAAGGTAATTTTTGTCTCCAAGTCAATAGCAAGAAAGCTGACATCCAGTTGAAATGTTCATACACATACATTTTTTCGTCCCTTGATTTTCCTCCGTTGGTCCTGTCTCAAGGAACATATTTTGTCTGCAATGACCGAGCCTATACTTGGCTCCCTTCCAACTTTTCTGGAACTTGTTGCATAGCTTTCCTCCTCCCCCCTACATATACCGCTCCGTCAGACCATCACAGAGTTAGGCATAGCAGAGGTGTAATTGATGCCAAAGACATGGGAGAACAAGAGGGAGAAGATGTCCTGAAAGGATTCCTTCCCTTTTGGGGTGCGATGATTACACATCAGGCAACTGGTTCGAGTGGTTGAGACCACTATTAATGTTACTGCAGATGCGATAGGTAACATTACAGCAGAGCTTCAGGCTGACCGTCTTATGACATTGCAAAATCGAAATGCGTTAGATGTGCTCTTAGCAGACCAAGGAGGTGTCTGTAGATTGATCAGATCTAGTTGCTGTATTTATATTCCAGACGACGCTCCGGCAGTATACCAAGCCATTTCCAAATTGCACACGGTCTCCGAGTCGATTCATAAAGACGAAGGAGATTGGTCTTTTATGGGATGGTTTTGGGGATTATTGTCAGCTTGGGGATGGAAAATCTTAACGTTCCTTGGAGCAATCTTGGCCATCATATTCTCCTGTTATTTATGCGTTCAATGTGGTCCTGCAGTTTGTGGCCTGTTGGCTACTTTATGTGTTCCACAATCTGCTACTCAGAAGACAGAGAATATTAGAATGATGGTGCAGCAACAGCTTGAAGATCTTATGAACATCAGTGTTGATTCCGACTCAGATTAGCATGAGTTGGTTTGTTTTTGCCTGAGTAATGGCAAAGGGAGGGTCTGAGGTTCTGAAAATTACGAATTCGTTCGTGCTCAGCCTCCATTTTGTGATTGCAGCCATTTTATGTTGCCCTCACTCAGGCAACTCGGCTAACGCGATGTTTTGTCGTTTCTGCCTTTGCGTGTCAGGTGGCTTCTTTGCTTATGTTTACTAACGAGTGTCAGGGTCTGGCCGAGTACACTAATTCCTGTCTGAGCTGATTAATCCCCGTCCGGACTACATGTTGGTTCACACCATTGTTTCCTTTAAGTCATCTTATCTGCTGTCCTTTGCTACATGTCTCATGCATTCTCCTGTTTCACCACTGTCCTTCTACGACACACAGCTGTGTTTTTCTCTGCTTGTAAATTGAATTGTGTGTATTCATTTGTAATTTACTTAAGGGGTCGACTGACAAACGGAACCAGGAATTTGAGTTGCCTTAGTCTTAAAACATTGTCTATAACGTTTGCCTATAGCTCATGCTCTTGTGTGATTGCATTTTGCATTGTATTGTATCGTATATAAACACGTACGCCACGGAGTTAAGTGGCAGTCTCTTTTGAACCTCGTTGTACCAACGACTTCTAAGACCACTGTACTAGCTGCAGCTAATAAATACCATCTTCTACGCCAGACGAAGAGTCCGTGTCTCTGTATTTGACAAGGCAGGTGAATCCCGGGGATTTAGGCGGACCCTGCGCCGCCGGGCCTTAAGGCTGCGGTTCTCCAGGTATCGAGATAATGTACATCAGTCATGTCCGTTATGAGGGTCAGAGCAGAGTTGCAACTGTTTACCAAGGAGATGGGGTTGATATTTTTTAAGTTCCATTTCCATTGCCTTGATTTTGAGGGTTAGCATCTTTTATGAGTAACTTCGATATTGATGGAGAAGAGGATGCAATAATGATAAGACCGATCACATGGAGTGATAGATTCTAGTAGGATGATGTTTCATTTTGCAATGATGAGGTATGTGTCTCTCCCTTGTATGCGTTGAGCTGTCACAGAATTGAGATAGCTCCTGTTCTGACAGAAACACTTTAAGACAGCCTACACTATTATTGTTTGCGTTGTACCAATGGAGGTTGAAGTCAACCAAGAAAATATGAGGAACTAGTTAGTTGGCGTTGGATACCATGATCTCCATAATCTCATCGATACAAGTCAAGTTATCGCCAGGGGGGTGGAAGAAAATGTGTAGCTTGCTAGCGATGTGCTTAGCATCAGAGATATTAATGCATAGATACTGTATCCCATCACAGTCTTCGCAACTTTATTCCACACTACAACACTGTATGACCTGAGGACCTTGATCAACATCTCCTAATTATACAAACTGGTTGAGCTCCACTGTACTCTCACTTGCACCTAATCAATCATCTAAGAAGTATACCATTGACACTGTGGTTTACAGAAAAAAATGAGGAGCCAGAAACAAGAGGATATGAGACAGGAGCGTAAATGGGGAAAGGAATATGTTAATTTAGAGAAAGACAAATATAAGCAAGTCATTGCAAAGTATAAGATTCTGCTGAAGAAAAAAAGTTTGCCACTTTACCCAAAAAATGTATTCATCAAAGAATTCGGTGAAAGAACTATTCAAGCCAGTTAATAATCTCACTAATGTCCCTATTAATAGCATGGCAGGGAGTACTCAATCCTTAGGCAACACCCTTGCTAATATCTTTCAAAATAAAGTTGAACAGGTATATAACAGGTTCGCCTCAAACATCAATACTAATTTGAAGGAAAATAATCTAACCCTTTTCCCTCATAGAATGGCACCTTTAGTTAATTTACCCTCTCTAGCCGAGCAGGTAAAACTGCTTATGAATTCTATGAAATCAAGTGTCCCCAATTGATCTCTGCCTCCCATCAGTTGTACAATTAGGGCCTGATACCACTGAAAATCATATTGTTGGAATTTTCTATAAAATGTTCATATCACGATACTTCCATGAACAGTGGAAAACAGCTCCAATGCTTCCTTTATTAAAAAATTGAACCTTCATCACATGGATCTAAATAGTTATCATCCAATTTCACGATTTTTGCTCCTGGCAAAGATCATGGAGAAATCTATGAATCACCAACTAGCCACTTTCATACATAATAACCATCTCCTGGATCCCACTCAGTTCAGATTCAGGAGTGGTCTTACCACCAAAAGCTACTCTGATAGTGCAAACTGAGGAGACTACGGCAGCCCTTGATCAGGGAAGAAAAGCAGCACTTATCTTATAAGACCACCCTGCTGCATGTGCTACAGTCATTCACAAATTTCTGATTGACTGTCTCAAGAACATTGGGATCAAAAGGGCTGCACTGGCCCCTTTAAAATCTTTCTTTTGTGGGAGAGAACAATCTGTAGCACTAAAGAAGTTCATATTGCAACTCATCTCCATTTCATGAAGGATGCCCCAGGTATCCTCACAGAGTCCAACGTTGTTTAACATTTATGTAACCTCTCCTGCCAATCTGATTAAATCATTCAGCTTTTTCTTGACATCGTAAGCCGATGACACTCAGATAGTCATCTCCCTTTCCAACAACACCATTAATACTGGAAACAGATTCCATAATTGCATGCAGGCAGTGAGCAAATGAATAAATAATAATTGCTTGAAGTTAAACTCTGGGAAGACAGAGGCCCTCATGTTTGGTAATGAGGTCTCATTGTGGTCCTTGTCATGGTGGTCTCAAGAGATAGGAGCATTTTTAACACCAGTGAGGAAGGTAAACAACTTAGAAGTTATAGTAGATACCAACCTAGCCTACGGAAATCAAGTGAATACTATTATCTCCTCTTCTATGCTCTAAAGATAATAAAGAAAAACCACCCTTACATTCCTCTTGCTTCAGATTCTGTTGTGACTGACTTAGATTTGTTCAAAATGGACTATTGTAATGGTCTATATGAAAACATGCACCAGCAGTTAGTGAATGAGCTCCAAACTCTTCAAAATGCTGCTGCATGCATGTTGCTCAGGATACCCACATTTCATTTGCCATCTCAAGCTTTGCGGAAGCTTCATTGATTACCTATCAAGAAGTGGCTTACCCTCAATGCCTTGTGCATTGCCTGTAAGGTTCTATTCAACACAGGCCTGGAGTATTTGAAGAGCAATTTTTAAACAGTGCTATCATAGCAAGTCTTTGCGATCTACTGGGACAAATATATTTGGACCCTAAATTCAAACACTCTTCATTTGGGGGGAGATGTTTTGTCATTTGTACATCTAAATTATAGAAAACTCTCCCCTAAAAAAATCTAATCCATTACCAATCTTCTATCTTTCAGGAAGGTTCTAAAAACCTAGCTCATCAGTAATCAGTAACAGGTTATTTTCTTGACCTCTTTGGACGGTGGCAGTGCCAAAACAACTCTGAGTGTTTACGCACTTTAGATGTATTAATAATATGATATAACATAAGATAACATTTAGAACCCAGCTTGCCGACTAACTGTGGTCTAAACAATATGGCTTCCTGTAAAATTTGTAAGGGCTTAAATAACCCAATCAAATGCTGTCTTGTTGTCACAATGTACCCCGGTATACCATTAAATTACTGGAGTATGCGGCATTTATAGGTACATTTGGTAACTTATAACTTTAAAACTACTGAACCAGTCTAGAACTACTACTAAAAATGACCCTTTGCACCCTACAATCTATATTTCGGCTAAATTTCATATGTGTATCTGTTCCGTCATTTTCCAGCAGGGTCTATTTAAACAACTTTCAACCACACCCTACTCTACTTCACTGTACCACATGCCACTCCACTCTATGACACATCATTCCACTCAAAAACTGTCCATTCCATGTTACAACAGTCCATTCCACTCTACGACACTGCACACTACTTTACTCATTGACACACCACTCCATTTTATGACACACCACTCCACTCTTACACATGCCACTCCACCCCACACTAATTCATGACACTCTATGACACGCCATACCTCTCCACTCTACGACATGCTGCTCTCCTCTACCACCCGGCACTCTACTCTAGGACACACCACTCCACTCCTCTCTATTAAACTCCACTCCACTCTGCAGTATTCCACTCCACTTTGAGCCACCCTACGCCACTTTACTGCTCTCTACTTTATAACACCCTAATATTAGACTATACTCCACAGTACTAAAGTACTCCAACCTATAGCACACCACGCTGCATCACTGTATTCCACTCCACTCTACTGAGCAGTCTATTCCACTCCCATCTAAGACTGCGTACAACATTCCATTCCATTCCACTCTACACTACTCCACTTTATAATCCTCTTCTCCAATTTATGCGCATTCACCACTGAATGCCACTCTATGACACCAATGCACAGAATAGCATCGCACTTCACAGTACAATACAACACTCCACTCTATGACATTCCACTGAATTTTATGACAGACCACTAAAATGTATACCATTCTAGTTTGCAACACTCCAGTTTATGCCACTCCACTCTATGCCACATATTTCACAAAACAATACTATATGACACTCCATTCTATGCCAACAACTGTATACCCATAAATCCACCCTATTACATGCCACTCGACTGTATGATATGCCACTGCACTGTACGGCACTCCACACCACTCTATGACACTCCACACCACTCATCTCTGCGAGATGTCACTCCACTGTACGACAAGCCATTCCATTCTATGACATAAGACTCCATTCTATGGTACTCAATTTTATACCCCTCTACTCTAAGACACTGTATGACATCCCCAGCTATGACACACAACTCCACTGTACTTTATGACATGCCACTATGCTCTATGCCGCTCCAATCTACTTAACTACACGAAACCTGACAATAAGCCACTCCACTCTTCTCCACTCCCCTCTACACCATTCTACTCAATGTCACTCCACTCAATGCGTCTCCACTGTATGCTACGACACTCTAAGCCAAGGCATACATTCTATGCCACATCACCGTACGCCACATCACCTATGACCCTCCACCTTATGACACTTCATACCACTTTATGCCACTCTAAAACACTGTTCTAGGACAGTCTTTGGTATACTCTCCATGCCCTACCACCCACTTTACTCCACTCTACACCACCGCTCCACTCTACGACAGCTCACTTTACTCTATGCCTCTCCACTGTATGACAGTGCGCTCAACTGTAAGACATTCAACTCTTCTCTATGATTCTCCACGACACTTCGCTCTATGTCATGACACTCCACTCTATTACACTTCTTTCTACGACACGCAGCTCCTCCCTAATATGTGCCTTTCGAGTCTGAAACATGCCACTCCAATGTACTCTACTCAAATCTATGACATCCCTGTTCACTCTGCACCATTGCACCCTGTGCCCTTCTACTTGAAGACACTACAACATATGCCACTTTAAGACATGCTACTCCACTCTACTGCATGACATGCCACTGCACTCTATGCCACTCCACTCTACAGCACTCTACTCCACTCTATGTCCCTTCACTCTATGCCAATGCACTCCACTAATTGAATATGTGCAACCCGCCACTCTATGACTCTCCAGTCTATTCTACTGTATAACACACTACTCCACTCTGTGCCACTGCACTCTACAGCACTCTGCTCTACTGTACACCATCACACTCTTTGCAACATTATTCCACACTAGAACACTGCATGACATGCCACTCCTCTCCACTCTAGGACACATCCCTCCACTCTGTGACATGCTACACCACTCTACAATACTCAACTCTACAGTACCACCAGCCACTCCAATCTACGACACACCACTCCACTCTAAGTTACTCCAATCTATGATGCACCATGCCACTCCACTTGATGTTACTTAACTATATGTTGTAACGTAACGCTGTACCCCACTCCTTTCTATCCCACTCTATGACACTCCACTTTACATCAATACACTCTTCATTAAAACACATTTTTATTTGAAAAACACATTGAAATGGAGGGAAACAACCTAATGTTAAAGCTTAGTTATATCTATTCTTTCTATACATCCCCTAAGTAAACTACACAAAAATTAGAAATTCTAAAGTTGTAGTTATAACTTATAATTTACTCACCCCCGTTATTTCAGTATGAATGGCGCACCTCCACACACTATGTTGTCAACTCACTAGACATACTATATTTAATATACGTAGCACTGTACCATGACAGTGTTCTCATAAATAACATCATATGAAATGATTCCACATGGTATAAGTAATGTATTATGAACGGGTGTAAGCACTTCATCCTAATAACTTGACTTATAGGTACTATAGAATTGTAACTACAATATATGAGCCCTAGCTATCAGAGACAGTAATGATATTTGATGCAAGTAACTTACTAGGGTCCATACAATGCACAATAGATCTTCATTAAATGCCTGGCATTCTGTTAGAGGCATGAATTTAGTGCTGAGATTTCATGTATCTAATGCCATGCAAGAATATCCCCTTAACACAATAAACTAAACTCTTTTATAAAGTATTGAGAGTTTACATTTCAGGATAGACTTTCTGTCCTTTATTATAAATGTTGTAAATTTTCAGGCACTACCAAGTTCCAAAAAGTTAGTTACAGGATGCCAAATGCATCAAACTTTGCAGATGTCTTCCTTTTTTCTCATCATTGGCCAAATATTCAAAATGTCATATTGATTCATTGTGGGGGTGAATAGAAAAATGGGGGGGGGGGCTAAAATACATTTTGTATCAATGTATTTTCCATAGTCTATTGAGATATATGTAGTGCCAAAATGCAAGTCAGATTTCTTTTAAAATTGGCAAGAATATAGTTTATGGGGTAAAAAAGGGTAATTTAGGAAGTGGGTGTCATATGGTTGTGAAGTTTAAACGTTTGAAGGCACAAAATCGTAGTAATATATTTGGGAACAGTATACGTCAGCATTTTTGCGCTATAACGTGGATCATGCCAATGGCAAAGCTGTATATGATTGGGTAATAAAACCCTTACTAAATTTTATAAAGCCATGTTTTTTAGCCCACACTTAGGGGCTGATTAAGATCTCGGTCGGAAAGCCTCCGACCGCTAGTCAGAAGCTTTCCGACCAACACGGTCGGTTTCCGTTCCGACCACGGAATTACGATGTCAGTTGTCAGGGCATGAATTGGCTGGTCATTCCGACGTTGTTCCGACTGGCTCTCAGAGTCTTGTGGCTGGTCCGAACCGTACCATAATCCCCTTTGGACGGTGTTTCCACCATCGGGATTATGATTTTGGTTTTCCACAAGCTTTCCATGCCGGCCTTCCCAACACTGAGAGGTTGTCAGAAGGTGACTTTGGGGGCCATTAGCACGGCCCCCTTGCCTCTGCGGCCTACAGTTGGTGACCAAAGAGGTACCTAGGGTGCCCCTCTGTTAATCCATGCACTGTGTGGCAGGCACCATGGAGTACCTGCCACAGGGTGCAGTGTTTTAAACACCCCCCCCATTTCTTCATGGGAGCCTGTATTACGGTTGGTTTATGGCCTTAACACATGCTCACATAGAGAAACGTGGGAGTCCAACCGAACAGTGTTTGGTCATATTGTAATCAGGCGATCGGAACCGCCGACCCGAGGTCAGTCAGTCCGAGACCGATATGGTGTCGGACAGAGGCAACTTCGACCAACATCATAATAAGCCCCTTAGTCTGTGATTTTGGGTTTAAGTAGAATTGTAGTGTACTGCGGTTTTATAAGTACATAGGAAGGAATCAGGCACTCTAGGTAGGTCAGTAATTATAGGGAAAAGTAGTTACTTTTATTTTGAAAAGTTTAGAGTACTGTGGTACTAACTAGAAATTAGCAAGGGAAGTAGAAACAAATTTTAAAAAGTATATACATGAAGAAGTTAAAAAGATATATTATTATACTATATATTCCCGTGAAATCCAGAACACAGACTGTGTGGTCTAAACAATATTTCACCCTTACAGAATTAAAAGGCAGCCATATTGTTTAGACCACACTGTCCGAATTCTGGCTTTTAAGAGGAAATGAAGGGCCAGATGTACAATCGTTTTTTGTGTGCTTAAATGCGTTTTAGACCTGTTTGCGCCCTCAAAACAATGGTGGCCTATGTACTAATCCTATTTTGCGAGTCACAAATCACTTTTTCGACTCACATAATAGGATTAGCTTCTCGCTATTAGGAAGGGGTGTACCAAGGGCGTCCCTTCCGAATAGCAACTCCTTAAGCTATGCAAGAATGTTTTGCGACTGCAATTGTAGTTGCAAAACACTCGCAGTTTACCACCCATCTCAGAGGGTGGTAAAGCAGTCGCAAACGGGAAGGCACCAGCAGGGGACCTTTTCCTATTTGTGAATGCATGCACACATATTTTACGGCAGGCAGTAGTCCCAGGGACTACTGCCTGCCTTTAAAAAATGAAACTGAAAAGTTTAATTTTTGTTTTTTAAAACCATCCCCTTTTCATTTAAGGAAAACGAGCTGCATTTTTAAAAAAAATTATAACTACTTTATTTAAAAGCAGTCCCAGACATGGAGATCTGCTGACCCCAGCATGCCACCTTCCCTGGGAGTGCCACTCATTCCCAATGGGGTCGCAAATTGCGACAGCCTCCTTAATGTGTGTTAGACTTGGTTTCGTTTGGCCTGTTTCTCCTGAGTTTTTGCTTTCTGACCTACCGTTTTTGACTCTGTTTTTGCTGGGGTAATGATTCTGCGCACTTTCCTCACTGCTGTCCAGTGGTAAAGTTCAAGTGCTCCTGTATTAAATGTGTTATGAATTGGCGTTTCCATGATTGGCCTAGTTGATTAATGTGTCAGTCCCTTGTAAAGTGCACTGCGAGTGCCAGGGCCTATAAATCAAATGCTGTTGGTGGGCTGCAGCACCCCCCACACAAACAGCCCGTAAAGTGTAACTCTGGCCCGCCTTCGCAGAGCCATTGTGCAACCTGGGGCTGCCATGTCGACTTTGCAAATGCACACACTTGCAAGTCCCTAACCCTTCCCTTTTCTACATGTGAGTCGCCCCCTAAGGTAGGCCCAAGGTACCCCTATGGGCAGGTTGCATTGTATGTGAAAGGTAGGGTATGCCCTGGTGTGTGTGGCATGTCCTGATAGTGTATAACAGCCTACTTCGTTTTTCACTATTGCAAGGAGACCTGTCCCCCATAGGCCAGAGTGGGCAGTTTGATTATAACATCCTATAATCCTAACTGACACAGGGAACATGGTAGAAATTCGAGTTTAGTATGCCTGAATAAAGAATGATAAAATACATATTTTAGTGAAGTTGGTTTTTACATTCTTCGTTTGATAATGCCACTTTTAGAAAGTAGGTATTTTCTGACCTAACCATCCATCCTGCCTCTGCTAGCTTGTGAATTGTGTGTCTGGTTAGTGAGTGACAGGTGCTGGGGGGGACTCCAGGAGACAGGGTGAGTCAGCCCCGGGCTGAATAGGCACATCTACACATAGATGGGTGGGAGGAGTAGCACCTGGGTCTGAATAGGGTTGGGCTCGCCTTCCACAATGCTAGCTCCACCTCCTGTGGTGCGTCTGAATGCACCCCAAACTGGTTTGAACTAGGTCCAGGCCCCTCTGCCTTCAGAGGATGAAGTAATTGCTGGTATAAATATTGGGGCCCAGACCCCAAGACTTTAGAACTCAGTGGAATCAAGGAACCTGCCAAGAAGAACAGCTGGAAGAGCTGCCAGGAGGAGTACTGCCCCTTTGCTGTGTTGTTGCTTTGTTGGGTTGTCCTGCAGCTGCTGCTTTTGCCTTGAGCAGTGAAAATACTGGAATGAACTTTCTCTACTTGTGCTTAGTATCTCCAAGGGCCTGGAACTGAGCTGGCCTCCTGTTATGAAGTCTCAGGGACTGCAAAGACTCCACCAACCTCTAGGTACTGCTCCTGGAACTGCTGTTTCAGTTGCCACAGAGAAGAGGGAACCGTGACCGACCCCGTCATCCGACTCTGCCGCTGGTCTTGTGTCCTGAAGGCATCGCACAATGCACCGGCTCACCCTGCACCGCTCACCTTGGTCTCACCGAAGCCTTCTCCACGATCGTCACGAGCCGCTGCCTGCACCGCATCGAGAGGTACCTCAACCAGCACCGCCTCGCTTAACTTTGCTGGCCTGGTCTCATTGACACTATTGCCGCTGGCTCCACACCTTTGACCGCCTCATTACGCACAGCTGTCCGGCTCGGCCAGCACCGATTCCTGCCAACCGGCTCTGTCGCTGCATTGCAACTTGCCAGCACCGCATCGAGCAACGTTTCACCCTGCATCACCCGCCTTGGTCTCACCGATGCCGCCTGGACAGTCGTCACCGAGCTGCTGCTCGCACGGCATCGAGGGACACCACACTGTGCACCGCTTCCATTTTGCACCGTAACCGCGATAGATGCCATGACCAGCTCTGTCACCTTCACTGCAACCTGCCAGCACCGAATCAAGCATCATCTCGCCCTGCACCACCCACCTTGGTCTCATCGACATCATCACCGAGCCGCTGCTCGCACCCCATCGAGCGACACTGCACCATGCACCGCTTCCACTTTGCATCGCAACTGCGATGGATGCCAAGACCGACTCGCACCTCCGTGTGAGCCGCAAAAGAAAGGTACTGTTAACGAGTCTATCCCGCTGCTTCTGGTCCATACCGACGCAGTCAGCTGGAACTGCGAGACTCTGTTGTTTTCAGTATTGTGGTAGACTCGGACAGAGCTACCGACTCCTACGAACTGTGTTTTCAATGTATTTTTGCCATTTAAAGGCATCTGGTGAAACAACTATTTTGAAAGTACTGTTTTGTGGATTTTTATCGTATTTGGTCTTGTTTTAAGTATATAAAAATAATGGTTATTTTTCTAAACTGGTGTGGTGTCCGTTTGTAGTGCTTACATGTATTATTGTTGGTTTTGTGCAAATGCTTTACACACTGCCTCTAAGATAAGCCTGCCTGCTTGTGCCAATCTACCAAGGGGGTGAGCAGGGGTTATTTTAGGAGTGTAACTCCCTTATCCTGACTAGAGTGGTGGTTACTGCCTGGCTTTGTTGCAAACCTTGGCCAACCACGAATGCCATTTCTAACAATATGCATGAGGCATGCAATTTGCAACCCCATTGGGTATCTGAAATAGTGTCTCACACTGTTGTGCATCCCAATTAGAGAGTCACAAATTGCGAGTCGCAAATGCAACGCAATTTGCGACTCGCTAACTCAGGGTCATACATCTGGCCCATAGTGTACTAGAGTGTATTTTTTACATTTGTTTACATATTATTTTTTTCAATTTCTGAAACTACTGTGCTACTTTCTGAGAACTAGCAGGGTACACCATAAGATTAAAAAAAATATATAAAGTAAAAAATAAATACTTTTCAATACCTATCCAAACGTACCAAAACTGTTATTCCTTACTATGCACTCATAGTACATTAGTACTAGGGGTGGGCGTAATTTTACCCCACAGAATTCCAACGAGTCAGCAAGATTTTGTGGAATTTCACTAAGGAGCAGAAATAGGTATGTCTTGCTGCTCGCTCTGTGATTAAGAACAAATGGCACCACCAGGTGTGCCAGAGGGTGCACCTGCTCAAGTCACTTTTGCTACCATGCGAGTAGATTTTTTACTTGAGCAGCAGCTTTCAGACTTCGAATGGTTGTGAGCACTCGTGATACCTGTGTTGGAAAAATCTCACCAAGGGGTCCTCCTAGTGACCAACCATAGAACAAGGGGGCACCCAATCTCGCTTGCACTCACCAAGTTAGAGGGAAAAAAAATCTGTCAGCTGGTGGATTTTTGTGTTACAAGTGTAATGCGGAGTTATCAAAATTCAGATGATTCCTCCAGCAGAGACAAATATTTCGCCTAACCTAATTAGCACATTATATTTCCACAGTTTACTGTGGAGTACAGTTTTAGGGGAATATGTGGTGAGTGTGCTGGTACACAGGCCTAGTGTTCTCGCATGTCAAAGCAGAACACTTTTCTACTGCCATTTTAAGTGACAGTCTAGTCTCCGAAGTGGGATACCATTTAGATGTGACTCTTGGGCGGTCAAGTTTTGGTAGCAACCTGCTGGCATGCCAAAGACAAGCCTGTGTGCACCTATTTGTGCTCCGACCATGCTCTGACCCTGCACAGCACCAGACCCCCTGGTGGATTTGTCTCCCATCACATCCAGAGGTTAAGTTATGATAGAGAAGAGCTACAAGTCCGGAATACCACAAGTAAGGATGCTACCTGAACTGGACTAGATCCTGGTGCTATGGCGCAAGCTTTTAAAATGGCATGTCTGGTATGTAACTTCTCGATAGAGAGCCCTGGGACACTTTGTTGTAGTAAGATGCCCGTAGCTAATATGGGGACTCACCCTCTCTATAAATATAGGGAAGGCAAAGTTACTTGTGCTTTCAATAAATCAAGATAACTAGTGAAACATTAAATAGAATTTCCAAACATTCTTGAAAATCACAAACTAGATTTCGTTTATTTAACTGAAGCCTGGGCTGATCCCTTTTTGGGCCCAGATATGGTCACAGAAATTCCCCTGGTTACTCTATGAATAGACTAGATAATACCCAGGAGAGAGGTGGAGGATTAGATGTCATATATCAGAACAACATTTTAGCAATCTTTTTATCATTTCCTTCCTTAGACTCTGAAGCACTCTCCTTCTATATCGAACTATCTAAAATACAATGTTTCAATGGGTTGCTAGTGTATTGTCCTCCTGGGCATCCAAACAAGTTTGTACAGGCTGTCAGCTATTTCTCAGAACTGTGTTTATTTTCTTTGGCTCATTCAGTTTTAGGGGATTTAAATGTTCACTTGGAAGCCCTTGCAGACAAAGATAAGGAGGATTTAATTGATGGCAGGTCTTGCCTTGGCCTCAGTCAAGTGGTGAACGGCCCAATCCACTGTGTGGGTCACACTTTAGATTCTGAAGCACTCTCCTTCTATATCGAACTGCCTAAAATACCATTTTTTTAAGGATTGCTAGTGTATTGTCCTCTCGGGCACCGAAACACTTTCGTACAGGCTGTCAGCTCTCTCTAAGAAATGTGTTGATTTTCTATGGATCATTCAGTTTTAGGAGATTTCAATTTTCACTTGGAGGCCCTTGCAGACAGATATAAGGAGGATTTAACTGATGCCAGGTCTTGCCTTGGCCTCAGTAAAGTGGTGAACGGCCCAATCCACTGTGTGGGTCACACTTTAGATGGTGTTTTCACAAATACCCCCCTTTTAACTAAAACAAGAGCCTTAACTTTGACTTGGTCAGATCACAAAACAGTGATGTTTGAAATAAACATCTCTCACAAAGGGCCCTCTGCCATTCCCACACACTGCATCCAAACTTCACAGACTTGCCATAAAGTTCAATCTGATCAAATTAATTAACTTTTAGCTGGATTTCAGCCCGAGTGTGCAGAGGAGCATGATCAACAAACTCTTAATTATACAAACTGGCTGAGCTCCACTGTACTCTCGCACGCACCTGAGCAACTATCTTAGAAGTATACAATTGACACTGTGGTTTATGGACAAACTGAGGCGCCAGCAACAAGAGCGAATGAGACAGGAGCATAAATGGGGAAAGGAATATATACATTTAGAGAAAGACACATATAAGCAAGTCGTTGCAAAGTATAAGATTGTGCTGAAGAAAGAAAAGTTTGCTACTTTACCCCAAAAATTTAATCATCACAGAATGTGGTGAAAGAACTATTCCAGCCAGTTAATAATCTCACTAACGTCCCTATTAATAGCATGGTAGTGAGTACTCAATCCTTATGCATACTTACTAATATCTTTCAAAATAAAGTTGAACAGGTATATTACAGGTTCTCCTCAAACATCAATACTAATTTGGAGGAAAATAATCTAACCCTTTTAACTCAGAGAACTACACCTTTAGTTAATTTACCCCCCTCTAGTCGAGCAGGTAAAACTGCTCATTAATTCTATGAAATCAGGTGTCCCCAATTGATCTCTGCCTCCAATTGGTTGTACAATTAGCGCCTGATACCATTGCAAATCATATATTTGGAATTTTCTATAAAATGTTCATATCACAATACTTCCATGAACAGTAGAAAATAGCTCCAATAATTCCGTTATTAAAAAATTGAATTTCCATCCTATGGATCCAAATAGTTATCATCTAATTTCGCGTTTTTTGCTCCTGGCAAAGATCATGGAGAAATCTATGAATCAGCAACTAGCCATTTCATACATAATAACCATCTCCTGGATCCCACTCAGTTCAGATTCAGGAGTGGTCTTACCACCAAAACTACCCTGATAGTGCAAACTGAGGAGACTAGGGCAGCCCTTGATCAGGGAACAAAAGTAGCACTTATCTTATTATACCTCTCTGCTGCATTTGATACGGTCAATCACAAATTTCTGATTGACTGTCTCAACAACATTGGGATCAAAAGGGCTGCACTGGCCCTTTGAAGATCAATCTGTAGCACTAAAGAAGTTCATATTGCAACTCTTTTCCTTACCCTGCAGGATCCCTCAGGTGTCCTCACTGAGTCCAACGTTGTTTAACATTTATGTAACCTCTTCTGCCAATCTGATTAAATCATTCAGCTTTTTCTTGACATCGTAAGCCGATGACACTCAGATAGTCATCTCCCTTTCCAACAACAACATTAATACTGGAAACAGATTCCATAATTGCATGCAGGCAGTGAGCAACTGAATGAATAATAAATGCTTGAAATTAAACTCTGGGAAGACAGAGGCCCTCTTGTTTGGTAAGCTGTTCTCATGTTGGTCCCTGTGATGGTCGTCTCATGAGACAACTTAGAAGTTATACTAGATACCAACGTAGCCTACGGAGATCTAGTGAATACTATCACGTCATCTATTTTCTATGCTCTAATGCTTATAAAGAAAATTCTCCCTTACATTCCACTTGATTACCAGAAAAGTGTTGTGACAGACTTAGATTTGTCCAAAATAGATTATTGTAATCATGTCTGTCTAAACATGCACCAGTAGTTATTGAATGAGCTCCAAACGCTGCAGAATGCTGCTGCATGCATGTTGCTCATGATACCCACATTTCATTTGCCATCTGAAGCTTTACTTAAGCTTTATTGACTACTGATCAAGACACTGATTAACTTCAAGGCCTGGTACATTGCCAATATGGTTCTTCTCAACACAGTCCAGGAGTATTTGAAACCTTCATAAAACGTGATGTTCATAATGAAGTGATTCGGAAGAAAATTCTTAATGTCTTTGGAATGATTAAAGGTTTTGAGTACTATCCTATCAGGTCTTTACATTCTACTGGGCCAAAGTTTTTCTGGCTCCTAAATTCAAACACTCTTCCTGCGGAGGGACACATTTTGTCATTTGTACATCTAAATTATGGAAAACCTTCCCCTAAAAATCGAACACATGACCAATCTTCTATCTTTCAGGAAGGTTCCAAAAACTTGGCTCTTCAGTAATCAGTAATGGTTTATTTTCTTGACCTTCTTTGGATGGAGGCATTTTGTAAGGGCTTAAATAACCCAATCAAATTGCTGTTTTGTTATCACAATGTACCCTGGTATACCATGAAATTACTGCAGTATGCAGCTTCCTAATATATAAGTTTCGTACCTTATAACTTTAAAACTCTAAACCAGTCTAGAACTACTTCTAAAAAGGCCCCTTTGAACACCAAAATTTTGGCTAAATTTCATCTATATTCATCTAGCCATTTTCTAGCAGGGTCTATTTAAACAACTCTCTATGACACCCTACTCGACTTCACTGCACCACAGGCAACTCCACTCTATGACAGGTCACTCTACTCGACAACTGCCCACTCCATTCTAAGACAGTGCAGTCCACTCTACGAAACTACATACCACTTTATTCAATGACACGCCACTCCATTCTACGACATACCACTCCACTCTAACACACGCCACTCGACCCCACACTAGTTTATGCCACTCCACGCCACTCCATACCTGTCCACTCTATGACACACTGCTCTACTCTATTTCCCGGCACTCTAGGACACACCACTCCACTCAACTCTATTAATCTCCACTCCACTCTGCAATATGCCACTCCACCTTTGGCCTCCCCACGCCACTGTACTGCTTTCTACTCTATGACAAGCTACTATTATACTATACTTCACAGTACTACAGTACTGCAACCAATAACACACCACTCTGCACCACTGTATTCCACTCCACTCTATTGAGCAGTCTATTCCACTCCCAACTAATACAGCGTACAACATTCCATTCCATTCCACTCTACACTACTCCACTTTATAACACTCTACTCCAATCTATGCCCCTTCACTGCACGTCACATATTTCACATTCCACTTTATGCCAACAACTGTAGACCCGTTTCTCTACCCTATTACATGCCACTCCACTGTATGATATGCCACTGCACTGTACTCCACTCCACTCCACTCTATGACACTCCACACCACTCATCTCTGCAAGATGCCACTTCACTGTACAACAAGCCATTCAATTCTACGACATGCCACTCCACTCTACTGCACTCCATTTTAAACCCCTTTACTCTAAAACACTCTATGACATCCCCAGCTATGACACACAACTCTACTTTATGACATGCCACTATGCTCCAAGCCACTCCAATCTACTCAACTACATGCAACCTGACAATAAGTCACTCCACTCTTCTCTACTCTACACCATTCTAGTTAATGGCACTCCACTTTACGCCTCTTCACTGTATGCAATGACACTCTAAGTCATGACACTCTATGTCACGACACTCTATGCCATAACACCCTATGACACAACAGTCTATGACATTCCACTCTATGAAGCATCATCTATGAACTCCACCTTAGGACACTCTGCACCAATTTATGCCACTATAAAACACTGTTCTCCAGTCTACCACAATCTATGGTATACTCTCCACTCCCCACCACCCACTTTACTCCACTCTACTCTGCTCTACACCACCACTCCACTCTATGACACCTCACTGCACTCCATGCCTCTCCACTGTATGACATTCCACTGAACTCTAAGACAGTCAACTCCACTCTATGACTCTCCATGACACTTCACTCTATACCATGCCACTTCTCTCCATGATACTTCTTTCTACAACGCGCAGCTCCACTCTAACAAACGACTCTCAAGACTGAGAAATGCCACTCCAATGTACACTATTCAAATCAATGGCATCCCTGTACACTCTGCACCATTACATCCTGTGTCCTTCCACTTGAAGACACTTAAGCATGGGCGAATTTTGCGAATTCGCAATTCGCGAATTTGCAAATTTGTGAATTCGCGATCGACAAAATCCGCAAATTTGCAGATTTGCGGATTTTGTGGATTGTGTGGGTAATGGCCGGGTGGGAAAATGGTGCAAATCGCTAGTGTGAGGGGCAGGGCCAAACGGGCGAGGCTTATATGCGAGTTCACATGCCTCTTGTGTGCATAAAAGGACAGGCACGGATCAGAGAAGCTCTTGGTCATAGGAACTGCACAGGGATTGAGCTCGTGAAAGTCAATAATGCAAAGGCCTCCATCAAGCATCATAGCTAATTTTCGACGATAGATATGGGGAGAGCGCACACCTACCCAGCCTCGACAAAACACACATTTTAGGGGGGACTGATTAACTTTGCCATCACACCAAAGAGCGCCGGGGTCCCCCGAGTGAGCTGTCCATCAAGTGGGTAAAGGGCGCGAAGACGGTGCACACACCACTAGTGTGTGGGGAGGGGCCAAACGGAGCGGGTTTATATGCGAGTTCACATGCCTCTTGTGTGTATAAAAGGACAGGCACGGATCAGAAAAGCTTGTGGACACAGGAACTGCACAGGGATTGAGCTTGTGAAAGTCAATTATGCAAAGGCCTCCGTCAAGCATCATAGCTAATTTTCGACGATAGATATGGGGACAACGCACACCTACCCAGCCTCGACAAAACACACATCATCCTGTAACTATTTTAGGATGGCCCCGGCAAGCTGCCAGCGCCATCCTAAAATAGTTACTAAATTAGCTTCATCAGGAAGCACTAATAGATAAAATAAAGCAGGTGCTCGAGCAACTGCTTTATTTTATCTATTAGTGCTTCCTGTTGAAGCTAACTTAGTACCTATTTTAGGATGGCGCTGGCAGCTTGCCGGCGCCATCCTAAAATAGTAAAAGTTCAACAGGCTTGAACTTTTGCCCCCCAAATCCGCCGCTCGTGGATCTTGCAGATTTTCAGCAAATTCGCGGGAGTTCGCGGATTTACCGAAAATCCACGAAATCTGCGAGCGGAACGGATTTTCCGCTCACCCTTAAAGACACTATGCCATATGCCACTCTATGACATGCTACTTCACTCTACTATACGACACACCTCTGCACTGTATGACACTCCACTATACAACATTCTTCTCCACCCTATGCCCCTTCACTCTATGCCAATGCACTCCACTATATGAGTATGTACAACAGACCACTCTATTACCCTCCAGTCCATTCTACTGTATAACACACTACTCCATCTGCGCCACTGCACTCTACAGCACTTTACTCCACGGTATGCCATCACACTCTTTGCCACTTTATTCCACACTACAACACTGTATGACATGCCACTCCCCTCCACTTTAGGACACATCCCTCCACACTGTGACATGCCGCAACACTCTGCAACACTCAACTTTATTCTACCACCAGCCACTCCAATCTATGACACACCACTTCACTTTACGTTACTCCACTCTACGATGCATTATGCCACTCCACTTGATGAAACTTAACTATATGTTACTCCATAACACTATACCCGACTCCTCTTTATTCCACTCTACGACACTCCACTGTACAACGATACACTCTTCAACAGTCTCCTTCATAGTAATCTTCGACACTTCACTTAATGACACTCTACCTGACAACATTTCACTCAATGATTTAAAGCACATTTTTATTTATAAAAAACACGTTGAAATTGAGTGAAACAACCTAATGTTAAAACTTAACTATATCTATTTTTTCTATATGCCCCAAAGTGAACTACAAAAACATTAGACATTCTGAAGTGGCAGTTATACCGTAAATTTATAATTTACGAACCACCTTCATATCAGTCTGCATGGCGCACCTCCGCAGACAATGTTGTCACCTCGCTAGCCATACTACATTAAATATAACTTATCACTGTACCATGAGTGTACTCATAAATGACATCATATGAGATGTCTTGAATGTTGTTATGAATGCTATGATTTCACAAGGTATAAGTAATGTAATATGAAAGGGTGTAAGCACTGCATCTTAATGGCATGAGTTATAGGTAATAAAGAAATGTAACAACGATACATGAGCCTTGGCTATCATAGAAAGTACTCCCATCACATGCTCACAACCCATATTAAAGAAAAAGGTATTTGAGCAAGTAACTTATTAGGGTCCAGTACAATGCAAAATGGATCTTCATTAACTGCCTGACATTCTGCAAGAGGCGTGAAGTGGGTGCTGAGATTTCATGTATCTAATACCATGCAAGAACATCCCTCTTAACACAATAAACTAAAGTCCTTTATAAACTCTTTTATAAAGTATTGAGAGTTTAAAATTTGAGATAGTCTTTCTATCCTTTACTATAAATGTTGCAAATATTTAGGCACTACCAAGTTGAAAAGTCAAGTACAGGAATCCATATGCCTCTAAGGTGCTATGAAAAAACTGTGCAAACACCGTTCAGCTTAGTTTGAAATTCTCTAACGCCTGAGCTGAGAGCTTTGAGAGCAACACAGAGATTGGCCTGAGTGGGCTGATTTGATTCTCCACTCAGGACAGGGAGTCTGGGCTGTTTCTCAAACCTGGCTGTTCAATACAGCCCGATTGAAGAAATCTAGCTGCGCAAGGGTTTTTTGCTGGCGGACAAACACACATGCACATTTATAAGTGCACAAGCCAGTCCTCCTCCTCCCTTCGAACACCCTGGCCTTTCCCCTCCCTGCAAATGCTGGCTCAGAGCCGGTAAATGAAAAATAAAAAGATTATGGTATACCGTTTTATTTCCACCTGCTGTCTCTGGGACAGTGGGGGGATGCTCCTCCACAATTGCGGAGGAGCTGCCTTTACTAAGCTAGCTCTTAGGGCGTGATTACCGTAAAATAGCGTTCTTTGTGCAATTGCAATTCCTGTTTGTGAATTAATTGCAATGGTACTAAACCCAGTAATTACCAGAAGAAAAAAAACTGCACTTGCAGTTAAATTTCAGCCGGTCAACTTCCACAAGGGGAAAAGGATTGTATTGTGGTGAGCAACAAAATCCACATCATTCCTCAAAACACGTTGGTGTCAAATTTTTATCAGAGTTGATAGTCATTGCATCCAATCGGGCTGACTTGTATTCAAACCCTTAAAGTGGTATTTGGAAATTTTTATACCTGCAATCTAACTTTTGCAAGCCACAGTAAAAGCTGCACTTTTCTGCTAAGGTGATGTTTTAGGTTACTATGAGCAAAAGAGGTCAGGAGATTGGCAAAAGAGGTCATTAGTGGGTAAAAGAGGTCAGGAAGAAATTGCATCTAGTTTGTGAAAATTTAAATGTGAGAATTGATCAAGAGACCCTACAAGTAGATGGGAATGAATTGTCTAAGATGGAAGACATGGTGTATTTGAGAAAGAAAGAGTCAGTGACATTTATGATAGCTAGTTGGGAGAAAGAAATTTGGTTCCGCTATTTGGACATATTATCCAATCAATGGCTTAGATCGAATGTTTTAAGATTGAGACTTGGTTTTAATTTTGGAATGATTAACAGGGAAAGTAAAAGCAGAAATGAGGCAACCCGATGGCAAATGTAAATGTAGGCTGGGCACAAAATGCGATAATTTACTCATTTTAGTGGACTGCTCAAAAGTGAAAGCCTTGCGGAAACAGTTTTTACAACCGATTTTTTTAAAATATGGGACCGTTTCACGTGCACAAGCAATTGAACGTCTCACTGATATGACAAATCTTGAAATTTCAGTAGCCATTGCCAAAGTACATGGAGGCCGCAAAAAGGGTTTTCATGGAAAAGGTAACGGATGACTGAGAGATATGATAGAAGTTTGGAAAGCTTCCTTTATAGACAAAGCCTTATGTGTCTTATCTTATTAAATGAAAATATTTTATAATAGAAATGTGTATTGTTTTTAAAAATGTGATGTGATTTTATGGATGTGTGTATGTATTACAGTAAACTAGGGAAAACGTTTTTGGAAATTGGATAATTCAATTGGAAGTTATGATGAATTGAGCACATTTTAGGATTTATTTTAAAGGGCAATATTTTATGGGTTTAAAGACTTAATGGTCTAAATAAACTTCATGTTTGACTGACTAGGTTACCATGTGGATGAAAACCTTAAGCTATAATTACTTCATTGGGGCCGGGAACTGAATCTCATTTCAGAATGGGGGAGGGTGAACCTCAAAGGAAAGGTGGTAGCGCAACTGGTGCTCTAGATAGGATTCTGCTGACAGTTAATCTGAAGTAGCAAAATTATATGTACTATCTACTTCCACAGAGACAACCTTTGCTCCATGGGGTGAACCATTATGATTTCACGGTAGTGAAGACAGTGTTTTAATATTCATAATCTTACTTAAAATCGAACAAACACTAAGGCCTGATTTAGATCTTGACGGACAGGTTACTCTATCACAGCGTTGATGGATATCCCGTCCACCGAAATCGAAATGCCATAGGATATAATGGGTTTAATATTTTGGTGGACGGGTTATCCGTCGCCACTGTGACAGAGTAACCCATCCGCCAAGATCTAAATCAGTCTCTATGTTATAGACAGACACTATCTCATGGGGTTAAACAGGGTCTAGCTGGAACAGTAAATAGGCCTGGGCCACCAAAATAAAAGTGCCCCCTCAATAGTGAATTAAGTAGATAATAAACGTCCAATGTTTGTAAATTGGGCAGTTTTGAACACGCTGTATAAGCAGTTTTGCAAGGTATGGAAGACTGCATGGATTTGAACTTGCTGAAGGCAATGTTTGTTCAATACCTGAGAAGTCAACAATAAAAAGTGGTCCACAAACACCCAAAAAACAGCCACGCACAATGACCTGTCAGACCCACCCATCAGGCACTGCCTGTTTGCCCAGTGGACCAGTCCAATCCTAGTACTAAATAAGGGTTCAGAAAAGCCAAGAAAATTCATATAAATCAAAGACAACAGGCGCTCTGTGTTCGCATTTTTCTTGGGAGGTGAAGCTGAGTTGATCCTTCAGATAGTGGATAGTGTCTTTAGCAATGGCCAGGGGATCAAATTGATGATTTATTTTTGCAGGGCACTATCATTTTGGAGGCTTAATTTGTCTCCTCAGACCCATTACAAGGCAGCCTACTGGAAGAGGTTGAAGTTAAAGTGTCACTTGCCAAAGGCTAATTGCCAAGATCAGCCTCATTCTCCTGTACGTAGGATTCCTGGATGTATGACATCACTTTCTCAATAGAAGAAACATGTTAGAACGCGGATCACTGAAATAATATCGAGGGACAAAATATCGACTTGCCAAAATATCGTGGACAAAATATCGACAGTCAAAATATCGAGTTTGTATCTACAAACAGGTAAGTACAAAAATATTGAGTACAAAATATTGTTAACAATAATATAGATGTAAAAAATATCGACTTTATTAAAAACAGTGTTAAATTAAATTAATATTAAATTTTAATTACTAAAATATACTTAAAAATACTTAAATTAAATTATAATAATTAAATAATAAATGAAAATAATAAAAATAATTTTTTACAATCTTATTTGTTGACCCTGAACCCTAAAATATACCCCTTTACCTAAAAACCCAAAACTGACCCTGAACCCTAAAAATACCCCTTTACCCAAAAACTAAAAACTGACCCTGAACCCTAAAAATGCCCCTTTACCCAAAAACTGAAAACTGACCCTGAACCCTAAAAATGCCCCTTTACCCAAAAACTGAAAACTGACCCTGAACCCTAAAAATGCCCCTTTACCCAAAAACTAAAAACTGACCCTGACCCCTAAAAATGCCCCTTTACCCAAAAACTGAAAACTGACCCTGAACCCTAAAAATGCCCCTTTACCCAAAAACTGAAAACTGACCCTGAACCCTAAAAATACTCCTTTACCCAAAATGTATCAATATTATTTAATTACCAAATAATTATTAATTAACAATAACAATAAAGTAAATATATTAGCAAATTAGCTGTAATTATTTTAATAAGTAATATTATTTTTTCCCAATTAATTACTTAACAATAACACAAAATTATATATATTAAAATGTACTCTAATTAATGTAATTAACTAATTACAATTAATTAATTACCAATTAATTACTAATACAAAATATGTACACAATTATATTAATTAATTAACTAATTATTATTAATTAATTATCAATTAATTATTAATTATAAATATTTACAAACATATATTAATTAATTAATTATTATTAAATTACTTCCCACCCTATTCCCCTATAAACCCACAACCCGCTACAGAATTACATTACGCAATTATTAAAAAAACAAAATTCATTTAATAAAATATTTTATAACATTAATACACACTTTTCACACATATTATTACATAAAAATACACTATAAAATATTATATATTATTAAAAATTCGATATTTTTGCTATCTATATTTTATACAGTCGATATTACTTCACTTACCTGAAAAACGATATTTTTGTAGTCGATATTATGTCCAGTCGATATTTTGTCCAGTCTATATTTAAAACTCGATATTATGTCCAGTCGATATTTTGGAGTCGATATTTTGTCTGTGCACCTTAGAACGCATGTAAAATATTTTCAAATATGAATGTAACAGGAAAAACGCCAATTGGTTCAAGGAAATTCCATAGTTCCAGCTTCTTTCTCTCTCATCCACTCCTGTAACACAAAAGTCAAACTTCAACATAAGTAAAACAACCAATCAAATGACAGCTTTACTAATGCACATCTTTTATACATGAGTTCAAAAAAGGGGAAAGATTCTTACTTGGAGGTTTGAAGACAATCATCCAATGTAAACACCAAAGTGCCCAATAGCATATTTCCCCTTGTGGGCACTATTATAAAGGACTTTCACCAAATCAGAATCACCCAGGCTTTGACCTGTGTGTGGCACAAGGACTTTCAGGGCTTGGAGTCACCACAAATAAATTAATCATTTATGTAACTTGGGGAGAGACGAAACGCTCTAGTACAATGTCGACTCTTACCACTTCTTCTACCAGTGCCTGAGCTGAATGCAGAACAGCCATATCATGTAGAACTTATTCACACTCCCCTGAAATAAGGAGTGTAATGGAGGAATGTGTGGCAGAGCCTTTTGGTGCTAAAAATCCCTTGAGGAAGCAAAACAAAGATACCATAGAGCAGGTTCTCCAAGCCAACATGCTTTTAGCTATTTTAGCTTAACTTCTTTAGTCTGTTCTATTTTAATTAGTTAGCTTAAACTGCTTTAAAAGAAATCCTAATTTTCTCAAAATTCTTAAAAAGTTGTTTTAGAAACATTACTCATGAATCAGAGCATCAGTTGCTCATTTAGTGGACCGGTAGAAAAAGCATTATGGCATGAAATCAGCAATAACATTCAACATCCCTGGCACTAGAGCATTCTTTCCACAATAGATATTTATGCAGTTAGAGCAGTACTGGCGCACATTACAGCCCTGGCATAGGACGACTCCAGGTAAACAGAGCCCCAGAAGGCCAAGGGTCCCTGTGATTCAAAGCATCTCTCGATGAAGAGGAGATCTGCCACTTAGAGCAGGGCTAGTACATCAAATGGTATGGGGCTTGGAATGCCACTGGCACCAGAGACTGCCTGGCACATAGAGCAGGGTTGGTACATCAGGTGGAATGACACATAGAATGCACCATGCCCCAGAGACTGCCTGGCACATAGAGCTGGGATAGTACATCAGATGTTATGGCATATAGAACACCTTGGGCACCAGAGACTGCCTGGCACATGGAGCAAGGTTGATAAATCAGATGCTATGGCACATAGAACACCCCGGGCACCAGGGACTGCCTGGCACATAGAGCAGTGTTGGTATATCAGATGGTATGGCACATAGAATGCATCATGGCCCAGTGACTGCCTGGCACATAGAGCAAGGTTGGTACATCAGATGGTATGGCATATAGAACACCTCGTGCACCAGAGACTGCCTGGCACATGGAGCAGTGTTGGTACATCAGATGGTATGGCACATAGAACGCACCATACCCCAGAGACTCCCTGGCACATAGAGCTGGGTTAGTACATCGGAAGGTATGGTACATTGACGACCCCAGCCACTGGAGACTGCCTGGTGCATAGAGCAGGTCTGGTACATAAGAAGCAATAGCACATAGTATTCCCCAGGCCCCAGAGACTGCCTGGCACATAGAGCAGGGCTAGTACATCAGATGGTTTGGCACACAGAATGGCACCGGCACCAGAGACTTCCTGGCACATATAGCAACTTTGCTATAGGAACTAGCAAATCTGGCTGAAGCACTGATAATAAATAGAGCAGCAACTGGGGCCTACCACACAAAGGAGCCTGGAACAAAAGCGGACCATCATCACCATCATCTATGGGGCATTTTTAAAGCCTTGCTGCATACCACTGCTGTTCATGTACAAACATCAATCAGAGAACCTAATGCTTTTTCAAAATATTTTTTCTTGATTTTACCTTTTAAACCTTTGCAGTACCGAGCAGAACCCCAACATTACTGCTACAACAGGCATGCATTGGCATGCTAACAGTATAGTCATATGGACATGTTGAGCAGTCAAGCCTGAAATATAATACCTTGATTTTCATGTAGTGAAACCATTTACCAGCTGTTCAACTCTTCACTAACAATAGCTCTAGGCACTTCAATGTGTTTGGTGATATTAACATTCCTAGATTTTGATTTCAGTCCCTGTAAATATGATCTGGGCTGCCTACCGTTTCCTGCCCTATGCTTTTTGTTTATTCTACTATAGTTTTATGACCCTCCCTTAGTATTCATCTGGGCTATTATAGGTCTATTAGTTATAGTGCACTGAAACTGAGAAATAGTAGTGGTGAGTACTAAAGAAAGGAAAATTATTATGAATGTGATGGTCCTTGTTAAAAGTAGGCCCATGTGATATTTTAGTTATACCTTCTTAATTGTGTTTGATGTCAGTACTTTTCTGTTAAGCTTGAAATATGAATTCCAGGAATTATCTTATTATTTTAGATCATATAATTTCATACGCTTCTAAGTTAAAATTGAGCAAGCTAAAATGTTGTGCCAAATACCAGATTTTGAATTTCAAGTAAATGCTCGAAACCAAATGACACAAATTCTGCATACGTCTCACCCCAATGGAAGCTCTGAAGCACAGCCAAGCCCTGACAAAGTCAAGTCAAGTCATGGAATTTGTATAGCGCACTACATACCCATAGGGTTTCAAGGCGCTTAGGAAGGGGAGGAGGATTACTTGTCAAATATCCATGTTTTAAGTTGCTTTCTGAATGCTAGGTGACACAGCATCCCTTTACAAAGGACACTTGTTGCACAAGTCTAGCTATGGTAGAGACAGGAGCCCTTGCAATACAGTATATAGGTTGAAGTGCAGCCGTTGCATGTACAGAAGCCTGGATCAAGAGGATGTCTTGCACTATGCATCCACGATGTAAGCAATAAGATCTAGGCCAGCCATATCAAAGGTTCACCATGCACACTAAGCAGCCCTGGGACATGAGAAGACCTCCAACACAACACTAACACAAGAGCAATGTTGCCACAAAACAGAATTTCAGATGCTTGCAGCCTTGTATTTGTGAAATGCACTCCTCAATCAATCGGAATTGTAAGCACGCTACTCACCTGTGAGGGTCTCAAGGTGATGAGGCAGGTCTTGAGGGTCTTCCTGAAGTTGTTCAGGGAGGGGGCGCATCTGATGTCTGCTGGTAGCTTGTTCCAGGTCTTGTCTGCAATGTGAGAGAAGGATCTTCCGCCTGCTCTGGCTCTGTGGATGCTCGCAGTTTCGGCCAGTGTGAGGTTGGAAGATTGGAGTTTTCTTTTGTGTACGTGGAAGTTGATTCCGTCATTGAGGTATTTGTGCCCGTTGTGCATTTGTAGGCATGAGTGAGGATTCTGAAAGTGACTCTATTCTCCACGGGGAGCCAGGGGAGACTTTGTAGGTGTTGGCTGATGTGTTTGTGTCGGGGGATGCAGAGGACTAGTCTGGCATCAGTGTTCTGTATTGTCTGAAGTTTGCGGAGTAGGGACTTGTTGATATCGGCATCGAGTGCATTTCCATAGTCCAGTCTGCTGGTGATGAGTGCATGGGTGACTGTCTTTCTTGACTATGGGGGGATCCACTTGAAGTTCTTGCGGAGGATACGGAGGGTGTTGAAGCAGTTGGAGGTGACGGCGTTGACTTGTCGGTTCATGATGAGTGATGAGTCGAGTAGGATGCCAAGGTTCTTGGTGTGGTCTGAGGGTGTAGGAGGGCTTCCGAGGGTGGTCGGTATCTAGGTGGTGTCCCATGCAGAGGGAGTGGTACCGAGGAACAGGACTTCTGTTTTCTTGGCGTTATGCTTCTGGCTACTGTTGGTCATCCAGACTGCGATGTCTTGCATTCCTTTCTGGAAGTTGAGTTTGGCAGTGGTGGGGTCTTTGGTGGGGAAGAGGATGAGCTGGGTGTCGACAGCATAGGATAAGTTGTTGAGGCTGTGTTGTTGGGGCGATAGCTGAGTTGGGGGCCATGTAGACGTTGAAGAGGGTCGGGTCATGCCTATGTAGTGCGACTGGCAGGAGCACGTCATCATGAATATTACATTCACTGAGTGGCAATTATTATGTTTTTGAAACACCCAAGCCTATCATTTTGTATTCATAGTAGGAGATTCTGTGAATGCCTCAGTGTGCTGTAAATAGATGCAGTGATGTAAGGTCACCATGAAATAAAAGGCCGGTGGTTGTGTAGGATCAATTTACTATGAACAGGATAATTAGTCAAGTCAAGTCAAGTCAAAACATTTATATAGCGCACTACATACCCAGAGGGTTTCAAGGCGCTTAGGAAGGGGAGGTGGATTATTTGTCAAATATCCAAGTTTTAAGCTGTTTTCTGAACGCTAGGTGATTCTGGGTGAGGCGAAGGTAAGCGGGGAGTGAGTTCCATGTTTTGGCAGCCAGGTATGAGAAGGATCTGCCTCCCATGGTGGTCTTGTTGATGCGAGGTACAGTGGCGAAGGCTTGGCTGGAAGAGCGGAGTTGGCGGGAGGGGGTGTAGAAGGACAGTCGAGAGTTGAGGCAATCTGGTCCGATGTCGTAGAGTGATTTGTGTGCGTGGGTAAGCAGTCGGAAAGTGATCCTCTTATTGACGGGTAGCCAGTGGAGGTCTTTAAGGTGACCGGAGATGTGTTCGTTGCGTGGGATGTCTAATATGAGCCTGGCTGAGGCGTTTTGGATTCGTTGTAGTTTCTTCTGGAGTTTCGCGGTGGTACCTGCGTAGAGGGTGTTTCCGTAGTCCAGTCGGCTCGTGACTAGAGCGTGGGTGACTGTTTTCCTTGTTTCGGGGGGGATCCAGCGAAATGTTTTTCTGAGCATGCGAAGAATGTTAAAGCAGGAAGAGGATACAGCGCTGACTTTTCTGTTCATTGAGAGTGAAGAATCCAGGATGACGCCAAGGTTCCGTGCGTGGTCTGTCGGGATGGGTGCATTTCCGAGGGCTTCCGGCCACCAGGAGTTGTCCCATGCAGAGGGGGATTTACCTAAGATGAGGACTTCTGTTTTGTCTGAGTTCAGTTTCAGACGGCTTTGTTTCATCCATTCGGCGACTTCTTTCATTCCTTCGTGTAGGTTAGTTTTAGCGGTGCTGGGGTCCTTGGTGAGAGATAGGATCAGTTGAGTGTCATCCGCGTAAGAGATGATGTTGAGGTTGTGTTGGCGGGCGATGGCCGCGAGGGGGCTCATGTATACGTTGAAGAGGGTGGGACTGAGTGAGGATCCTTGTGGTACGCTGCAGATGATTTCGGAGGCCTCGGACTTGAATGGTGGGAGGCGGACTCTCTGGGTTCTTCCGGTGAGGAACGAGGTGATCCATTCCAGTGCCTTACCTTGGATTCCGATGTTTCTGAGGCGTTGTAAAAGGGTGCTGTGGCAGACTGTGTCGAAGGCTGCAGAGAGGTCGAGGAGGATGAGGGCGACTGTGTCTCCATTGTCCAGTAGAGTTCGAATGTCGTCTGTTGCTGCGATAAGGGCGGTCTCAGTGCTGTGTTTGGCTCGGAAGCCAGATTGTGAGGGGTCGAGTGATTTGTTGTCTTCGAGGAAGGCGGCGAGCTGGTTGGTTTTTTCAGAAGGGCGGTGAGTTCAGCGTGTTTCCAATCTTCTGGGAAGGTAGCGGAGTTGAAGGAGCAGTTGATGACGTCTCGGAGGTGCGGAGCTATGACGGAGTCTGCTTTGTTGAAGATGTGGTGGGGGCATGGGTCTGTGGGGGATCCAGAGTGGATGGAATTCATCAGGCGGATGGTGTCCTCAGTGGAGATTGGGTTCCAGGCGTTAAGGGTGTTAACGGGGGGAAGATGGTCAGTTGATGGTGGGGTGGGTTGGCTTCCGGGTTGGTTGTCAAAGCTGTTGTGGATGTCAGCAATCTTGTTGTGGAAAAAAGAGGCTAGGGAATCGCAGAGGGTTTGAGAGGGGGTGATGTCGTTGGAGTTGGCCGAGGGGTTGGAAAATTCCTTGACGATGTTGAAAAGTTCCTTGCTGTTGTGGGCGTTGTTGTCAAGTCGATCTTTGAATGCTGTTTTCTTGGCTTTTCGGATCAGTTGGTGGTGAGTACGGATGGCGCTTTTGAAGGCGTCCTTGTTGCTGGTGGATGGGTCTTTTTTCCAGGCCTTTTCAAGGGAGCGGCACAGTTTCTTGGATTTCTTGAGGTCGTCGTTGAACCATGAAGCCTTCTTGATGCCAAGTTTGTGTTGACGTTTTTTCAGTGGTGCTAAGGTGTCGGCGGTGTTGGATAACCAAAGGGTGAGGTTGGAGGCGGCTTCGTTGGCATTAGAAGAGAGGGCTGGGGAGGTTTGAAGCAGTGATGTGGAGATCTGCTCTGTGGTGATTTTGTTTTTTTTTTTTTTTTTTTTTTTGGTGGTGATGAACAGAGTGTCTGAATTAAGCAGACCACTCTTACCCAGTCCAAAGATCAGGGCTTGATCCATCACCGTTATTTATCTCACTGCCCCATCCCAGCTCAGAACCTGGCTATATGCAAATTAGTCTGTCCCTGGCCCAGTGCATCATGGGAACAGGGCAGACCAAACTACCAAGCCAATTCTTCACCAGAAAGGAGACAAGCTACCGGGGACCGGTTTCTGGCATTTCAGCCTCTTCGGCTGTGGTGATTTTGTTCCAGTTTCTTTGTAGAGTTGGTTGGAGGTGGATGATGGGTTTCGGCTTGTTGTAGGTGAAGTGAACGCAGCTGTGGTCAGTCCAGAGGAGATCTGTAGTGTGGCTGAAGGAGACATGGTTGCTGGAGGTGAAGATGGGGTCGAGAGTGTGACCTGCGATGTGTGTGGGGGAAGTGACCAGTTGTTTAAGTCCGAGGTTGGTGAGGTTGTCTAAGAGGGTGGCGGTGTTGCGGTCGTTGCTCTTTTCAAGGTGGAAGTTGAGGTCTCCCAGAAGGATGTAGTCTTTGGAGGGGAGCGCGTGTGGGGTGATGAAGTCTGTGATGTCTTCACTGAATTTTGCGCGTGGTCCTGGTGGTCTGTAGAGGAGGGTGCCTCTGAGTGTGGTCGTGGGGTCGATGTGGATCTGGAAGTGAAGGTGTTCGGAGTTAGCGAGGTTGGCGTCGGAGCTGGTGGTGATGCGGATGGATTTCTTATGGACGATAGCGATTCCTCCTCCTGTATGGTCGGTGCGGTCCTTGCGAGTGATCTTATAGTCTTCAGGGATAGCGATGGCGATGTCAGGGGCGGAGGAAGCGTTCATCCATGTTTCCGTTAGGAAGGCGACGTCAGGAGAGATGGTGTCTAGTAGGTTCCAAAGGTCAATGGCGTGCCTGTGGACCGAGCGGGTGTTGAGAAGGATGCATTGTAGGTGGTTGGGGTCGGGAATCTGTGTTGTGGTCGCAGCGGAGATGTTGTCGGTGCCGCTAAATTTGCAGGAGAGGCAGGAGAACGGTCCATGGGTGCGTCCAGGAGCGGCTTGGACGCAGTTGGGGGAGCGGCCGGGGTTAAGGGCTAGGAGGGTGGCGGCATCATAGGTAACGCGGGGGGGCTGGGCAGCGCGAGGGGCAGGGGGTCTGGCGCTGGGCGCGGTCCAGGCGCAGACGGGCGTAGACGGGCTTACCTTTGGCGCACCTTCGGCGTGTCCGAAGCGCGTGGACGCTGCGCGTGGGGGCATTGGCCATAAATGGATGGTGGAGGGGGCGGAGCGTGGGAGGGGCAGCAGCTGGGAGGCGGTAGCAGGGAGGAGGGGCAGGCCAGGGGACACACAACAAGATGGAGGGTCACAGGGCACCGGGGGCTAAAGGCAAAATTTCTTAAACCAACACAGCGCGAGGCTGAAATAAATAAATGAAACACACCGCAAGGCAGAATTAATTAAATAAGTGCAGCGCGAGGCGGAACGAAAATAAATAAACAAATAAACACACCGCAAGGCGGAATTAATTAAATAAATGCAGTTACAGCTCTGTAGTCTCGGCAAGATCGTCAACAGGAGCTGGGATCAGGGAGCATGGGGGGAGCGACCGTGCTGGAGGAGGTCCAGGTGATCACAGCGCGTCAGAGGAGGTAGGGAGCACTCTGTTCGTGGGTGGGAGGGGCAGCAGCTGGGAGGCGGTAGCAGGGAGGAGGGGCGGGCCAGGGGACACACAACAAGATGGAGGGTCACAGGGCACCGGGGGCTAAAGGCAAAATTTCTTAAACCAACACAGCGCGAGGCTGAAATAAATAAATGAAACACACCGCAAGGCAGAATTAATTAAATAAGTGCAGCGCGAGGCGGAACGAAAATGAATAAACACACCACAAGGCACAATTAATTAAATAAGTGCAGCGCGAGGCGGAACGAAAATAAATAAACAAATAAAAACACCGCAAGGCGGAATTAATTAAATAAATGCAGTTACAGCTCTGTAGTCTCGGCAAGATCGTCAACAGGAGCTGGGATCAGGGAGCATGGGGGGAGCGACCGTGCTGGAGGAGGTCCAGGTGAGCACAGCGCGTCAGAGGAGGTAGGGAGCACTCTGTTCGTGGGTGGGAGGGGCAGCAGCTGGGAGGCGGTAGCAGGGAGGAGGGGCAGGCCAGGGGACACACAACAAGATGGAGGGTCACAGGGCACCGGGGGCTAAAGGCAAAATTTCTTAAACCAACACAGCGCGAGGCTGAAATAAATAAATGAAACACACCGCAAGGCAGAATTAATTAAATAAGTGCAGCGCGAGGCGGAACGAAAATAAATAAACAAATAAACACACCGCAAGGCGGAATTAATTAAATAAATGCAGTTACAGCTCTGTAGTCTCGGCAAGATCGTCAACAGGAGCTGGGATCAGGGAGCATGGGGGGAGCGACCGTGCTGGAGGAGGTCCAGGTGATCACAGCGCGTCAGAGGAGGTAGGGAGCACTCTGTTCGTGGGTGGGAGGGGCAGCAGCTGGGAGGCGGTAGCAGGGAGGAGGGGCGGGCCAGGGGACACACAACAAGATGGAGGGTCACAGGGCACCGGGGGCTAAAGGCAAAATTTCTTAAACCAACACAGCGCGAGGCTGAAATAAATAAATGAAACACACCGCAAGGCAGAATTAATTAAATAAGTGCAGCGCGAGGCGGAACGAAAATGAATAAACACACCACAAGGCACAATTAATTAAATAAGTGCAGCGCGAGGCGGAACGAAAATAAATAAACAAATAAAAACACCGCAAGGCGGAATTAATTAAATAAATGCAGTTACAGCTCTGTAGTCTCGGCAAGATCGTCAACAGGAGCTGGGATCAGGGAGCATGGGGGGAGCGACCGTGCTGGAGGAGGTCCAGGTGAGCACAGCGCGTCAGAGGAGGTAGGGAGCACTCTGTTCGTGGGTGGGAGGGGCAGCAGCTGGGAGGCGGTAGCAGGGAGGAGGGGCGGGCCAGGGGACACACAACAAGATGGAGGGTCACAGGGCACCGGGGGCTAAAGGCAAAATTTCTTAAACCAACACAGCGCGAGGCTGAAATAAATAAATGAAACACACCGCAAGGCAGAATTAATTAAATAAGTGCAGCGCGAGGCGGAACGAAAATGAATAAACACACCACAAGGCACAATTAATTAAATAAGTGCAGCGCGAGGCGGAACGAAAATGAATAAACACACCACAAGGCACAATTAATTAAATAAGTGCAGCGCGAGGCGGAACGAAAATAAATAAACAAATAAACACACCGCAAGGCGGAATTAATTAAATAAATGCAGTTACAGCTCTGTAGTCTCGGCAAGATCGTCAACAGGAGCTGGGATCAGGGAGCATGGGGGGAGCGACCGTGCTGGAGGAGGTCCAGGTGATCACGATTAAGAAAACAATCATCAAAACATTTGTTCTACCATTTTCAAATTTTAAAACCATTGGTTTTACCATTTTCTTATTTAAAAAGTCCAGATAGGAAGGATATTTTAAATAATGTGCTTACTGCCTGTCACCCATTCCTACCACTTTGTACACAGAGTAGGACAGACATCAGATGCACCCCCCCTGAACATCTTCAGGAAGACTCTCAAGACCTGGCTTTCAGCTAAACAGACCTGCGGACCCCTCCTCTCCCTCAGCGCCTTGAGACCCTCATGGGTGAGTATGAATGAATACATTTTATTGTGTCAATTAACAAAAATTGTTACAAACGAGGTCAAGCAAAGTTACTCCGGTGCTTGGTTGCTTCAATTATAGTAGGTACGTATTTACAAGATCTAATACACATGTCTAAAACATAGATAAAAATAGATCTAAGAACACAGAATTTAAAATTACAAAACAAATAAAATCAGTACCAAAGACAAGTGTCAAACCCTTAAATTAGTTCTAGTCCTTGATTAAGGCTTTGACTGGAGATTCTTTCACTCAGTATGCAAATTTTCGCTTATCTGTCCTGTTCCAAATAGAGAGGTTTCATGGCATCTGTGCATGTACCTGTTCAATGTTTTAACCACAAAGGTTTCAATAAAGTGTGGCATGCGTGTCATTGCCTAAAAGTTCTCTCACCTCATGTGCAAATTTCGCAAATCTGGCCAGTTCCACTGTGATGTCCAAGTTAAAAAGAAGTTTCATGGCATCTGTGCAAGTACGCGTTCCGTATTTTAAAAACAAGGCTGGTAAAGGCGCCCCCTGGGTGCAGCGCTTCGGGATCACAGCGCGAGTTCATGCGCATCAGGAAGCGTATTTTTAACTGTTTCCCCCTTCTAATATCTTGGTTATTTTACTCTATTCTTACCTTGAGTTTAAACTGCGCTAGGAAGCGCTTACTGCCCTCATTGCCCGCACTTTAAAAATTCGCTCTAGGCGATCCAAAGCACCGCTCTTAGCGGGTCCCCTGTCACTGCCAATCATCATACAGGCGCCATCTTAGGTGAGGACGCGCCGCTACTCAGCGCCATCTTGGTCTGCGCTCTAGCGCTACGGCGAGAGTGAAGAGAGACTACAAAAGAGCCTCATTCAGGTGGGTTGGCCTGGTAAAGGCGCCCCCTGGGTGCAGCGCTTCGGGATCACAGCGCGAGTTCATGCGCATCAGGAAGCGTATTTTTAACTGTTTCCCCCTTCTAATATCTTGGGTATTTTACTTTATTCTTACCTTGGTTTTAAACTGCGCTAGGAAGCGCTTACTGTCCTCATTGCCCGCACTGTAAAAATTCGCTCTAGGCGATCCAAAGGACCGCTCTTAGCGGGTCCCCTGTCACTGCCAATCATCATACAGGCGCCATCTTAGGTGAGGACGCGCCGCTACTCGGCGCCATCTTGGTCTGCGCTCTAGCGCTCCGACGAGAGGGAGGAGAGAATACGAAAACAAGCCATGACAACACGCAGCAGTCGAGCGCAGCGGGATCGCCTAATGAGCGCCGGAGGTGCGCCAGAGGTAAGCCCGTTTGCGCCCGTTCTCGCTGGGTCGCGCTCAGGGCTTAGAACCCCTGCCCCCCCGGCCAACCCTAGCCCCCATTACTCTCGGGAGGACCTATTTTCCTGTAGGCAAGTACTATCACCGAGCTGTCAGCATGCCTTGGACTTTAATAGTGGACAAACTTACTGTTTCCACTGCCCTTACAAGTTCGCAGAAATCAAGGAGACAGCTGGCGACGCTAAGGGAAAGTTGAAGATGGCATTAATTAACTGTCGCTCGCTGCCCAAACATGCCACCAACCTTTCCCTTTTAATTAGCGATCTGGACATTGATATCCTGTTTGTAACAGAAGCCTGGCTGGGAGCTGCATCAGCCCCAGACATAGTACAGGCCTTGCTCCCAGGCTATCTGATCCAACATAAGGATAGAGGACCTAAAGGGGGAGGTGGAATTGCTATACTCCACAAGGAATACATAACCTGTCGAGTGTATGATACCCCCATCCCAGATTGCGAGAACCTCCATTTCTTCTGCTCTCTATCCGCAGTCTTGTCCATATCCGGACTGCTGATTTACCGGCCGCCAGGTTCCCTGGGCGGATTCCACGAGGGGCTTATAGAGACCTCAATGGATCTCGCAAGTAGAACCTCCAAATTCTTGGTCCTAGGGGATTTGAACATCCACTTCAATCAGGTATTAGATACCACAGCCACTAATCTGCTGAAGGACCTGGAGGCCATGGACCTGACTCAAAGGGTCACAGGCCCCACGCATGTTGGTGGCAATCTTCTGAACCCAATCTTTTCCAACTCCATAGGGCTCTCAGTAAGTAACCCCCTCCCAGTCCCTTGGTCCGACCATTCAGTCATATGCTTCTCTTGGAAGCTGCCTTTAGGCATCCCCACCCCACCTCTTCACTCTTTCTTGACCAGGGTTTGGTCCAAGCTGGACAGAGAGGAGTGGGCAAATAACCTTAGGAGCACTGCCCCCCCTGCCTAATGCAGATCCGGATGGGGCTAATACAGATTTTAATCAGTGGCTTGTTCAATCATTGGATAAGGTACTTCCGGTAAAAACTATGGTCAAGAAAAAAATCAATCATCACCAACCATGGTATAATGCCGAGCTTAAGACCTTGAATCAAACGTGCAAAAGAGAGGAGCGCCAATGGCGCAAAGGTTTCGACTCTGAGAAAAAGAACATCTACAGAGCATCCATTAAATTCTACAAAGCGGCGCTTACTCGGGCCAAAGCATCTTACTATGCCCAGAGAATTGAGACAGCCTCAAATGCTCCGAGGGAGCTCTTTCAGATTGCTAGGTCACTGTTAAAAACTCCTGATCCCCCTTCCTCCCCTGATCAAGTCGGCACCCACTGCCTGGAGGTTTTCTTCGACACTAACATCAAAAAAAATCTTCATTTCTATTCCCCCTGTTTCCTTAGCTGGCCCAGCCGGTTGCTCTGATATATTGGGAGGGAACGACAGGCCACGACTGGAGGCCTTTGACATCCTTAAGGAGGAAGCCCTCCCGGCTCTCATCAATTCTGTTAAAAGCAGATCTCCACTTGATCCCGCCCCTATGAGCGTAATAAAATCAATGCTTCCTGCTCTATCCACACCCATTACAAATCTCGTGAACTCCTCTATTAGGGCAGGAGTCGTTCCGAAGGATTGGAAATTGGCAATGGTAAAAGCTTTAATAACGAAGCCCTCACTTGACCCCAGTGATTTTTCCAATTATAGACCCATCTCTCTTCTCCCGGGCATTAGCAAGCTTACTGAGAAGCACATCAACCATCAGCTGGCCTCCTTCTTGGAGACCAACAACTTGCTTCACTCTTCCCAGACTGGATTCAGGAGAGGGCAGGGTACCGAGACGGCGCTGCTGAGCGTGGTGGAGGAATCCAGGAGGATTCTGGACACTGGTGGGAGCGTGGCCATTATCCTCCTGGATCTCAGCGCCGCGTTCGATACGGTGAACCATGATACCCTTCTGGCCCGCCTTAACAACTTGGGAGTCACGGGGAGCGCCTTGAGTTGGCTCAAATCCTTCCTGGAGGGAAGGGCCTTCAAGTTGTTCGAGGAAAACATCTCCTCGTGCCCGGTACCATTGCAGTGTGGGGTTCCGCAGGGATCCTCCCTGAGCCCCACGCTGTTTAATGTATACATGGCTCCCCTGGCGGGACTAGTGGCACCCTTCGGGATCCAGCTGGTGAGCTACGCTGATGACACCCAGCTTGTGGTCTCCTTGAACAGGAACGGGTCCTCCTCCGTTAATCTGAGGATGTGCCTTGAGGCGGTCGCGGGATGGATGGACCAGTCTCAGTTAAAGCTAAATGGAGGAAAAACGGAGGTGATGCTCCTGGGGAAGGGAGCCTCCCTCAACAACTCAGAGGCTTGGCCACTCTGTATGGGATTAGGACCATTGCCGAAACCAGAGATCAAGAGCCTTGGTTTCTGGCTTGACACTGAGCTTTCCTTCCGTTATCAGGCTAGGAAAACCACGGCCACTTGTTTTGGATTATTAAGGATGATCCGTAAGATCCTCCCCCTGTTACCTGAGGCAGCAAAAAGGACACTTGTCCAATCTCTGGTTCTATCAAGGATAGATTATGGCAATGTCATCTACCTGGGCGCCCCTGCAGGGGTAATCCAGCGGCTCCAGATTGCACAAAATTTTGCAGCTAGAATCCTGACAGGCACTGGCCCTAGGATGTCGGCTAAACCGGCCCTGAAGAAGCTCCACTGGCTCCCAGTGAGGGAACGGATTTCTTTGCAGTGGACTTCCCGTTGCTCATAAGCCAGACCCCCAGGTAGTTATATTTGGTTGTTGTTTTATTTATTTATTTATTTAAAGGGTTTTATATAGCGCTGACTGGACCCAAGAGTATCAGAGTGCTTTACAACATTTGGTAATAACAGAGTTAATAACAGAGGTATAGTAAAATTAGGTACTGAGGAAGAGCACTTTGTAAATTTGGGAAAGGGGACATAAGATAGGTAGACCACAGAAAAGTAACAGATAGAGGTAAGAGGAACTGGATCGGAGCAGAGATTGAAAAGTGAGTGGGAAGGGGGAGGGCGAGAGAGTGAAGTAAGATTGTGGTAAGTTGGAAAAAAGGTGAGAGAAGGTGGCAGAGGGAGGGCGAAATTCTGAGAGATAAAAAAAAATTGCCCAGTCTCCATTTTTGTCTAGGTTTGTTGGCATACTTCGCAAATATTACTACCTTCCTCTTTCCCATGTTTGCTCTTCAATCATTAATGTTGATATAGCTGATTATGATTTGATTTGATTGGGAATTTGTATAGCGCTCTATCATTCCGAGGAGCATCTTGGCGCTTATTTATGGCTTGTGTATTCCAAAAAGGTGGGAGATGTAGTGACCCATAAAGGCGTTTCAGTTTTAAACCAGGGTTTTACAGGTAGTGTCTGTTTGGTTGTAGATCCAGGTTTTGATGGCTTTCCTGAATTTGCTCTCGCAAGAGATTTCCCGGATTTGAGGTGGGAGTTTGTTCCATGCTTTAGAGCCTTTGACCGCTAGAGACTTTCCTCCTCTAGTGGCTAGTCGGAACTTTGGGATAGTCATTAGGTTGGCCGTAGCAGATCTCAGATGACGTCCAGGGTAATAGCGATTGAAATTGTTGAGCAGGTATGTTGGGCCTCTTTTATGAAAAGCCCTAAAAGTGATTATCAGTAGTTTGAACAGGATTCTCTTTTGTATGGGGAGCCAGCTAAGAGTGTCAAGTGCTGCAGATGCCAAGGACTTTCTTGGCATTTTTAGAACTAATCTTGCTGCGGCGTGTTGTACCATTTGCAGCTTATGTAGGGCCGCTTTGTTTATTTATTTATTTATTTTTGTAATTTATTGAGCGCGGCGAATACCCGTGGGCATCTCGGTGCTAAATGATTCCATTAATTGCCTCATCGCTCATAGAAAAACTGATTGGGACTACTGATCGAATAGCCAGGTTTTTAATAATTTACGAAATTGCATAAGTGAAGGAGATGTCTTGATGCAGAGTGGCAAGGTGTTCCAAAGCTTTGAAGCCGCAACCAGAAAGCGACGGTCTCCCCAAGATACTGTCTTGGATCGAGGGACCACTAGATGGTTCAGAGTGGTTGATCGAAGCAGTCTGGTTGGTTTATAAGGTGTCAGCTTTGCCTTAAAAAATTGGGGAGCCTTGTCATGTAGTGCTTTGTAGATTATGCATAAAGATTTAAATTTTATTCGGTTGCGGATCGTTAGCCAATGGTAGTTCTTAAGGGTGTCAGATACTGAGGAGAATTTAGGTGTTCCTGAGAGGAGCCGTGCAGCAGCATTCTGCAGTGACTGAAGCTTGTTTATTATCCTGGTTTGGCAATTTAGAAATAGCCCGTTGCAGTAGTCAAGGGAAGTTAGAACCAGTGAGCTGATTAGTGTTTTTGCGGCAGTAACAGGGAGAAATGGGAGAATTTTCCTAATCAGCTTTAATTTATGGTGGGCTGTTGCCGCTACCTTATTTGCATGTGCCATCAAATTTAGGTCCACAAAGAATGTTACTCCTAGGATCCTAATCTTGAGTGCTGGCTTAGGAGGCTCACCCATTCCTGATGGCCACCAGGTTGATGACCAATCAGGTCTAAGGGGTCCAAAAATTAGCACTTCCGTCTTATCGGAATTTAGCTTAAGACAGTTAGATGCCATCCACTCGCTGATTGCAAGCATTCCGTGCCAAAATCGATCAGCCACCTCTGGTCCATTATCTTTAATACCCAAAACCAGTTGGGTATCGTCTGCGTAGGAGGTTACGCTCATCCCATATGCTTTGATGACATTAGCAAGGTCCGACACATAGATGTTAAAAAGTGTCGGACTTAGGGATGAGCCTTGAGGAACCCCACATGGTAATGACAGATTGATAGATTGATAAGGGCCAATGGTGACTGCCTGTGATCTGTCGGCTAGGAATGAGGCAATCAAGTTGCTCGCCGTTTGATGGATGCCCATCTTTTCGACACGGTCGACAAGAGTGTTATGGTCGACCATGTCGAAAGCCGCTGACAGGTCCAGCATGACCAGAACTGCTCCCACCGAGATCTCGGATGGTCCTGATGTCATCCGCAGCCTTGATTAAGGTGGTTTCGGTGCCATGGTGTCTTCGAAAGCCAAATTGTGAATCATCCAATAGGTGGTGTGTCTCGAGGTACTCGACCAGCTGTTGATTCATGGCCTTTTCGACCACTTTGGCTAAGAAAGGTAGGCTTGCGATTGGTCTATAGTTCTTTGGATCTGTCTTGTCCAAGCTAGCTTTTTTCAACAGAGGCTTCACAATCGTGTTTTTTAAGGAATCGGGGAAGATTCCGGATCCTAGTATGGTGTTACAGACTGAAGTGATCACCGGGATGAGAGTGTTCATCACTGGTGGGAGAACTGAGAAAGGGCACGGATCCAGTATAGATCCAGGCTTAATAGAAGAGACTATTTTTTTTAGTTTGGTCTATGGTCAATGGTTTAAAACTCGTGAATTCATTGTCCTGTGCAGGCTTAGGGGAGTGCAAGTTTAGGGGGTTTAAAGAAAAAGCCTGATAGATATCATTGACTTTGGAGAAAAATAATTTAGCCAGTTCATCACAGAAGGATTGAGAGGCAGGCGGGGTAAGATCTGGTGCATTACCGGATAATGTTCTGGTGATGTCGTACAATTGTCTAGTAGAATTTTTAGCTTTGTCGATTTTTTCAGAAATTTTTTTTTTCTTTGCTTCCATAATCATATCTTTATATACTGATAGTGACTCTTTATATTTTGCCTTCTCATCCGGATCATAATTTCTACGCCACTTTCTTTCCCTGCTTCCATTAAGCTGTTTTTGTCTCCTGAGCTCGTCGGTGTACCATGGGGCAGAAGGAGTCGTTCTGTTCGTAGAAACTTTTTTTGTTGGTACTAAGGTATTGGTAGCGTTCCTTAGCCAGTCGTGAAATTGTTGAGTGGCAATGGATAGGTCGGCGGAAAGTAATGGACAAGAGCTGTCCAGTAGATTATTTAATTCGGTGTGGTTTATATTTTTCCAGATTTTGAAAATGGTTGGCTTCGGTGGCATGGCCTTTGTCTTTAAAGTATCGGTTAGGGTCAGCTTATTGAATATGACATAATGATCCGTCCAGGGCAATGGCAGGATGTTAAGTATCTGTAGGGTCTCAACATTAGAGAAAATACCGTCGAGAATGTGTCCAGCTTGGTGGGTAGGGGACGTGATCAATTGTTTGAGTCCGAGCATGTCCAGATCCGTAATCAGGGTTTGAGTATTTTTGTCCTCCTTCAGATCCAGGTGAAAATTCATATCACCCAGGATTGTGAAGGATTCCTCCCTGATTAGTGATTCCATTATTGTACTGAGGGTGTTTATAAAGGGCGTTCTGGTTCCAGGGGGACGATATAGGAGTAATCCCTTGAAACTATAAAGTGCAGTGAAACAAATGCTAAATTGAAATACCTCGCATGTAGTTGCTGAGATGGGTGTTATTTTAATTGGAAATCCTTCTCTGGAAATAATTGCCAGTCCCCCCCCCTCATTGTAGTTTCCTGTCCAGTCGGTAAATGGTATAACCTTGAGGCACAGCAATAACCAGATCTGGTCCGGATGCTTCATCCAGCCATGTTTTGGTAACGAAAAGGACATCTAAATTGTTATCTGTAATGAGGTCCGCTATTTCTTGTCTATGCTTGCATACTGATCTCGCATTGATCAGGGCCATGAGATAATCAGTTTCTTTAGCTACTGATATTACTTTAGGTTGAATTTTGTGATTGTTTATAAAGATCGTAGTATTACAATTGGTACATTTAATAGCAGTATTGTATGTAAGACTGCTAGGGTCATGAACCAGGCATACAGACTGTTTGTTGACCCCTACATACAGACTGTTACAATAGTCCAGCCTGGATGTGATTAATGCCACCGCTACTGTTTTCCTGGCTGATAGGGGGAGGAAATCAAAGAATTTTCGAAGACTCTTAATGACATTGAAAGAAGAGCCAGCCACTTCACTTGTCTGTTGCTTAAAGGACAATGCCTCATCGAATTTGATTCCTAAGTTTCGGGCACTTTTTATAGTGCTCGGCGGGCTTCTACGTTGGATGGCCAGCAGGTCTGGGGTGAGAACAAATTGTTTTTCCCGAAGGGTAAGATTTCGGTCTTTGCGGTGTTACATCTCAAATGGTTTGTGTTCATCCACTCAAAAGTGGCTTTCAGACAATCTCTAAGGGAGCGTTCAGCAATTGCCGCGTCCTCATCTAGAATTAGGACTAGTTGAGTGTCATATGCGTAGGCTATTGAGTTGAAAGCAAAGGAGGAGATGCGTTTCATTAATGGGACCATGTATAGATTAAATAGTATGGGGCTTAAGCTGGAGCCCTGAGGTACCCCAGACTGGACTTCCCTTGCCTCAGAGTGGTATGGCCCTAGCATGATGGTCTGTTTTCTTTGTCTCAGGAAGTTGGTAAACCATTTCAACACGGTGCCCCCTATGCCTGCACTACTCAGGCGATGAAGTAGAATATCGTGGGACACCGTGTCGAATGCTGCGGATAAATCCAATAGGATCAGGACTGCTCTTTTGCCCTGATCCAAAGCGGCTCTGATTGTTTCTGTCGAAAAGATGAGGGCAGATTCAGTGGAGTGGTGAGAGCTGCTTAGTTCTACCACTGATCTTTGCATGCCTCTTTTGGTGTCATCCACCAGCACCATATTGCCTCATTCTGCATTGAAAATAGTCTGATCAGGCCAATTTTAGGGGGTAAAAGGTTGGCATTAGATATTGTTTTGCAGAGGTCCGCCCTGTATAAGTTAAGAAGAAGAGGCGTCAGTACGCAGCCTTGTGTTAGCCCTCGGTCTGTTAGAATCTTTTTGGTGGTTGAATTCATTGTGAGTTTCACCCGTAACCAGGTTCCAGTATAGAGACTGATTATTGCTTTTAACAGCCTTGCAGGTATCCAGCAGTTTTGCAGTTCCCTCCACAGAAGACTCCGGTTGACTCCGTCAAATGTCACGGAGTAGTCCACAAAGCATGCAAAAAGTGGTGGCTGCTTTTTCTGAGTAGATTGTTCTACCAGATGAGCGAGAGCTAGGATGTTGTCCGTTGTTGGCGCTCCTGGCCTGAAACCAGATCAGTAGGCTGTTTGGATTTCATTGTCATTAGCCCATTTCTGCAGGTCTTGCAGGAGAAGTCTTGCGTATCCTTTTGCATCAATGTCCAAGAGGATGATCAGCCAGTAATTCAATGGGCCCCCGGTGTTGCCCTTTTTGTGTATGGGTTGCAACAGCGAACCTTTCCAGGTCTCTGTGACTGTTGAATTGCCCATACTTTCTTATGTCTTTTAGAATTGGTGTCACACGGTTCCCTGCAACCTCATGCTCAGATGTTTCTTCAGTAGGTGGAGGATTCCCTGTAACCAGCGGTTCAGATGTTTCTTCAATGGATGGAGGGAAGGTATTTGGCAAACGAGTGGAGATAGAAAGATTTTAATGGTGCAGTTGAATCTGATTTGGAGCACAGCAGTACAATGTAGTCACGTGGGTGATCCGTGTGTGGCTGACAACCACATTGTGCCAATCATGACCATGCCCTGAGAGCCTGTTGACGTATGACCAACATTCTGCCTGTTTGTTTGGGGTCAACAGGCTGAAAATATACAGCCATTGGGAGTCTTGCTGTTGTCTTTTGCAGTCCTATACTTTTTTCCTATGTATCTATCTATGATTTTGGTATGTTTTTCTGTTCGATCTCACGTGCGGACGGTTGTTCTCAAGGCCCACTTGCTTTGCCCCAGTTTTCCGCACCGAGGTTGTAGTTGACACCAACTCATTTCTCCAGAGACTCGATGGTGTTTTATTTGTATGCCTATCAAACAATGGTACACTTCTAATGCCAATTTCATCCAGTTTTCATAAACATTGCCTGTTAAGTCTTGGGAAAGTTGTTATATCTTGTGTTTCCCTGCTGCTCAGCTGGTATGTATGTCATGTGGAATGTTGGATGATTGGAATGTTCCTGTGATGTGAATGTCAGTTGAGTGAGGGCTGAGCAGCAGGACAGCTGCTCCTGATGGGGTTTCCTTTCTATCTTAACTAATTAACTTAAATAAAGTAACTTGATCAATCCTACTTGAAGTATCCATCTTTCTATTGATTTCAACATTTTGGCGACATTTGGGAACTGTTCTGTAAAGAACCAGCGCGTGCAACTTAAAGGAAGAAGACTATATAATGAAAACTTCATTGGAACTAAGGAGAGATGAAAAAGGAACGAAAGAAACGGTAGCACAGAAGTACTGTTGAAGAGGAGAAAAGAAAACTAGAGGTAAAACACTTCAAGTAAAGTGTGTGTGCAACGCTGGCTGGCAAACAAACCCCATCAGTGACCCCTACATCGGTCAACCTGAAACCAAGATTTGCCAGAGTGAAAAGAGAAAATCTAGTTTAAATTACCAGCATCAGTGTGGAGTATCACTGTGGTCTGCATGGTTGTCTGTTTAGAGCTTCTTCGCAAAGCAGAAAGGACCAGCGCTGTAACCGTTAAAGAAACTTTTACAAGGCGGAAGGGATTAGCGATTTGTGAATGTGAATGTCAGTTGAGTGAGGGCTGAGCAGCAGGACAGCTGCTCCTGATGGGGTTTCCTTTCTATCTTAACTAATTAACTTAAATAAAGTAACTTGATCAATCCTACTTGAAGTATCCATCTTTCTATTGATTACAACAAAAGTCTGGGCCAATTTCTTTTCCACTTGCATAGGACAGATGTGTCTATTTTATTCCATTTTAATCTCCTTGGTAGGCCATGGGTTTCCTGCCTATTCGTGTGAGCCACATGGACAATGTACGGGACGCTGGCTGTTTGTAGTGTAATGACTATGGCCAGTGGGAGATGGTCGCTAGTCTGGTACAAAAGTTTTTGGAATACTGACACTTGTCAAGCGAATGCACGTCAATATATAGTCGATCATGGATTTGTTTTTCCCCTGTAATTCTATATTCATTAGTGTTCCCGCCCTGGCAGTAGGCAGTGCCTCGACTGGTGCGGTCTCTAGGTTTCGAGTGTTGAAATCCCTGGTCATTATGATCCCACAGTTTGACTGGCTGCTTAATAGCTCTTCAAGTGTGTCCACTAGAGCCCTCTTGTGTCTGGGTGACTCATTGCTACTGAAGTAGATGTTCGGAAGTACAATCTTCATTGGGCAGTTATTCAATTTCAAGCCTTGCTGAAGAGTAGCTTGGGCCATGTCTGTGTTTAGAAGGGGTGTGGCTTTTATATTGCTGCTGATTCATGTGTGTATTGATAAGCCCCCCCGATAGTCTTCCAAATATGTTGTACTTTTTCGCTGGCTGATGAAATTCGGTAAATCCTGGAATGACCGCTGAGGCAGGTAACCAGGTTTATTGTTGAAGACATAACAGGCCCCCAGACTGTAGAAATTCGAATGCTTCAATGTTTAGTAGTGTGGTGTTTAGGCTGTACACATTCCAGGAAATTACTTTCAAAGTGGTGCTCAGTCCGTTGCCGGGACAGCTGTTTCTTTGTGTGCTAGGAGCAATTTGTTCTTGGCGCTGGTCGGGTTATTGCTGTTCCCCTCGGTGGTGGAGTGTTTGGCCAGGCTTTGTGATTTTGTTATGGTCGATCTGCCTTGAGACCCTAACAGGTGAGTAGCATGCTTACAATTCCCCTGATTGATTGATTGATTGATAGATTGAATTATTGACCAGCAGGACAGTCTACTGACATGATATGCTTGCCATCGTTTTGGGCTTACTCATATCCTGGTCCACGTAAATTCCACCTATTGACACAAATCTAATTAAATGTGATGCACAAGCATGACTAACACTCAGTTTGAAACAGTATGCTGGATTCTTTACGTTCATAAGTACACAATTAGCTAAACATAAGGGGCACCTTAACTTCCAACGATTGATCCAGGCACCAAAAATACCACGAAGCCACTCAGATTACACCTGAGCCATTGTCATTTCCAAGTACCAGAAAGGGAAAAGATATTTTGACATCCGTCATCATTGTCCAATCGTTTTGGGCGCTTGAATACTGTGACGTTACCATACACTGGTACAAGGAATCACGGAAGCGCCAACACTGCTACTTAGCAACCAGCGGCCAGGATCAGAACATCTCTGGGGTCCATCACAGGGCCGCAACAGGTAACCAAGCGGGTGGAAGGCCTTGATGCATATGGGGGAACGGTTTTGAGAGAGCGCAATTTGAATATAAAATATATAGTAGCCATATTTAGACGTATATGTTGTAAATGTAGGAATGAAACACATATCGTAATGTAAAGTTGACGATAATAGCATAAAGGCCAACTAACGTGATAACATGGTATAGGAAATGTAAATGTATTCACATGTTAAACATGCATTAGATTTAGAAGGCCCGTATACATGATGGGTAGACATAGAAATGTGTAGAAATGCTTATGAAATGTAGAACGTGCACAGTAGAATACATGTACGTGTATAACTTTAAAATGGAGTAACATGAGAGAAAAACGTAGGGAAATGTAACGTGGAGAAATGTGCAGAGAATTTATATAACGATGTAACCAGTGAGAATATAAAAGTTATACTCTACGTAGTTTATATTCTAGGTAGAATGTATTCAAGCATAATCAAGACTTTGCTAAAAATACGAATATATAAATGTATGTTAAAGATTACACTGTGTAGAGGGGTTTTTGTAGGAATGCTAGAAGAGTTTAGGTCATTTGTGATTATAACCCGACTGACCAAGAGTTCGCAGGAGCTTAGTCAAATGTATGTAATTTAATGGGCTTGTAAAAGTCGTAAATAGCTTGATGTGGACGTGAGAGCCAAGAAGTCTAGCACTTGTTAGATTTAAGGTGACAATGCCGGACGGAGCTTATTGCTCGTACGTGAGGAGAGACACTTAGAATTTGAACTGTGTTTTGACAAGACCATTCACAGGACCTAGAAGGGTCAAGTTAAGCGACATGGAGTTGAAGTTTTGTCTAAGGTCGTTTGACTTTTGCGCTAAAAGTGTCAATGAAGGTAGCCAGCGAGATGATGAAGATGACATCTAAGGAGAAGGGTCAACTTAACGAACGACGCAAGGAGTGGACCAATGGAAGAAGCAAGAAGTTGACATCATCGGGGAAAGTCCGTGGTGGGCGTCAAGGGGCGTTTCACCCACACGATGATTGTATATTTTAGGGACAGCACCCCGGGGAGGAGAGCAGAGCAATTAGCATTAGGCTAAGGCGAGAGCGAAGACAAGGGTAGATGCCTTGAGCAGATGCGCTGAGAGATCAGAGCGCAAGGGAGCAGTAGGCCGAGGACCCTTAGAGAGCGGATGGGTAGGCAGAGAGGGTACTGCTTCTAAAATTTAAGAATTCCTTTAGAGGCTAAGAGAAGTTTGAACTTCTTTGGGAGTCAAACTGCTGACACCTTTTTAGGGAAGAAACTCGCGAAGTAGGGATGTCACATAGCATAGAGTAGGGACAGTTTTAACTTGATTATTTTATCTTACTGCAGATGACGCAGAAGGAACCACTTCACGCTGAAGCTTTGATTGCGGATCTAGAGACTGATTTTGTATTTTGTATACTTTGAGATTTATTCTGTAAGGATTGTATTGCATTCAAATTAACTTCATATAAAACTCTTAAACTTCATCAGTTGTAAGTGGTTCTTCAGAGTGGCGTCAGTTAATGGGGTTTGTCTAATCTATGCGGGGGTTGTCCTTTCCTCAATGACAGATATTAGCGGTCCAAAATAGATGAATGAGATAATTTATTAAATCGATTATAATCATAAATTGATATCAAAATCTCATTCCCCGCAGTTGGTAGCAGAGTATGATGGTTATCTTCTTGAGGAAGACGACCTAGGCCAGGTTAGTTTGCCCCAAGGTCCCTAGTCATCGTCGACCAGAAGAAGAATTGCAGCCGAAGACGGTGCTGACGGTGCGTCGAGAGAAAAGCAGCAGAATCGGTCGAGAGTGAGTATAAGGGTCATGCGTTGTAAGATTGCGGTGTTTTATGTTGTTCCTGTGTTATAATGTCAAGCGGAGTTGAATGCCTGTAGTGTGATTGAGGGAAGGTTGTGAGCGCGCGCAACCGGATGAAATCTTATGTCCAGAGGACTTAAGTGGTTCGGGTGTATCGAACACCCAGAGTAATTTGTCTACCATTGAAAGGGGGTCATGAGGTACCATTGATTTCCCGACAGACCGATGATAGGGGGAGCGTATGAGTGAGTGTATGAGTAACGGACGCTGGTCGTACGTTTACTGTGTGTAAGTAACCTATCAGTTGAGGCGATCGTCGGACCGTAAGAGGGAAGACGTTTCGTCAGTTGAGGTGACAATTACAGTTAGACTGTGGCCGTACAGTCAGAGAAAAGTGATCGCTTGGACGGAAGTAGTCATTTTTCAGTGTATGAATGAAAACGCATGTGAAATCGTGAGACAAATTGAGAACGGAGGAGAATTGCTGCAAGAGGGAACGAGTGACGTCAGCATAGAACCGCGCTGAGATTGGTTAGTTTGTCAGACGTCAGCGAAGAGTCGCGCTGAGATTGGTCGGTCAGCGTAGAGTCGCGCTGAGATAGGCTGACTAGCGAGAGTCGCACGGGGATTGGTGGTTGTCATCAAGACGCAAACAAGGAAGAGAATTAGTAAGGAACATCGTACGTTATCGAAAATGAAGTGTTTCAAGGGTTTAGGGAAAATCTTTAGGAGAAAAAGGAGAAATTTATATGCAGGAGAAGAAGCTCCACCAGAAGGCACACCAGCTTATTATATGGCAGTAAATGTAGGCTTACATTCGATACTGTGGATTTCCGAGTGGCACAAGCTAACTGAAGGGCATAAAGAACTGGCGTTTCCGAGATTCGGAACGTTTAAACTAGATGTGTTGAACCAGCTGAAAGCGACAATGCTTTCAACAAGACCTCTACCGAGGCCAACACAATTTGAAGCACTTGGTGTGTGGTTTAGGACCGCACACGAAAAGAGCGTAAAAAGGCGCCAAGAAAGAGTGAAAAGATCGGTAAAGGCAGTGCAGGATGCTAAATGGGACGATGAAGCTAAGAAATGGAGGGTGCAGAAGATAGAAGCAGATAAACTGTACCCGATGTTGGAAGTTACGGGAGAGAGGAAACCTATAGAACAGGAAGATGAGGAAAGCGAGTCGGAGGAGGATCTGATAGAGAGGCTATTAACAGATAAACCACCTCCATACAGCGGTGAACTTGCGAGTCCCATATTACCGCAAGCGGACGGAGCTAGGTGGGGGGAATATAAATCGATCCCAGTAACGGAGTGGGACGCTAACAAGACTGAGGAAATACCCCAAACTAGTTCTGAACAGAGAGTAGTGGGAAGATTTGTGGTCCAAAAGGTTCCAGAGACGCAATGCGCAAGGTCGTACCAAATGCCAGACGCTTTACAAGTTCCTGTTACCATAGGCCCTATTGTGTCAATCTACAACCCAGAAGGGGTCCAGCAGGAGGAACAGGCACGATGGGACAGTGAAAGAGCAGAAGTGGAGAATAGGAATGCCACAATGAATCCCCAAAGGCAAATACTAGCACCGATGAGTCGGAGCACCCCATTAGATTCTGCAACGGGTCCCAGGATAGAACAGGGAGGTCAAAGAGGGCCAATGGATTTGAGGGGTCCTAAACCGAAGTCTTTTAAGGAGTTAAGAGAATATTTGAAAGAATGGGAAACTGTCGAAGAGGCTCGGGGTAGGAGTTTAGAAAGGGGACCTGAGTGGAGAGAAGAGGACAACAGAATTCTCTCTCATTGTGGAGCTGAGAAAGCAGCCCCGAGTGGGAGAGAGGAAGTCAAGAAAGCAGAGGAGATACTTGTCCTACCATTAGCGGCAATAGACAAAGGTGCGATGACAGGAGCGCAGGGTGTGGCGAAGTGCCTCGCGTCACCTTCAGTGAAGGGGAACGTAGGACACAGGAGTACCGGAATACCTTTAGGTGCACACACCATGCCCCAGGTGAGGATGTGAGACACTGGAATCACGGAAACATGGAGAGTCGCGAAGCGTCTCGACATGCATCCGGCGATAGTGGACGGAGTCAGGAGAACATAGGGAGTCGCGAAACGTCTCGCCATTCATCCGGTGATCACGAAAGAGATCACGGGAACATGGAGGGCCGTGAAGGACCTTATCGTTTATTAAGCGACACCAGACAACAAGCGTGTTACAGTGGGTTAGAACAGAACGGTGGATCCTATCTCGTATCTGGAGAAACCGAGCCGAAAAGACGGAATGTAGGGTTGGGGGACGGAGCATTATTCCACCATACCCCACGCGAAGATGGAAAGGCTTGGGATCTAGAGAGGTGGGAACAGAGGAATGGAAGCAAGACTCCTCATAACTCACCTGTGCTCAGGCGTAGGGCGCATAGTGGAGGTGAGAGGGATATGAGAGAACAACACAGGACTGAAATGCTGAAAGCTGAAATAAAAGCAAAACGGCTTGACGTAATGAGTTTGAAGTCAGACTTGGATGAAATGATTGATGGCACAGTGGCACTAGAGAGATTAGACTTGTATACACCAGACGAAATATTGTTCTTATCCAAGGATATTACTCGGAGGGCGAGGTCAGCTCATGAGAACCTATCTAATTTGGCAAACAGGTACATGGTAGACCTGTCGCGAACTAAGGCTTTACAGAGTAACCATAGGCTAACTTGCACAGATCGGGATCTGGATGAGCGTAGAACGATCGCGCTGAAGGTACACGTAAGGGAATTGATCCTAAGTATCAGAATATGGAAAGATCTGGATAGATGGGAGGAAAGATGGTCCAAGAAGGGCTCTGTCAGACGGAGTACACTTGGGAAGTCCCAGGACGCAGATTTGATGCGAATGGAAGCTTTCCCTTTGCGAGAAATCGCGAATGGAAGCTACGTCCACGTGCCCTGGAGTAGGGGGGATTTGGCGGCATTTACCAATTCCTTCCCAAAGCTTAGGGATAATCCCGTCGAGTGGTACAAACAGGTAGAGAGATTCGTGAAGATCTCGAAGGTACTGTGGATCGATTTAAACACACTGTTCGATATCGTAGTACCCGGAGATTTGTGGACGGCGTGCAAGCTTAGTGTTGAATGGCCTAATTGTGAGCCTCCGAGAGATACCCGGACGAATGGTCCATCAGTTAGAGTCATGGAAAAATACGAGAGAGTAATAACATGGCTAAAAGAGAAAGTGCCGGTGCAAGACATAGACTGGGTTAAGATAGATCGAACTACTCAGGAACCGAAAGAGACAGTTCATGAGTTCTATGAGAGATTACTGAAAGCATTCAAGCAGTACAGCGGGTTAGATGTAATGGATCCTAAGGACATTGGACAGTTTGTTTCGAAGTTTGTCCTCGGATTGAGACCAGAAATATGCCTAATGATCCAACAGCATCTGATCTGTTGGCAGAACAAACCTTTAGATGAAATTCTGAGGTATGCAAGGTACTGTAGTGACGAAATAGACTCTAAGGCAAAGAAGCTTAAAGAAAAGTTAATGCTAGTGCAAATGCAAGCTGCTGGAAAGGATAAACTGCGGCAACAGGGAACAGGAACGCAGGCGAAGAAACAGAATAATCAGAGCAGAGATGAGGAAGAAAGACCGAGACCGAGAATGGATATCGCGACACTGAAAAAGACGACGAGATGCCATCAGTGTAACGAGGTGGGACACTGGCGACGCGAGTGTCCTTACAATGTTGAGTCAGGGGAATTAGAGCAGGAGGAGGAAGAGGTCCAGAACAACGTGGTTAAGGGAGCCACAGTCCCGAAGGGCAAGTTTGTCAAAGGGGGGACTCAGACTCCTCGAGCCCCGTTTCCTCAACCACCTCGCATCTCAAACGGAGGGAAAACCTACAGACAGATGCCATTGTTTGTAGGAGGAGAGGAATGCTACTACGTTGATCCACTTACAGGGCAGCGGGCGAATAGGGAGGAAGATTGTACTCTAGGAGCCGCCTTGGAAGTAGATCAGAGAGGACCATACGTAGAGGCTGAAGTAGCGGGATGTCCTACAACCTTTTTGGTGGATACGGGGGCCACTCGATCCACGTTGAGATCCGCGGTAGTCCCAGGTCTGCCAATATCAGGAGAAATGGTTCAGGTGGTAGGAGTCGCGAACAAAAGGATGACGAATCCCCTAACCGAACCAGTGTCAGTAAGGATAGGGAATTACAGTGACGAACATCAGTTTGTGATCTGCGATTCTAGTCCTGTGTGCTTACTAGGGAGAGATTTGCTGTGTAAACTGAATTGCACGATACATTGCACACCAGAAGGAGTAGAAGTGCAGACCAATGACGAGGACGCTGATTTTAAAGTCGTAAACTCACAAGAGTGTGTGGAACTATATCCTACCTTAACAGTGGAGGAGCTTCCACAGGACTTGAGGGAGAAAGTCTCAGCTGAGGTATGGGATTTTACTGGGGAAGAAATAGGATTGATCAAAGGAGTAGAACCGGTAAAGATCTTGGTAAGACCCCACGCTGAGTATCCAAGAACACCACAGTATAAGCTAACACCAGAAACGATTGCAGGAATAAAGCCTGTGATCGAATCCATGATCAAACAAGGAATACTGAAGGAGATCGTGGGTAGTCCATGTAACTCCCCGATCATGGGTTTGCAGAAGCCTAGTGGAAAATACAGAATAGTGCAGGATCTTCGAAAGATTAATAATATTGTTGTCTCATGTTGTCCAGTGGTACCGAATCCATCAGTGATATTATTTCAGATACCGTTCCAAGCTGAATGGTTTACAGTGATAGATTTGTGCCAGGCTTTCTTTTCGATACCTTTAGATGAAGAGAGCCAGTATCTTTTCGCTTTTAAGCTGGAAGATCGCGTCTTAACATGGTGTCGTATCCCTCAGGGGTATACAGAAAGCCCATCGATCTTTAACCAGTTATTAAAACGAAACCTTGAAAGTCTAGTACTGCCCAAGAATTCGGTTCTAGTCCAGTACATAGACGACCTCCTAGTCGCGTCAGAAACTGAGGAAGCTTGCAGAGAAGACACCATAACCTTGCTAAATCACTTGGCCGAGAACGGACACAAGGTGTCTCCAAGTAAGTTGCAATATTGTAAAACTGAAGTGCAATACTTGGGCCATAGGATTGAAAAGGGAAAGCGGAAGGTGTCTCCAGACAGGATAGAGGCGATTATGAAAATGAACGCGCCTACAACACAAAGAGAAGTCAGGATGTTTCTGGGCATGGTCGGTTATTGTCGACAGTGGATAGCAAACTTTTCACTGAAGGCTAAACCGTTATTACAACTGACGCACAAAGGAGTAAGTGATCCGGTACCATGGGACAAAGATTGTTTGATGGCATTTTTGCAGCTGAGGGAGGACTTATGTCGCGCCCCGGCTTTGGGAATGCCGGATTACACTAAACCTTTTTTACTTTACTGCTGCGAGAGAGAGGGATGCGCTTTAGCGGTTTTAGCTCAGATCCACGGAGATGCACGCAGGCCAGTGGCGTATTTTTCGGCTACATTAGATCCAGTAGCCGCAGCGTTGCCCGGATGTCTCAAATCCGTAGCTGCAACGGGTGTCAGCATCGAGAGATCAGAGAGCGTGGTGATGGGACACCAGTTAGTGGTGTATGTGCCGCATTCTGTGGAATTGTTAATGACCAGGACGAAGACTCAGCATCTAACAAATAGCAGGCTCACACGCTACGAGCAACTCATACTGGCTGCCGAGAATGTGACCCTAAAAAGATGCTCTGTCTTGAATCCTGCAACCTTGATGCCACTTCCGAATGAAGTGGATGATGAAAATTGTACAGATCATGACTGCCTCGATGTGACTGAACTATGTACCAAACCGAGACCTGATATCGTAGATGAGCCATTGACAGACCCAGACGAAATATTCTTCGTTGATGGTTCATGCGTAAGAAACGATGTCGGTCAGCTGAGAGCATCTTATGCAGTATGCACGATTACCAGAGTTATAGAAGCCGCTTGCCTGGAAGGAGTACACTCCGCACAGGTAGCTGAAATTGTTGCTTTGACTCGTGCTTGCTTAGCAGGCGACAAACTTCGAGTCACCATATACACCGATAGCCAGTATGGTTTCGGGGTAGTTCACGATTACGGGCAGTTATGGTCTCAAAGAGGTTACATGACCTCCTCGGGTTCTCCCATTAGGAATGGAGAATTCGTGAGACTTCTGTTAGAGGCTTTGCAAAAACCTATGGCCATAGCAGTGGTCAAATGTGTGGCACATACAAAGAACCTTGATTTTGTGTCACAAGGAAACCGCTACGCAGATGAGGTAGCACGTTATTGCGCGGAGCAGGGATATTCTCACACTGATGTAAAGGTGGGGGGAGTCCAGGAAAGAACTGAATTGACCATGTTGCTAGATACTGTAGATACGTGGGATGAATTAAGAGCTGTACAGGAAAATGCACCAGATGATGAGAAAAGGAGCTGGGAAACAGCAGGGTGTGTAAAAAGCGAGATGAATTTTTGGGTTTCTGCCGACGGAAGGGCAGTTTTACCAAATGAACTTGTTAGTCCAATGGCAAGGAAATTGCATGGATCAGCACACATAGGTAGAGATGCTATGGTGAGAGTATTCAGACAAACATGGTTTAATCCTAAGTTTAGAGTAGCGGCAGAAGCAGTGTGTCAGCGATGTGCGATCTGTCAACAACTAAACGTGGGTAAGAGAACACCAGTTACATTGAGTCACATTGGGAGGTCTGGGGGGCCTTTCAATAGGATGCAGCTTGACTTTATAGAAATGCCTCCATGCAACAGACTTAGATACGTTTTAGTGATTGTCTGCATATTTTCTAGATGGGTTGAGGCTTACCCTACACGTAGGTGCGATACACTTACAGTAGCAAAATTGTTGCTTAGAGAGTTGATACCGAGGTTTGGGGTGCCATCCTCTTTGGAATCGGACAGAGGAACTCATTTTAATAGCGAAGTGGTGAAGATGCTATGTTCAGCTTTGAATATTGATCAGAAGTTACACTGCAGCTATCGACCAGAAGCTTCAGGGATTGTAGAACAAATTAACAGTACCATCAAGTCCAGACTGGCTAAAGTTTGTTCATCGACATCCCTGAGTTGGCCAGACGCACTTCCAGTGGTTCTTATGAGCATACGTAGCACACCTGATAGAAGAACAGGTCTCTCTCCACACGAAGTGCTAATGGGGAGAGCTATGAGATTGCCATCGGTTCCGACTGCAGCGCTAGTGAACATCACAGACGATTTGATCTTGGACTACTGCAAGGGACTATCTGATGCCGTTAATTCTGTGTCCCTCCAGGTCCAGGCTGCAGAGGTTCCATCAGCACAAGACTTGTGCCATGACCTGAGTCCGGGAGACTGGGTCCTGGTGAAGAAGCATGTCAGGAAGAACTGCTTAGACGTGCGTTGGCGAGGACCGTTTCAAGTCATACTTGTAACTAACACTGCGGTGAAGTGTGGAGGTCTGCCAAACTGGATACATGCCTCACACACCCGAAGAGTGCCAACACCTCCAGAAGAAACAGCTCCTCTCTCGGATGAAAATCCGACGGGAAGCGGAGAAGCCATAGAGGGGGAAAGCCAAGCTGTGGAGGTAATCGAAGAAACTGAAACTGTGTTGGAACAGGACGACGAAGGTCAGGACACTAGTGGGACCGAAGTCGCCTCAGGAGAAGAAAGTAATTGGGAGTCCGACACAGATATCGAGCAGACTGAGAGTGACCAAGAGACAGGTCCTAGAACAAGGAGTAACGAAGCCAGTTGGCCGGAGAGAAGGAAAAGGCCAAGTTCGGAAGAAAAGAAAGAAAGAACACTTGTCCCGATCGCTGAAGAATCGGATCAGGAGGAAGAAACGACAGACTCAGGAACTGAGAGTCCACGAAGATCGAGAAGGGTACGTGTGCCCTGCAGAAGGTACGCCACCCCAGAGTGGACTTATCTAGCAGATGTCTTGGGGACAGAAATCTGGGAGAGTGAAGAGCGTGAAAGTAATCGATCTCGATCCATTTGTGGCAGTGGAGATATGGATGTTGACGTCTGGACTCGAGACTGAGGGGTTACTGACTTTCACACTTCCCATACCCCCATACTTGAGTCGGATTACAGATTTAGTGCTGAACAGATTACAATTTCCAACATTTGGTCATCAAATATCAGAGGAAGAAGATAAAGTCATTCGGTTTGAATGGTTGGAACTTGTTGCAAGAGCTGCAGGTACGAGAATAATTGTTGATACTTAAGGACTTTGTATATAAGTTGTAAAGAAGAAGATAACCTAGCGCCGAGTGGAAAGAAGAATAAAATTAGGGATTACATTTAGAGGACGGAGAAGGGCTAGGGTTGTCTGTTGCTAAAAAGAGAAATGACATTTTTGTGAAAGAAGAGACTTTGTTGATAAAAAGCACTTTAAAGGCTGAGAAAGCAACCAAAGACTGGAAAGGAGAACTTTCGCTAGAGAACGAGGTACGCTGTTTGATAACATGGAGAACGGCAACCCAAACAGAAAAGCTAGATGTATAGTAGGTACACTTATAGCAGTAGTGATATTTCTCATAATTACAGTAGTGACAATATCTTGCAAAATAGGACATGAGAACGATAAAGAAATAGCAAATGTAAAAACTGTAACGACTTCGAAACCTGCTCTTGTGGGAAAGAACGAAGGGAGCAATGTTATACGTGAAAAGGCGTTACTTGCAGATGAAGCTCGTAGATTGCACGTAGACGAGTCACAGGGAAATTTTAGGTCAAACGCATACGCTAAACTGTTATATGAATATATCGATGCCATGGAGGCCAAGGATTGCTACGTTTGTATGCAATTGCCGGCTTCTGTAGACGAAGGCATTAGATATCATCATCTCCCATTGACTTATGGGATAACATGTAGTCTACTGCTTAGTATATTTTATGGTAGAGAAGGATTTGAGTACTACTTTTCAAATTATGATTCGGTACTGCCTGAAGTTCCGAATTATAAGCAAATGAATAAGTGGGACTATTACAAAAAGGAGGATAGATTGGCTAAATTCTTTCTTCCTTGGGATACATTAGATACATCATATGCACGTAGAAATAATCTGACTTGCAAAGTGTCAGAGGTAGAGAAAAGGTTTATTGCACAAGTAGATGACCGATACAGAAGGCAGAAGATTCTAAAAATGTCAGGACAATGGAAAACAGATTGGACAGAAGAAGAGAAGGCACATAAAAAGAAAGGTAGCAATGGTCCGATAGCATTGGATAGAACGCAGAGAGGAAAGTTATGTTTAACTCGAAGCAAGACATATTATGAGAGCGAATTTGTAGGTGAAGTTAGTTGCGAGCACTCTTTTAAACTGGAGTACTACACGAAAGATTTTATGAAAGGGATGCAAGCTATTCCGAATGTGTATTTTGTATGTGGGAGAAATGCCTATGTAAAACTACCCGACAATTGGTATGGTTCGTGTTACTTGGCAATTGTCTTCCCCAAAATATATCATGCAAAGGATTTGGCGATCATAGAAGGAAAGGCTTCGACGAGAACGAAAAGGGAAGTAGGAGATGCAGAGGTAGTAGGTGATGTATTTGGAGCGATGTTTCCATTGTTAGGCTTGATCCTCAACGATGTTAAGATTAGGAGGTTAGCGACAGTAGTGGATAGATTGTCTGCCAGTACTGCAAGGTCATTAATGCTAGTAGAAGGTGAGATGCAGTCGATCAGAGCAATGGTTCTTCAGAACAGACTTGCTCTAGATGTAATACTAGCAAAGGAAGGCGGAGTTTGTAAAGCTTTGAAGGTTCAGGAATGTTGTACTTATATTCCTGATAATTCAAAACCACTTGAGAAAGTCATACGGAATATTACACAGATTCATCAGGAGATCGAAGATTTATCAAAAATAAATGTTTGGGAAAAGGTTGGTCATGGAGTGGGAAAGGTTGGAAGTTGGTTTGCTAATCTTGGCAAAAGTATAATATGGTACATATTAAAGCCTGTATTAATAGTATTAATTTGCATAATTACATTATTAGGATTAGTAAAATTATATAAATGGTATAGGTCGAACCAGTTACAAAGATCGATGAGAGATCAAGAAAGGAGATTAGCTATGTTACAAGATCAACAGTATAAAAGTCTGAGAGCACTCGAATCGATAAAAAGAGGAAATGAGGTAACTAGTTCTGTATAAAAGGTTGTATTCAAATTGTTTTTAGTGATGACTCCTAAAAGTCATCAAAGGGGGGAACTGAGAGAGCGCAATTTGAATATAAAATATATAGTAGCCATATTTAGACGTATATGTTGTAAATGTAGGAATGAAACACATATCGTAATGTAAAGTTGACGATAATAGCATAAAGGCCAACTAACGTGATAACATGGTATAGGAAATGTAAATGTATTCACATGTTAAACATGCATTAGATTTAGAAGGCCCGTATACATGATGGGTAGACATAGAAATGTGTAGAAATGCTTATGAAATGTAGAACGTGCACAGTAGAATACATGTACGTGTATAACTTTAAAATGGAGTAACATGAGAGAAAAACGTAGGGAAATGTAACGTGGAGAAATGTGCAGAGAATTTATATAACGATGTAACCAGTGAGAATATAAAAGTTATACTCTACGTAGTTTATATTCTAGGTAGAATGTATTCAAGCATAATCAAGACTTTGCTAAAAATACGAATATATAAATGTATGTTAAAGATTACACTGTGTAGAGGGGTTTTTGTAGGAATGCTAGAAGAGTTTAGGTCATTTGTGATTATAACCCGACTGACCAAGAGTTCGCAGGAGCTTAGTCAAATGTATGTAATTTAATGGGCTTGTAAAAGTCGTAAATAGCTTGATGTGGACGTGAGAGCCAAGAAGTCTAGCACTTGTTAGATTTAAGGTGACAATGCCGGACGGAGCTTATTGCTCGTACGTGAGGAGAGACACTTAGAATTTGAACTGTGTTTTGACAAGACCATTCACAGGACCTAGAAGGGTCAAGTTAAGCGACATGGAGTTGAAGTTTTGTCTAAGGTCGTTTGACTTTTGCGCTAAAAGTGTCAATGAAGGTAGCCAGCGAGATGATGAAGATGACATCTAAGGAGAAGGGTCAACTTAACGAACGACGCAAGGAGTGGACCAATGGAAGAAGCAAGAAGTTGACATCATCGGGGAAAGTCCGTGGTGGGCGTCAAGGGGCGTTTCACCCACACGATGATTGTGTATTTTAGGGACAGCACCCCGGGGAGGAGAGCAGAGCAATTAGCATTAGGCTAAGGCGAGAGCGAAGACAAGGGTAGATGCCTTGAGCAGATGCGCTGAGAGATCAGAGCGCAAGGGAGCAGTAGGCCGAGGACCCTTAGAGAGCGGATGGGTAGGCAGAGAGGGTACTGCTTCTAAAATTTAAGAATTCCTTTAGAGGCTAAGAGAAGTTTGAACTTCTTTGGGAGTCAAACTGCTGACACCTTTTTAGGGAAGAAACTCGCGAAGTAGGGATGTCACATAGCATAGAGTAGGGACAGTTTTAACTTGATTATTTTATCTTACTGCAGATGACGCAGAAGGAACCACTTCACGCTGAAGCTTTGATTGCGGATCTAGAGACTGATTTTGTATTTTGTATACTTTGAGATTTATTCTGTAAGGATTGTATTGCATTCAAATTAACTTCATATAAAACTCTTAAACTTCATCAGTTGTAAGTGGTTCTTCAGAGTGGCGTCAGTTAATGGGGTTTGTCTAATCTATGCGGGGGTTGTCCTTTCCTCAATGACAGATATTAGCGGTCCAAAATAGATGAATGAGATAATTTATTAAATCGATTATAATCATAAATTGATATCAAAATCTCATTCCCCGCAGTTTGGTTTTCTGAGTATACAAACTCTCTCTTTGAATACAGCCATACCAAAGGCTTTGACCCTGATGTTGACACTCATATCGTTTTTTACCGGCAAAGTGTGAAAATAGGCACTCCCTCCCGCTTGAATCCATGATGCATAAACCATTGCAGCTATAGTAGGTGCAACACATTGTTTTATGTAAAGGGGCGGCCATACAAGCCTCTATGAGTACTGGGTTATTGTGACACCCCGACTCATGGTTCTTTGCCTGACTGCGAGACTTTGCTGTATGAATGTGTGATTTTATCACGTAAAATGATCCTTGCAGTCACCAGTAATGTCACGTGAGACACGCATGAGCACTGATCTTGATTTATCATGATTGCGCCTGATGAATGCCATTGAACTGCACTAGATTAATAAAGGCACACAGATTTGCTTCTACACACAATTTCTGTGTCTGTGAAGGCAAAGATTGCATGTGACTAGAAACTCAGCACAAGAGTATGGTCGCAATACAGACCTCCAACCAGTGGTACGAGGTTAATGGTGCACTGAAAACACACTCCGCATCCACCTCAGCAATCAATGTTCATTAAACTATGATGTATGTCTCTTTTTCATTTTCTTACAGATATATCGCTTTGGGTGCAAATTGTAAGTTGCAAATCCACCAAACTTACTTACACCGTAGGGCAGACATCTTCAATCTGTGAGGTATTACCACCAGGAGGGGTGTGGAGTCCTGTTAAGTGGGGCGCCCATTCCTCAGCCTCACTTGTGCCTTTAATCAAAAATGTTTGCTTTCCTTTAGGAAAAAGACAACATTCCAGGCATGGCTAATTTCGATTAAATGCTACTGCCACAGGATCATTAATTGAATCTTCTGTCCTGTGAAAAGCCTTCGTGTCAGGGGGTCTGCTAGTCTGAATGAAATGTAAATGTGTGCTATTAGTTAATGCGCAAGTATAAAGGGTGCTGCAAGTTTTGTGATGACAACGATTTGTTTCTTTTGAGTGGTATTGCAAAGAGTTAACAACTGAGCTGTGAAGTCTGTACTGTATTTACACAGCCCTTGGTACTCCTATGAAGGTGTTGGAGAGCTCTGGCATTACTAAAATCTAAATTTTGGAAGCACCATATTATCGAAAAACTATTTGCACATTTTGCATGTCTATATTACAATGTGTGTAATGCAAGTATTAAATAATCATTTACTCACAGTGCTTTTTGTCAAAGGATGTGACCTCATAGCGCTAAAAATACAGAAGTCAATATTCTCCACTGCACCAACCAAGTTTGAATTCTGTGGCTCCTGGTTACACACAGACCTCTGCAGTGAGTTAACTAATAGAGGTTTAATAATGTACTACAGTGCATTTCCCACTAAGTAGCAATTTAAAAAAAACATTTTTTTATTTAAGCTGCCCATTATTTTATATGTCGCTGCCTGATGGTGAAAGACCAAAACAAATACAGAATATTTTAGGACTTATTTGTGAAATGCTTGCACCACCTGAGAATCACTTTTTTGATGCTCTAGTGATGCAAGCATCTCAACAATACCTATGAAGCAGTGCAAAGTCACCCTGCACGGCTTTGCACGGTCTCATAGATATGGACTGAGACAAAGCAGCGCAAGTCACTGCGTTGCCTTACTCTGCATCAAGGAGCCTTTCCATGGGTGCTGAGTGGTGGTTCCCATGCAACACCCATGGATTTTGATGCTGCTCAAGAATTCACAAAATCATGTAAACCAGGGGAGTTTTTTCCTCTTTCTCTGTGTGCTGCATTCTGCAACTCACATAGAAATATGAAATTGCCTCTCCAGATTGTTTTTGTGAAGGAAAGAGCCCCTTCCTGTGCAAAAGCAATCCTGCCTATGTTGTTGCTAGGCAGCAATGCAAGGGGAAAGGACAGGAATGCACTGTGTTTGATAAATATGGTGCATTTCTACCTTTCACATTGGCGTAGCGGGGCACAACAAGATGACATGCAGCGCTGCCCTATGCCAAATCCTAAAAAATGAGGCCCTTTGTTTTTAGCTACACCTTTGACTACGCCCCCACGCTCACTGACATTTGGTTTGCTAAACAGTGTTTAATAATATTTCCCCACAGTAAATATGATTTGCTGTGAGAATTGGGGGCATTTATGTTGTCAATAATTTCCGATGTCCTTACGCCTAAAAAAGTTTGTCAAGGAGGTTTCGGCATCAAAAAGTTTAAAGACCTCTGCCTCAGGGTGTGTGCATATACTTCACTTTTTTCAGGTCTGAACTGCCCCTAACAGCACTGGTTCTGATGAAAGCCGCCTTACATAGATTTGATTGGCTGAAACATGTGGACCATTTCTGGATGTGTGGGATCATTCTTTCTCTTTCTCATCCACCGTTGTTTTTAATTCTACTCCAGCAACTTGCTGTTAAATTTGTACTAATCTGAGAGATTATCCTGCAGGTAGTTTTAAGGTTCACATTCACTAAATTTCACTTTTTCACTCACAGAAAATCCTGTTCTGCTGTAATCAGGCAATGCACCACACCGAGGAGGCACTCGGCTCCCAAGTGGGAACCCAATGATGAAGCACGCCACCAACTATGTTGGTGGGTAAGGGTTCTTTAAAAAAACAAATAAGTTTTCTTCTTTGAGACTCCTCAAAGCTAACAGGATGCTAGTTGATTGATATGGCATTCAGGTAGTTCTTTTTGTTTTTTTACAAGCAATTAGCTCACTGAAACATCCTTCCTATTGTTATATTGCCAAGGTAGGCCCATATAACAAGGCAGCTTATTTCCTACATTTTCCTAGAAAATAAAGTTTTAGCAGTGACCTTATGCACACATTTGCATGCACAATAATGTTAGATTAGTTTCTCTGAAACTACTTTGTTTATACATCCAGCTTCACACAACATTGTCATGATGCCCTGAACATCATGCACTAGGCTTCTCTACGTACTAGGTACACAAGTCGTTCTATCTTCATCCTAGAGGGGACAGCAATATTCATATATCCATAACATCACTACTTTTGTGCGCACATCACAAAGGCTGCTGATTTAATAAATAATAGTCCTCCCGATAGATTGGCAGAGGAGGGACGTCTGTTGACACTGAGAGTCCGTGCATGCTGAGTATCCACCACATACCGTCTTACAATCTGTGAGGGGTGTTTAACTCAAGAGGAAGACGTGTTCTTCCCTCTATCTGCTCAGGTAATGCGGTTTAATCATCTCTTGGGGGGATTCTTGGCTCTACACCCACACACACTCTAGGTACACTTAAAGTAGGGTTTGCATAGTAGGAGTACGTTAGATTACCACATTACATATATGCCTGCATATATTCATTGCTTTAGCACCAAGGTAGAAATATATATACTGTTTACTCTTTTGGTGCTTGTAATCACCTTTATTTGCTTCTGTCTCCTTATCATTGCAGCGCAAGAATTTTATGCAAGAATAACATTGGTTCAATAAATATTATTGAAAACGTCCCACTGTGTATTTTCTGTATATTTCTCTGAGAACAAGTGAGCACGAGTGACTGAGTGAATGTTTCTCTACTGTTTCAACAATTCCGGAGGGATCAGGGTGGTCATGTTCAGTGGTTGTCCGAAACTGTTAGCTTCCTGATAGGTAAGGAGGGCTTACAGTGGCAATGTGAGCTAGCTGGTCTCTAGGTCAACATATCCTGTGGAGTTGTTCCCAATCAGTCTTGACACCAAATTCTTAGTTTATGTTGTCCAAACAATGCGCAGAGCCTACAGATTAGTAGGAACTACACTGAATATTTTAAATTAGAAAAAAGTAAAATTATGTGTTTCTGATTATCATTTCTTGATTTTTTCAAGAAATTGATACAACACATAACTTGCCTTCCATTTTATGAATTGCACATCTGGAATATGGCTGATACACAGTTAAAAAAGCTTTTTTATGATGAAAAAGGGGGTAAAAGGTTTGGAAGTAAATAAGCACCAGTAAGGTGGTTCTGGGTTGAAAAAGAGTGTGTTGTGAGAACTTTGGTGAAGGAGTAGCTATCTGGGTAAGCTACATATTCTCTACACAAACCCACATGGCAGCTGTTAAGGAAAAGATTAATGGTCATGGAGACTACAGACAAGCTTGATCTAATTTGCCTTCGGAAATTTGCAAACCATAATAATGGTGCACAATATATATTGACTGTCATGTTCGATCCAAGTATATTCTTGAAGAGCTACTAAAAGGAAACACTGGTGCAAGTGTAATTGCTGCCTTTAGATACATATTTGCAAAGACCTCAACAACTACAAACAGATAGTGGCAAAATAAGTTTTACAAGCAGTTTCACAGATTATTAAAACAGCACTAAATTAATTATTTTATTACCCACACTGAAGTGAAAGCAGCTGTAATAGATTGTTTTAATAGAACTTTAAAATGTAAATATAGAGGGATTTCACAGCTTACACTACCTTCTGTTACCTGGATGCATTACAGCCATTTGAAGATAGTTATAATGCTAGGTACCTTAGGTCTAACAAGTCTACATCCAATTCAGAATCATGGAAGAATGCTTTACATGTGTGGAGGAAAATGTATGGTGACCAATTCATGGCGAGAGTAAAAAAAACCCTTCTGAAAGAAGGTGATCACATTAGAGTGTCTAAAATGAAAGATGTAGTCAATAAAATTATAACAATCGATGATTTGTAGTGGAAAAGGGTGAGCTTAAAGAAGACATTTACATGTATCACTTACAAGATTATGATGGTGAAGATGTTTCCGGGTCTTTTACAGTGAGGAGTTCCAATAAGTTTAGATGAGCTCGTAGGGTCTGCAAGGTTGAAAAGGTTTTAACAGAGAAAGGTAAAAGTGCAAAGAGGCAAGCTTTCAGAAAATGGCTGGGTTGTCCGAGAAATTTACCAGTTGGGTGGAGGCTAGATCTGTAAAGGACCTAAGAATTAAAAGCTCTTGAAAAACTAAAAATATGGTGACCTCATCCTTTTATATCACTTCACCTTCAAACGCTTCACCAGATGTTTCCCCCAACAATCTGATCTCTACCTTTTCTATGCAACTGTCTAAGCGCTTTGATTTGAAAGGGGATTGGGAAGTTGCCCTCTGGGAAAACCAGTACCCCCCAACCTTGAATACCTTTACTAGAGCCGGGGCTAAGTTTACAATTAAGCGGCGGCAGGCAGTAGAGTTATTCCATGCCGGATTTCCTTATGAGCGTTTCCCAAGCCATCAATAGACCCCTAGCTAGCATGTATTCAGATATTCAACAGTTTTTTGGTGAACTGAGAAGAAAAGCTTTTTTTATTGGAAACCCCACCCCCCAATACAGAAGTAAGAAGGGTTTAAGGAACAGTACAGCATGTGAAAAGCTTTGAAGTATTAGATCCGTCCTGTCTGGATATTAATGGTGGTGTCTATACTCTCTATGTATACAGCTATCTTAAAGATCCTGAAAGGGCTGGAAAAATCTACTCCCTTTTGTTTCGGCGTGTGTGTAGGCCCGGGATGACAATAGCACATTTGTTAATGTTTAATCTGCAATGCCTCACTACATAGCAATTCCATAGGACCTTTATGACACAATTCTTGACGATCAGTCACAGGAAGTGGCTTTCAAATATGGGAAAGCTTCATTTATGACTGTGATATGACAGCAGTTGCTTCAAACATCCCTCATAATGTGGTGTGATTGGTTACATTGGCTATTTCTAAGCATTCGAATAAACAGTACAAAGAAGGAACAGGACTTTAGTACCAGTCAGAGATTGCCACCAAAGGAACGCGAAAAAAGCACCCTTGTCCCATAAAAAAGACGCACACTTCAGAACGTCTCTCACACAAGATAAGCACGACAAAAGAGGTCTTCCAAGAACAGGAAAACCACTGCATGTGTGTTAGAAGGTCGTTCTGACACCATGGGCCACCCGGATTTTTCGCTTTTTGAGCACCTAATTGTTGAGCTTTTACTGTGGGGGAATGCATGATGAAAGAGACTGAAATGGGATATTACTGGTGTCCCCCTGGCTTGCCAGGCTGCTGCGAAGCTGCAGGAGAAAGGGGCAACGGGCTACGTACAAGCAGACACATGGGTACATGCTTGTGCACACGTGTGCAGGCTGTGCAGGGGAGATTCCTGGCGTACACAGCCCCAGAGCAGATACAAAGTGAATGGTGTGGCAGGTTTAATGCAGAATTGGGTGGTGACATGGATTAGACTTTATACATTGGTAAGAAACATGCCAGGGAAAGCCAGTGTGTTTTACTGTTTTCACTTCATTATTATCCTATGGGGATGTGGAGCCTATTGGCTAGATTAACTTTCCTAAGGCCTACAGATTCCAGACACGCACTAAAGTCCACTGTAACGGGTGTGAGAAGAAGTATTCTGCAGAGTCCAAAGTCATATTTGTACTGCTTTTGGGCCATCCAGAAATGTCATATGTCTCTGAGTCAACCATAACCATGGTCTGGCTGGGGCCTGACCTCAGCAGGCTGGATTGATACCCTTTCTACTAAGAGCTAAGGCCTCCTCTCCAAGGAAGAGAAGATGGGTGGAACTGCAGGCTCATCCATCAGCAGCTATCACTGTGTACCAGGCACCAGGCTGCACCAGGGAGAAGGCATCCCTGGGGGAAAGGGGCTTTTTCAGAGACCATGTGGCCAGAGACGCTGGATGATTCCATCTTAAACAAACCCAGAGGTCTGGGCAGGAAGAAGGAATCAGGGGCAGAAAAGGGATGTGTCGCTGTGCTGGGTGGGCGGGAAGCCACCGGGGTGGGCTCCCCAGGTGGCTCTCCATCAAAGATGGCAATGACAGAGCATGGGTGCGACGGGCCCCACGAGATGAGGAGCAGCCGGGTTGGGCTCCCTGAGCCACAAGAAGCACTCACCACAAAGGAGCAGCCGGGTGTTGGCTCCCCAAGCGGTAATGAATCCCCTGGGGGTTCGGATGGGACAGGGCCCCCACCAAGGTCTGGAATCAGCGGGGACCAACAGTGGTGCGATCGCGGCTCTCTCCGAAGCAGCGGGGGAGATGCTACTATAATATGCAAGGGAATTAAAGAAGAGCACCATAATACCTTGCAAGGCATGCAGAAGCCTGCTAGGAAACCTAGCTTTTGGCCGCCATAAGTGTGGCGGGGTATGCTCAGACGTGAGTCCCTTGCTCACTTTGCCACTGGATTCAAGCAAGCCAGGCTGAAGACGGCTGGAATGCCAGAAACCGGTCCTCGGAAGCTTGTTTCCGGTCCAGGGAAGACATGGCTTGGCGGTTCGGGCTGGACTGTTCCCATGAGGCACAGGGTCAGACTGATTTGCATATAGCCATGTCTGAACTGGGGTGGCGGAGTGGGCTAAAGAACGGTGATGGATTAAACCCAGATCTTTTGACTGGGTGTGAGTGTTTGATTGATTCAGATGCTTCGTCCATCACCACCCCCTTTTGTACCGCTTTTGGCTGCCATAAGTGTGGCGGGGTATGCTCAGACGTGAGTCCCTTGCTCACTTTGCCACTGGATTCAAGCAAGCCGGGCTGACGACGGCTGGAATGCCAGAAACCGGTCCTCGGAAGCTTGTTTCCAATCCAGGGAAGACATGGCTTGGCGGTTCAGGCTGGACTGTTCCCATGAGGCACAGGGTCAGACTGATTTGCATATAGCCATGTCTGAACTGGGGTGGTGGAGTGGGCTAAAGAACGGTGATGGATTAAACCCAGATCTTTTGACTGGGTGTGAGTGTTTGATTGATTCAGATGCTCCATCCATCACCTACCCCTTTTATACCACTTTTGGCCGCCATAAGTGTGGTGGGGTAAGCTCAGACGTGAGTCCCTTGCTCACTTTGCCACTGGATTCAAGCAAGCCGGGCTGAAGACGGCTGGAATGCCAGAAACCGGTCCTCGGAAGCTTGTTTCCGGTCCAGGGAAGACATGGCTTGGCGGTTCGGGCTGGACTGTTCCCATGAGGCACAGGGTCAGACTGATTTGCATATAGCCATGTCTGAACTGGGGTGGCGGAGTGGGCTAAAGAACGGTGATGGATTAAACCCAGATCTTTTGACTGGGTGTGAGTGTTTGATTGATTCAGATGCTCCGTCCATCACCACCCCCTTTTGTACTGCTAGGAAACCTGCATATTTTGGCATGTGGTGGTCCCAGGAGAACGGGACCACCATCACATATGTGCAAGGGTACAGTGGGAGCTGCAGGAGAACGCAGCCTCCCCCAGCACGAAGAAAAGGAGTCCCCCCCCCCTAAGTCTCATGGGGACTTGAAACTAGTAACCCCTTTCAGGGCTCATCTTCAAATCAACACCTCTTGGGCTGGAACTGTGGTTTTTCAGCTGGGAGTGTTATGAGAAGTGCATTAGGTGATGAAGGTCTGAGTTGGGGATGTCTGGAGAAGGGCATCCCCTGGAGGTGAAGAGGTGTAATTGCACCAGAACTGTATTTACTAAGGTTGTTCCTTTTAGAGAGACTGAAGGTCACATGTGTAATGTGAAGTACCTATATAAGGTGATGTCATAAGCAAAGTGGGGTTATGTTGCCAGACATTCCTGCTAGGGTGTCTGGCTGTATATGCCGTAATTTCATCTGTGATGCCTTTAGGGCAGAGGTCTTCAAACTTTTGAAGGTTGAGCCCCCCCCCAGCTGAATTTTTGTAAATGTCGGGCACCCCACCACCTGACAGAAATTTCTGGAATCTGGTACACTACATAATTGACCGCCACCCGCATATCCCTGGCCATATCCGGCAAATAATGTGCAAAACAATGAGTGTTTCCTCCTTCTCCATGAATTCCCTCACTACCACTCACCAACAATGCACCTCATCTCTCTATAGCACCTTTCTGGCAAACATATAATTTTTTTTTATAGTGCTACTCCTAGTTTCATCATACAAGCAACTATAGACACCACACCTTCACTTTTTACGACGTTGTTGTGGTGATAGGGGAATTGCCGTATTTACACGGCAGAGTTAAACCACTTAATTCGGCTTAACGCTGCCTTGTAAATGCGGCCCTCTTTCATACTAAGCTTAGCGTAAAATGGTGGGCAGTGGGTGTTGCAATGGGCGTTCCACTGCAACAGGCACTGATTTTGATGTTGCGCCCTATTTACAAGGGCAGTGTAAAAGTGAGGCAGCGTTAAAATTAAGAACAGGGAAAATCTGGTCTTAAGCTGGTGAAAGTAGGAGAAATGCATTATTTCTCCTCCTTTTTCATTCATCCATGTGTGCTGCCTTGTGCAGCACACATGGAAAAAGCAAAATGCCTTGTATTTGTACTCTTTAAAAAAAAAATCCATTTTGTGATTTCTGTATGGCTGCATTAAGCAGCACACATGGAAGTGAGACAAATGGCATTTAAAGATTGTTTATGTACAGGAAGTCCCCCTCCTGAACATAAACAATATTTTCCCTGCACCCAGACACCCTTGAACTATGGTGCAATGGTGTCTGCGTTGGCACTACACTGCTAAGGGGAAACGCAAGGCTGCACCATATTGTTGTAAATATGGTGCAGCCTTCCGTTTCTGAAGTGGCGGAGAGAGGCTTTAACCCGTGGCTGCTAAACGCCTCACTCCGCAACTTCCTTGAACATATGCCCCTCAGTTCTTTGATCCTCATGGTACACCTTTTTTAGCAGGCACATTAAGCCTCTGTGCTGTGAGGGTGGCAGGAGTGCTCATGTGAGTGCACAGTGAGGTATGCGACAGTGTGAGAGTAGGGTAAGTGGAGTGACTGCAGGATGACTGAGCTGACCATATGAATTTGGGTGTGCATGTTAGTGCAGAGTAGGACTAATGACTGCATGGTTAGTGATGGGCTTGTTTAAGTGAGATTGCAGATTGAGCAGTGAGGGGGACAGGTGAGTGAAGTGTCACATGAGTGCAGGGTGGGTAGTGTGCTTGTGTGGCTGCAGTTTGAGGTACAGGGAAAACCGCAGAAGTGCATTGTGAGAGCAGCGTGATCACTGAGTGCAGGGTGAATGGTGTGAGTGCATGGGGGTCAGTATGAGGGAATTGTTATCGCTGTGAGTGCAGGGTGAGCATGAAAGTGAAGGGCGAGAATGAGGAGCAAGTTGTCTGAATGCAGGGTACATTCCCAGACACTTGCAGTAAATAGTTGCAAAATAGTTGCTTTCAGTTTTAGAAAAGGGGGTTCCTTGCCTCCCACTGCAGCTAAAGCATGTCAGCTGTAGGAATTAACCAGGACACCTTCCCCCCTCACCCCCCCAAACATAGCTGCCAAGGTTTCAGATTGCTATGTGTGACATTTTCTTAATTTCAGTGTAATTATGAGTGACATTTCAAGGACTATGAGTGACAATTTCTCGCAGGCAAACTCAAGCAGTGAAGACAAGGGAAACATACATATCAGAAATGACACCCATGTGAGCAACAAGGAACTCTAAGACGAGTCACATCATGAACCACAAGCTGTATTACAGAGCGGTGCACCCCGGTCCTGAATATTGCCCACTGCCTGCCAAGCCCCGCTGGTGGCCCCATCACACCAGTTGCAGCCTGTCACACAGAGCTACCCGGCATGCTCTTCTGACTCTGTGTTGCTTTGCGCGCTGAAAAGTTACGTTGGCAAGCACCACAGTGGCTCTCACAGTCACCTGACCCAAAACAGGTTAGTGCAAGCAACTACTAACACAGCTTACTGTCAGTGAGAAGACAGACTGCTATGTAATGTACAGTTCTCAGCTGTTACAGGGCATACAGGCGGCAGCTCTGAAGATGATCATGACTGCGCAAATTAAATAAAACAAGAAAAATAAAGATGCGCAGTGAAATTCCTCCCAAAGCTGAAACCTGCGCTCCATGCAAACTTCTCAGGAAAGATCTGCTCAACGAGTCCCCAGGAGGCCCCTGCAACACGTTATGAGATTACTTGCATTTTGATGTGAAACAGAGCCCGCACGCTGCAGAGATGAACAGAGGCCCCTGCACACGTTTGTTTTCGGATATATAAGCGGTTCTATCCCCTCTCCAACCATATGGTTCACCTTTGTCTTCAGAAGGGCAGTTTAAACCCTTTATCAGTGCTGCACCCTCCCACAATAATTACGTTTCCTTAACACCTGTGCTTAGTCCCTTTATGTCGGATTACATGGCTGAATGAGAAATCTCATATTGTTAATGAGGCTTTAATTGTTTTCACCCCTTCTTCGGGCCCCTGCAGCTTCACTCTGCCGTCTGTTTCTTTTATCAGTGGAGGACAAAGGTGAGATGTACGGCGGACTACGCGCCCCCCCTGAGACAGTGGCGCACCCCCCCAGGGTGGCGCGCCCCACAGATTGAAGAACACTGCTTTAGGGGCTGTAATTGCAATGCATTCTAATGATCCCCAAATGTGATTATTGAAAATCTAAAGTCATGCCTAAACATGTATTCTTACTGCTGCGCTTAGGTGAAGAACCCACACTACTGGCCCTTAAGATGTAGAGGTGTATACTTCATGGTCAATAGGAAATGCTCAGTCAGGGTTGTGTGTCACCAAGGCAGGGTTACCTATTTTAAATGAGTGTTGAGATAATGGGGTGGGTCGCCACCGGGATGGTGCCAGTGCGCAGGGCCCTCGCACCAGCTTATGTTCAACTAATGGCATTGGGGGCACGATGATGTGCATATACAGGAGTGGTGGTACTAGAGCCCACCCCCCCTGTGGGAGGGGTGGAGATGGTATGCAATGTCACAAAGTAATTCCAACAGCTAATGTATATTTGTAAATTGGTGCATAGTATTGAGCAGTATGTGTGTTTAATAAATGTACTCTTACTTTTATAAAGCAGAGTACAGACTGGACAATCAATTATTGAATGTTATTGCTGTGCACCTATAATGGCGATTACTAGCCTACACCACCTCCCTTGAGTAAGCCTCTGAGAGTCAGACGCTACAATTGGAGGTTTGGTCCCCAGTGAAGGTCAAATGTAGTCATGTTATTTGTGGAGGCCTCACAGACACTGCCACATTTTCCAACAAAATGTGAATATTTTTCCACTCAAAAAGCAATAGCAATGGCTTCTGTACACTGTGCTTCTTGAGATGTAATTGTAAATGTATAGGCATTTATATAGCGCACTACTTACCCGTAGGGTCCCAAGGCGCTTCGACCGCTGCGAAACCCTTCCTGGCTTCCCTGAGAGATGGTCCCTTAATGGGTATCTCCAGGGTGAGACCAGGCATCCCCGGCGGTCTGGTGGGGCCGTTAGTGAAGATGAGGCAAGCTAATGCCCAGAGTTGCCGAGTGTGATCACTGATCAGAGTGGGCACCGAGGCGAGAGAATTATCGAGTCCACTGACCCTGGTCCAGAAACCTGCCGCGCCGGGAATCGAACCCTGGTCCCGGGCCGTCCTCTGCTCTCGGGTCTGCTGCCTCTAACCAGTGAGCCACACTACTTCACTAAGTGAGCCACACTACTTCCAAGTCTGAGTTAGACCTGTTTCACTTTAAACTGCTGCATTTTTAACTAAAAGACTTTTTAACCTTTGTTTTTAGCCATCACCCTCACCAACCACAGTCCCTGACACAGATACAGTTATTGCGTGTGCTCTTCACTCTGTACATTGCACGCTCAATACACAGGGCATGCGGTGGTTGTGCACAATCACTCCTAGTACCACCAGCATGTCAGTATTTTTACTTTCCCTGGCAAATGTTGTGACTTGCATATCTGTACTGAATATAATTACTGTTGTTTCCTTGTTCCTTCTCTATGTATAGGCATAGGAGTATCCACTGAGGTAACACAACACATATGATACTAGCATGTCGTTGTTTTCCTTTCTTTTCACTTTTTAATAAGGTCCTGAAGAATCGCGGATAATCAACCCTCAGCGAGAAACATGTCGACCACATTCACTTCTAGCCTCTTCTAGGGTCACATAACCTTAACTAGTTGACACCTAGCGAGCTAGCCCCACCTTTTAATTGCAGCCAAGGGACCCCCAGAATAAAGCTAATTTGTGTACCCTTTGCTACATTTTAATTACCTCACCACAGGAGAATACCATCTTGCCCACATACCCCCACCTCACCATAAGGCTGTTGGAAAAAAGATCTCCGCTAAAGAGCCCCTCTTTGAGGTGAGCCCGTCGGGGGTTGCACCGCCTCCCCGACGAGGAGCAACCGCCAATGATGAAGCATGACACCCTTCTGGGTGTGTGAGGCAACTACATCCAACATAATGGATGCCCCAGGGTATCATTGGAACACCCTTGGTCACGCCAGATAAAACTTTCCCTCCTACCTTCTCTCTCAACAGGAACAGTGCAGCTACCTCCCTTTTTTGCATCTCCAGTACTTTGTACGGACACTCAGCTGCTACTGGACCTTCCACCATCCTGAGTGGTAAATAGTGTCCGCTTGCCTCCCTTCTTTTGAAATCTACTTGTGCACGGTGCAACCGTGGGAGCTCTCACATGGTGGGTTAGTCTGTTCAAATCCCCCAAAGACTTGAGCCCACACTATAGTGGGGGCTCATACCTGGTCCATAGCCCAATCCGGCGTTGGACCTTCTTTCGCTCTCTCCAGGGTGTGCTTCTAAAGGTAACCACTCTGAAAAAAAAAAACCCACTCTCTTTCCCTACCTTCTGTGAAGGACTCCACCACACCTGGACCAGTCCTATCAGACCTCACCATTATGGAGGGGCAAGGACTGAGTTTTGGTGAGGAGGAGGCAGCAGCTATAATGAGGACACCATCTCTCTTTGGTATCGACATCGAACCAGAAACAAGCAGTAACACCACTGAGTGGCAATCCCTGTCAGACCTTAAACGGGAATGGATTAGGGTAACAATTCATGGCACAATGATGGCTCAATATTTTAAAGTTAAAATTGCACCTAATGGATTGATCGTCAAAAACTTCCCAAGAATATTCTGGGAGGACGGACAATTTAAAGTGGAATGGTCACAGGTGTCGTGGAAGTGTACCCACGACCTTCTCATCCTCATAGTCAACACAGCTAAACGACTAGCAGACGCACTTCTAGTTAAAATACAAGCAGCGGAGGCTGCTCTGAAGACTGCGGTACAAAACCCGGGCTTCAAAACGAAACTGACCGAGATCAACAAAGAAATGGCAGAACATAAGGAATATCTTATGAACCAGAAGGTAGCCAAATTGCAAAAGGACATCAAAAAATTCTCAAAAGAGAAAGTCTGCCCCTACTTAAGGGATGACTATGTCCCACCGGGCACCAGCTACAGTTCAGACTCCAGCACGACTTCGTCAAGGAGGGGCTCAAATAGTGGCTCTGACAGCAGCGGGGATAACAATCCTGCACAGATGCCCCCCAGAGCAAAAAGAGGCAAGGGACGGGGACAACACAATTTCCCCAACTACCAAAATCAGGGGCAACCTGTAGGTAAGCATGGGCGAATTTTGCGAATCTCGCGTTCGCGAATTTTGCGGATTTGCGAACTCGCAATCCGCAAAATCCGCGAATTCCCGCGAATTTGCAGATTTTTTTTTGTGTGTTCGCGCGTGTTTCTGCCAGTTCGCGAGGGTTTTTACAATTTCGCAATTTGCGAACTTACCTGTCGGGTCGCAAGTTTTGCGAACTTGTTGTTTCTACGTGTCCAGCCTGTTTGAGACACTCTTCTTCATCACTGCCACTCTCTGTCACCACTGCCACTCTCTGACTACTCATGCCACCCTCTGGCCCACCCATGCCACCCTCTGTTTCATCACCACACCCTCTGGTTGTCCAGTGTACATTATTTTCGGCAAAGCAAAGCACACCTTCCCTGCCTCAAGTGACCTGAATTAATTTGGGGCTGATTAATGTGTCACAGAATATTTTTTTAGCTGGCACCTGCTTCCTTAGTGCTTCCTGATTAGTGATCTTTTGCACTTGCTAAGTGCTTTCATTGTTGCAAAATTAGTTACAACACCTGCCCTGCCCCAACTGACAATAATGAATTAGGGGCTGATTAATGGATTTTAACTTCCAGCCTGGCTCCTGCTTGTCTCCCTTAGCTGTAATTCAGGACCTTTGTGGCATATGTGTAACTATTCTGAGGTTCAGAGCAGGGTCACATAATAGTTGCAACTGGCAACTGAACTCTGGAGGGGCCCCTCAGGAAGCACTACAGGAAATGGCTACTAATGATGAGCCTGAACTTTTGAACCTGGTAAGTAGTTTCAGTTTTGCTAAGATCGTATTTCTGCAATTTAGCACTTACTCGCGGGGTGCGAAGTTGTACTGGCAAGCCGCGAACTCACGCGAACAGTGCGAGCAAGCCATAAAATCCGCTGCTCGCGGATTTGCGGATTTTGCGGGAGATTCGTGGATCTCGCGGATTGCGAATTTACCGAAAATCCGCAAAATCCGTGAGCGAAACAGATTTTCCGCCCATGCTTACCTGTAGGTCCGCCGTTTTGGCAATATCCACAATTCCCCCATTTCCAACCTCCTTTTGGAGCACAATATCCTCCATTCTATCCCCCCCAGAACCCTACACACCCTCCTTTTTTAGGCAGAGGTTGGGGCAGAGGGCGAGGGCGAAAAAGAGGGAACGCAGCAGAGAAAAGAGTCCAATGGGAGGACACACGCCCCCAAGGGATGGACACGAGGAGCACGAGCCGGTCAGGGCAACAGTAAGCCTGGTGGTCAATTTATCGGACCGCCACCTTACTCAGAAAGAGGAAGAAGTCCTGCAAAGAGGTTTGGGCTTTGTCCCAACACCCAGGATCGACCCATTCCAACAAACCAGGGAACTGAAAGCCTTTTTCAGAAAAATAAGGTTGAAAACATTCTTTGAAGGAAAACCCAGTGAGCCTACGGAAGATTCCGGACTCCACAATCCCTCAACCTTTACGCCTCATAATGGAATGGTCCCAAATGAAGTATTGACGTTCGAACAAGCAGTATTGAGAGACGTCAATAAACTCAACCGGCAGATACCACACTCCAACATCTCTAAGAATGAGTTGGCAGTACTTAAATCACTGGCAGATGACCCCTCGATCACAATCAAACAGGCAGACAAAGGGGGAGCCACAGTTCTAATGAAAACTGTGGATTATGAGTTGGAATGTACGAGACAACTCAGCGACCAAAGGTACTACACTCCAATCACTAATGACCCAACCACACGATTACAGACCAAGATCGCAAGCCTGGTTACTAGCGCTGAATGTGATCAATGGATCACCAGAAAGGAGGCAGAATTCCTTATGAAACGGGACCCTAGGGTACCATATTTCTATATCCTGCCTAAGATCCATAAAGCCACTAGGCCGGTACCAGGGAGACCAATAGTCTCGGGGATAGACTCAGTATTGGAGCCCCTATCACAATTCTGTGACCATTTCCTTCAACCCCTCGTGAAAAGCATTCCCTCATACATTCAGGACACCACGGATGTTTTACGAATACTGGATACAGTCCAGGACACAGGAGAGATTGACCTTTTGATAACCCTAGATGTTGAAGCCCTCTATACCAACATCCCCCAGAGGGCCACTCTAGAGGTTATTGAGGAAAGACTGGGCCAAGAGCCTTGGAACTCTAACACTCCTCAAACTTTCATCATGGAGTGCGCCACTCTAGCCTTGACAGAAAACTATTTTGAATACAAAGGCAAGTTTTAACATCAGACCCAGGGTACCTCTATGGGCAGCACCTTTGCCCCCTCGGTGGCTTGTCTTTATATGGCTAAATTTGAAGGGACACATATACACCATGAGTCAAATCCCTTCCTGGATAACATCAAAATGTGGAAACGCTTCATTGATGACATCCTGATCCTGTGGAGTGGTCCACCGACCTCACACGAAGGTTTTCTGGTATGGGTCAACACATTAAACCCTCACCTACACTTCACAATGGCCTCCTCACCCCATGAAATTGCGTTCCTTGATCTATCTATCAGACTAGAAGCAGGATCCATAAACACCACCATGTACCGCAAACCGACAGACCGTAACAGCCTACTACACTACAAAAGTCACCATCCAAGGGCCTTAGGTACCAACCTGCCCTTTGGCCAATTCTTACGAATTAGGCGCAATTGCAGTGCGTTGTCTGATTACAGGAAAGAATCCGCAATTCTTTCAAGGAACCTACTTGACAGAGGTTACCCCAAGAGTGATGTTCTCAAAGCTAGGAAACGGGCCAGAAATAACAACCGTGAAGCCCTCCTTGAAAGGCAGAAGAGAGTCCCTGTTGAGAACCAACCTATCACTTGTGTAACCACATTTACCCCTTTGTCTAATAAAATCAGGAAAGCGATCAAACACCACTGGGGCATACTCAACACAGGAGAAATGTCCCTAGAGGAACCTAGGTTCGCCTTTAAAAGGTCACAAAATCTGAAAGATATCTTAATTAGCACCAGGCCAAAGAACGTGAGGAAACAAACCCAACTTACCTTATGGCATCTACCCCCCGTGACGGGCCATTACCCTTGCGGTATGTGTGGGGTTTGCAGGTACACCTTGACACTTAAGACCATACAACTCTCAGAGACCTTCAAATGGGAGCTTAGACAACACACAAATTGCAACACATCACACTGTATATATTTGCTCATGTGCCCTTGTGGCCTACAGTACATAGGAATGACAACCCGTCCCATAAAGACTCGGATCATAGAACATCGCAGCAACTTTCACTGCAAGAAGACCCACACTAAAATGTGTAAACATTATGTGGAGTCCGACCACGATGAAAACTCCATTAAGTGGGGAGTTCTGGAATCCAGCCCTAACTGCCCTACAAGAGCCCTTTTCAACAAGGAACAGAGATGGGTACATCGATTGTCTTCTGATAAACAGGGTCTCAACGAAGACATTCCCTGGCACTCATTATAAACCTCGGAGCCTTACCATGAGTTGCCCTGATCAGCCACATTCCTGTGATAAGACATCTGACACAAGCACTTACTACAAGCCTATCCTACCCGTAGGCACTCCCACCCTTATCAGCGCCACTGGCAACCTTGACCCTCCCACTGCCCTTGGTCCTCTATCACACGAGCAGCAAGATCCTACTATGAATAGGGATCCCATTCAATCATTTAGGGCTCTGTGTACAGATGGGCAAGTCTTTGGGACCCTCACACAATGGCCGCCATATGTGCACACGAATCGGCCTGACCTGTAAACGATGACAGATGCACAGGTATTGGTTAGTCATAGTACCCCCCACCCCCCTATTCCACGACTTCACCGCCGTGTTTTGGCTTTATATTGGTCACTCCAATTGAGGCTCCGCCAAGCTTAACCAGCGGTGTCTAACCTAGGACAATAGTTACTGCACTAGTAACTCCGCATTCCTGCACCATCTTAAGATGGCCGCCACGCAATCGGCCGCTCACATGTGACCTGAGGCGGGGGGCGGGGACGAGATTGAGCGCGCCGGTCTTCCGGTGTTGTTTAAATAACCCTTGCCGCCGAGCTCAGACATCTACTCGAGCTCGGCGGTAATGGGTAGGTCACAACACACGGACACGGAAGACTGGAGGTGAGTGCGCTAGCGCTGAATAGAGGACGGGCACCTTGACCACCAGCCTATACCAATTACTGGGTCTTGTTGAGCCTTCTGATAGTAATTCAGGGGCGCGTTTTTTCTACTTCTACCCCTACTCTAGCCATTAACCTATGGGCTCAGCTCTGATGTACTGTCCCGCCGAACCCTCATGTGGCCATTACTTTATGACCATTAGGTGAGTAGGGTATTATATATGTGTGTTACTATAAATGCACCAACAGTCACAGTGTGAGTTCTATACTGCATCTAGCAACTGTTACATCTGGTGTCTGCACAAGAGACCTGCCTATTACTCTACACGCTATAGGCAGGCGACCACTTTAAGACTGCTGCATTTTTAACTAAAAGACTTTTTAACCTTTGTTTTTAGCCATCACCCTCACCAACCACAGTCCCTGACACAGATACAGTTATTGCGTGTGCTCTTCACTCTGTACATTGCACGCTCAATACACAGGGCATGCGGTGGTTGTGCACAATCACTCCTAGTACCACCAGCATGTCAGTATTTTTACTTTCCCTGGCAAATGTTGTGACTTGCATATCTGTACTGAATATAATTACTGGTGTTTCCTTGTTCCTTCTCTATGTATAGGCATAGGAGTATCCACTGAGGTAACACAACACATATGATACTAGCATGTCGTTGTTTTCCTTTCTTTTCACTTTTTAATAAGGTCCTGTAGAATCGCGGGTAATCAACCCTCAGCGAGAAACATGTCGACCACATTCACTTCTAGCCTCTTCTAGGGTCACATAACCTTAACTAGTTGACACCTAGCGAGCTAGCCCCACCTTTTAATTGCAGCCAAGGGACCCCCAGAATAAAGCTAATTCGTGTACCCTTTGCTACATTTTAATTACCTCACCACAGGAGAATACCATCTTGCCCACATACCCCCACCTCACCATAAGGCTGTTGGAAAAAAGATCTCCGCTAAAGAGCCCCTCTTTGAGGTGAGCCCGTCGGGGGTTGCACCGCCTCCCCGACGAGGAGCAACCGCCAATGATGAAGCATGACACCCTTCTGGGTATGTGAGGCAACTACATCCAACATAATGGATGCCCCAGGGTATCATTGGAACACCCTTGGTCACGCCAGATAAAACTTTCCCTCCTACCTTCTCTCTCAACAGGAACAGTGCAGCTACCTCCCTTTTTTGCATCTTTAGACCTGTTTCCCTCATGCCCGCACAGACCAGCAGTGAAAGCAGCTTTTTCATGGAAGTCTTACATCTAGCAACGTTACCACCTCTGGCACTGATAGAGGAGTTATAGAGGAGTTATTTGTATCCGGATCTGCAGATGTGTATATACATCTCAACCATACTCTTTTACAGCTGATATATAAAATCGCAATAGAAAATGGGACCAATATAAATGCTTATACCAGAGTTGCCACAGTTCCTTATCCCATTACTACTATTTCTATTAACCATGTAGACAACACTCTAGGTGGCCATCTAATTACCCTAAGTGATAATAAGTATGCTTACAGAACTTATGTGAGCCTATGTGTCATTGCATAATAAGTTTGCTACAGAGCCTATATGAAGAGTATTCTCAATTACAGCAATGACACTGTACATGCCCAGCTTTCTGGAGGGCTGTTATACACGGACACGTTGTCTCTCTATGAAGATTCAGATTTGGAAGTTGGCAATAATAGTTTCATAAAAAGGGACAGTTTGGCTTCAAGAAGTAAGCACTTTGACCTCCTTGGCCATACACATTCAAGATAAACTACTTATCAGTGGAGCTGATATTAAGGTTAAACTTTTTTGCTAAGAAGATGCCTTTTGCCTCATCGCAGGAGATGCTGAACAATATAAACTGTTTATACTTTTGACCTGTTTATTCGTAAAGCAAGTGAAAATGTGAATAAGCATCATGCTAACACTCACTAAAGCTTTGCTTTTTTTTTGTTGAATATTTTTATTGAAGGAATTTTTTCCCCTTTTTTCCTTTATAACATGAGCAGGGCACAATACAATACAAAATCATAGAACACAGATACCTATATACAAAATACAAAACGATGGAACACGGAAATGTACATGCATATTCATATACTCAAATATTTAGTAAGACAGATTCTTCATCTTTAAGAATTCAGTTCCTAACTTCCACTGAATAAAAGGACCCCAGATTTGCATACCCAGTTTCTTACCCTTTTTTCCCTTCCTAGAGTAGATAGCAGTTTCCAATTTTTGTGCTGATAATACTTTGCCCAACCATTGATGGTAAGTAGGAGGATTTGGGTCAAGCCGAGGCCACTAACAATCTAAGAATCGCCATTGCTACAAACATAAAGTATTTACAATTTAAGTGCCCATCAGGGCTTACCCCCAATAACATAATAGCTGGGGTTAGCTCTATTGTTGTTGATAGTGCGTTCTGAAAAGAATTTCCACTGTCCTGTTTCAGCTTATCTAGGTGCGGGCAAACCGAAAAGATGTGTATCAGATTCGCCTCCATACGGCCACACCTAAAGCAGGTAGTTCCAGATAGACCCCCCATTGAGCAATTTTCCCAGGCGTATAATATAAATGATACAAAATCTTATAATGTTGGGCCTGAAGAGGCGATGAACACAACATTTTGCTTCCCATCTCTAGTGACTCGGTAAAAATATCCCTAGCTATGTCTAAATCTAAAGACCATTTGTCTATCCATTTCTCCAAATCATCTTTCTTTAATTTTGTCATTTCTGAATAAAATCTCTTTATAGTACAATCAGAGCCATCTTCTATAAGATCCATCATTATAGTTCTTTCAAAGCCCAATGATCCCCCTTTTTTATTCAATATACAACTTCTTATTTGGAGATATTTGAAGAAGTGTTTTGTATTCAAGGTGTACTTATTTTGCAATTCTGTAAATTGTAATATACCATGGCCACCCAACATGTCTCCGATCTTACCTATCCCCCGCCTCTCCCATTCTTGATATACAACTCCTGAGAAAACCACACTAGATAGAGAAGGGTTGTTTTTAATTCTAGTATATGCATTGTACTTCCCTATTCCAACCTTTTTGGAGAATCCTTTCCATATATTATAAGCAGCCATTACTGTCTTAAATCGTGTTCTTTTAAAATAGCTTTCCTCCGTGAATCTCAAAAATACATTTCAGCATTTATACCCAAAACCAAACCATAAAGGGACACATATACACCATGAGTCAAATCCCTTCCTGGATAACATCAAAATGTGGAAACGCTTCATTGATGACATCCTGATCCTGTGGAGCGGTCCACCGACCTCACACGAAGGTTTTCTGGTATGGGTCAACACATTAAACCCTCACCTACACTTCACAATGGCCTCCTCACCCCATGAAATTGCGTTCCTTGATCTAACTATCAGACTAGAAGCAGGATCCATAAACACCACCATGTACCGCAAACCGACAGACCGTAACAGCCTACTACACTACAAAAGTCACCATCCAAGGGCCTTAGGTACCAACCTGCCCTTTGGCCAATTCTTACGAATTAGGCGCAATTGCAGTGCGTTGTCTGATTACAGGAAAGAATCCGCAATTCTTTCAAGGAACCTACTTGACAGAGGTTACCCCAAGAGTGATGTTCTCAAAGCTAGGAAACGGGCCAGAAATAACAACCGTGAAGCCCTCCTTGAAAGGCAGAAGAGAGTCCCTGTTGAGAACCAACCTATCACTTGTGTAACCACATTTACCCCTTTGTCTAATAAAATCAGGAAAGCGATCAAACACCACTGGGGCATACTCAACACAGGAGAAATGTCCCTAGAGGAACCTAGGTTCGCCTTTAAAAGGTCACAAAATCTGAAAGATATCTTAATTAGCACCAGGCCAAAGAACGTGAGGAAACAAACCCAACTTACCTTATGGCATCTACCCCCCGTGACGGGCCATTACCCTTGCGGTATGTGTGGGGTTTGCAGGTACACCTTGACACTTAAGACCATACAACTCTCAGAGACCTTCAAATGGGAGCTTAGACAACACACAAATTGCAACACATCACACTGTATATATTTGCTCATGTGCCCTTGTGGCCTACAGTACATAGGAATGACAACCCGTCCCATAAAGACTCGGATCATAGAACATCGCAGCAACTTTCACTGCAAGAAGACCCACACTAAAATGTGTAAACATTATGTGGAGTCCGACCACGATGAAAACTCCATTAAGTGGGTAGTTCTGGAATCCAGCCCTAACTGCCCTACAAGAGCCCTTTTCAACAAGGAACAGAGATGGGTACATCGATTGTCTTCTGATAAACAGGGTCTCAACGAAGACATTCCCTGGCACTCATTATAAACCTCGGAGCCTTACCATGAGTTGCCCTGATCAGCCACATTCCTGTGATAAGACATCTGACACAAGCACTTACTACAAGCCTATCCTACCCGTAGGCACTCCCACCCTTATCAGCGCCACTGGCAACCTTGACCCTCCCACTGCCCTTGGTCCTCTATCACACGAGCAGCAAGATCCTACTATGAATAGGGATCCCATTCAATCATTTAGGGCTCTGTGTACAGATGGGCAAGTCTTTGGGACCCTCACACAATGGCCGCCATATGTGCACACGAATCGGCCTGACCTGTAAACGATGACGGATGCACAGGTATTGGTTAGTCATAGTACCCCCCACCCCCCTATTCCACGACTTCACCGCCGTGTTTTGGCTTTATATTGGTCACTCCAATTGAGGCTCCGCCAAGCTTAACCAGCGGTGTCTAACCTAGGACAATAGTTACTGCACTAGTAACTCCGCATTCCTGCACCATCTTAAGATGGCCGCCACGCAATCGGCCGCTCACATGTGACCTGAGGCGGGGGGCGGGGACGAGATTGAGCGCGCCGGTCTTCCGGTGTTGTTTAAATAACCCTTGCCGCCGAGCTCAGACATCTACTCGAGCTCGGCGGTAATGGGTAGGTCACAACACACGGACACGGAAGACTGGAGGTGAGTGCGCTAGCGCTGAATAGAGGACGGGCACCTTGACCACCAGCCTATACCAATTACTGGGTCTTGTTGAGCCTTCTGATAGTAATTCAGGGGCGCGTTTTTTCTACTTCTACCCCTACTCTAGCCATTAACCTATGGGCTCAGCTCTGATGTACTGTCCCGCCGAACCCTCATGTGGCCATTACTTTATGACCATTAGGTGAGTAGGGTATTATATATGTGTGTTACTATAAATGCACCAACAGTCACAGTGTGAGTTCTATACTGCATCTAGCAACTGTTACATCTGGTGTCTGCACAAGAGACCTGCCTATTACTCTACACGCTATAGGCAGGCGACCACTTTAAGACTGCTGCATTTTTAACTAAAAGACTTTTTAACCTTTGTTTTTAGCCATCACCCTCACCAACCACAGTCCCTGACACAGATACAGTTATTGCGTGTGCTCTTCACTCTGTACATTGCACGCTCAATACACAGGGCATGCGGTGGTTGTGCACAATCACTCCTAGTACCACCAGCATGTCAGTATTTTTACTTTCCCTGGCAAATGTTGTGACTTGCATATCTGTACTGAATATAATTACTGGTGTTTCCTTGTTCCTTCTCTATGTATAGGCATAGGAGTATCCACTGAGGTAACACAACACATATGATACTAGCATGTCGTTGTTTTCCTTTCTTTTCACTTTTTAATAAGGTCCTGTAGAATCGCGGGTAATCAACCCTCAGCGAGAAACATGTCGACCACATTCACTTCTAGCCTCTTCTAGGGTCACATAACCTTAACTAGTTGACACCTAGCGAGCTAGCCCCACCTTTTAATTGCAGCCAAGGGACCCCCAGAATAAAGCTAATTCGTGTACCCTTTGCTACATTTTAATTACCTCACCACAGGAGAATACCATCTTGCCCACATACCCCCACCTCACCATAAGGCTGTTGGAAAAAAGATCTCCGCTAAAGAGCCCCTCTTTGAGGTGAGCCCGTCGGGGGTTGCACCGCCTCCCCGACGAGGAGCAACCGCCAATGATGAAGCATGACACCCTTCTGGGTATGTGAGGCAACTACATCCAACATAATGGATGCCCCAGGGTATCATTGGAACACCCTTGGTCACGCCAGATAAAACTTTCCCTCCTACCTTCTCTCTCAACAGGAACAGTGCAGCTACCTCCCTTTTTTGCATCTTTAGACCTGTTTCCCTCATGCCCGCACAGACCAGCAGTGAAAGCAGCTTTTTCATGGAAGTCTTACATCTAGCAACGTTACCACCTCTGGCACTGATAGAGGAGTTATAGAGGAGTTATTTGTATCCGGATCTGCAGATGTGTATATACATCTCAACCATACTCTTTTACAGCTGATATATAAAATCGCAATAGAAAATGGGACCAATATAAATGCTTATACCAGAGTTGCCACAGTTCCTTATCCCATTACTACTATTTCTATTAACCATGTAGACAACACTCTAGGTGGCCATCTAATTACCCTAAGTGATAATAAGTATGCTTACAGAACTTATGTGAGCCTATGTGTCATTGCATAATAAGTTTGCTACAGAGCCTATATGAAGAGTATTCTCAATTACAGCAATGACACTGTACATGCCCAGCTTTCTGGAGGGCTGTTATACACGGACACGTTGTCTCTCTATGAAGATTCAGATTTGGAAGTTGGCAATAATAGTTTCATAAAAAAGGGACAGTTTGGCTTCAAGAAGTAAGCACTTTGACCTCCTTGGCCATACACATTCAAGATAAACTACTTATCAGTGGAGCTGATATTAAGGTTAAACTTTTTTGCTAAGAAGATGCCTTTTGCCTCATCGCAGGAGATGCTGAACAATATAAACTGTTTATACTTTTGACCTGTTTATTCGTAAAGCAAGTGAAAATGTGAATAAGCATCATGCTAACACTCACTAAAGCTTTGCTTTTTTTTTGTTGAATATTTTTATTGAAGGAATTTTTTCCCCTTTTTTCCTTTATAACATGAGCAGGGCACAATACAATACAAAATCATAGAACACAGATACCTATATACAAAATACAAAACGATGGAACACGGAAATGTACATGCATATTCATATACTCAAATATTTAGTAAGACAGATTCTTCATCTTTAAGCATTCAGTTCCTAACTTCCACTGAATAAAAGGACCCCAGATTTGCATACCCAGTTTCTTACCCTTTTTTCCCTTCCTAGAGTAGATAGCAGTTTCCAATTTTTGTGCTGATAATACTTTGCCCAACCATTGATGGTAAGTAGGAGGATTTGGGTCAAGCCGAGGCCACTAACAATCTAAGAATCGCCATTGCTACAAACATAAAGTATTTACAATTTAAGTGCCCATCAGGGCTTACCCCCAATAACATAATAGCTGGGGTTAGCTCTATTGTTGTTGATAGTGCGTTCTGAAAAGAATTTCCACTGTCCTGTTTCAGCTTATCTAGGTGCGGGCAAACCGAAAAGATGTGTATCAGATTCGCCTCCATACGGCCACACCTAAAGCAGGTAGTTCCAGATAGACCCCCCATTGAGCAATTTTCCCAGGCGTATAATATAAATGATACAAAATCTTATAATGTTGGGCCTGAAGAGGCGATGAACACAACATTTTGCTTCCCATCTCTAGTGACTCGGTAAAAATATCCCTAGCTATGTCTAAATCTAAAGACCATTTGTCTATCCATTTCTCCAAATCATCTTTCTTTAATTTTGTCATTTCTGAATAAAATCTCTTTATAGTACAATCAGAGCCATCTTCTATAAGATCCATCATTATAGTTCTTTCAAAGCCCAATGATCCCCCTTTTTTATTCAATATACAACTTCTTATTTGGAGATATTTGAAGAAGTGTTTTGTATTCAAGGTGTACTTATTTTGCAATTCTGTAAATTGTAATATACCATGGCCACCCAACATGTCTCCGATCTTACCTATCCCCCGCCTCTCCCATTCTTGATATACAACTCCTGAGAAAACCACACTAGATAGAGAAGGGTTGTTTTTAATTCTAGTATATGCATTGTACTTCCCTATTCCAACCTTTTTGGAGAATCCTTTCCATATATTATAAGCAGCCATTACTGTCTTAAATCGTGTTCTTTTAAAATAGCTTTCCTCCGTGAATCTCAAAAATACATTTCAGCATTTATACCCAAAACCAAACCATAAAGGGACACATATACACCATGAGTCAAATCCCTTCCTGAATAACATCAAAATGTGGAAACGCTTCATTGATGACATCCTGATCCTGTGGAGCGGTCCACCGACCTCACACGAAGGTTTTCTGGTATGGGTCAACACATTAAACCCTCACCTACACTTCACAATGGCCTCCTCACCCCATGAAATTGCGTTCCTTGATCTAACTATCAGACTAGAAGCAGGATCCATAAACACCACCATGTACCGCAAACCGACAGACCGTAACAGCCTACTACACTACAAAAGTCACCATCCAAGGGCCTTAGGTACCAACCTGCCCTTTGGCCAATTCTTACGAATTAGGCGCAATTGCAGTGCGTTGTCTGATTACAGGAAAGAATCCGCAATTCTTTCAAGGAACCTACTTGACAGAGGTTACCCCAAGAGTGATGTTCTCAAAGCTAGGAAACGGGCCAGAAATAACAACCGTGAAGCCCTCCTTGAAAGGCAGGAGAGAGTCCCTGTTGAGAACCAACCTATCACTTGTGTAACCACATTTACCCCTTTGTCTAATAAAATCAGGAAAGCGATCAAACACCACTGGGGCATACTCAACACAGGAGAAATGTCCCTAGAGGAACCTAGGTTCGCCTTTAAAAGGTCACAAAATCTGAAAGATATCTTAATTAGCACCAGGCCAAAGAACGTGAGGAAACAAACCCAACTTACCTTATGGCATCTACCCCCCGTGACGGGCCATTACCCTTGCGGTATGTGTGGGGTTTGCAGGTACACCTTGACACTTAAGACCATACAACTCTCAGAGACCTTCAAATGGGAGCTTAGACAACACACAAATTGCAACACATCACACTGTATATATTTGCTCATGTGCCCTTGTGGCCTACAGTACATAGGAATGACAACCCGTCCCATAAAGACTCGGATCATAGAACATCGCAGCAACTTTCACTGCAAGAAGACCCACACTAAAATGTGTAAACATTATGTGGAGTCCGACCACGATGAAAACTCCATTAAGTGGGTAGTTCTGGAATCCAGCCCTAACTGCCCTACAAGAGCCCTGTTCAACAAGGAACAGAGATGGGTACATCGATTTCTTCTGATAAACAGGGTCTCAACGAAGACATTCCCTGGCACTCATTATAAACCTCGGAGCCTTACCATGAGTTGCCCTGATCAGCCACATTCCTGTGATAAGACATCTGACACAAGCACTTACTACAAGCCTATCCTACCCGTAGGCACTCCCACCCTTATCAGCGCCACTGGCAACCTTGACCCTCCCACTGCCCTTGGTCCTCTATCACACGAGCAGCAAGATCCTACTATGAATAGGGATCCCATTCAATCATTTAGGGCTCTGTGTACAGATGGGCAAGTCTTTGGGACCCTCACACAATGGCCGCCATATGTGCACACGAATCGGCCTGACCTGTAAACGATGACAGATGCACAGGTATTGGTTAGTCATAGTACCCCCCACCCCCCTATTCCACGACTTCACCGCCGTGTTTTGGCTTTATATTGGTCACTCCAATTGAGGCTCCGCCAAGCTTAACCAGCGGTGTCTAACCTAGGACAATAGTTACTGCACTAGTAACTCCGCATTCCTGCACCATCTTAAGATGGCCGCCACGCAATCGGCCGCTCACATGTGACCTGAGGCGGGGGGCGGGGACGAGATTGAGCGCGCCGGTCTTCCGGTGTTGTTTAAATAACCCTTGCCGCCGAGCTCAGACATCTACTCGAGCTCGGCGGTAATGGGTAGGTCACAACACACGGACACGGAAGACTGGAGGTGAGTGCGCTAGCGCTGAATAGAGGACGGGCACCTTGACCACCAGCCTATACCAATTACTGGGTCTTGTTGAGCCTTCTGATAGTAATTCAGGGGCGCGTTTTTTCTACTTCTACCCCTACTCTAGCCATTAACCTATGGGCTCAGCTCTGATGTACTGTCCCGCCGAACCCTCATGTGGCCATTACTTTATGACCATTAGGTGAGTAGGGTATTATATATGTGTGTTACTATAAATGCACCAACAGTCACAGTGTGAGTTCTATACTGCATCTAGCAACTGTTACATCTGGTGTCTGCACAAGAGACCTGCCTATTACTCTACACGCTATAGGTAGGCGACCACTTTAAGACTGCTGCATTTTTAACTAAAAGACTTTTTAACCTTTGTTTTTAGCCATCACCCTCACCAACCACAGTCCCTGACACAGATACAGTTATTGCGTGTGCTCTTCACTCTGTACATTGCACGCTCAATACACAGGGCATGCGGTGGTTGTGCACAATCACTCCTAGTACCACCAGCATGTCAGTATTTTTACTTTCCCTGGCAAATGTTGTGACTTGCATATCTGTACTGAATATAATTACTGGTGTTTCCTTGTTCCTTCTCTATGTATAGGCATAGGAGTATCCACTGAGGTAACACAACACATATGATACTAGCATGTCGTTGTTTTCCTTTCTTTTCACTTTTTAATAAGGTCCTGAAGAATCGCGGGTAATCAACCCTCAGCGAGAAACATGTCGACCACATTCACTTCTAGCCTCTTCTAGGGTCACATAACCTTAACTAGTTGACACCTAGCGAGCTAGCCCCACCTTTTAATTGCAGCCAAGGGACCCCCAGAATAAAGCTAATTCGTGTACCCTTTGCTACATTTTAATTACCTCACCACAGGAGAATACCATCTTGCCCACATACCCCCACCTCACCATAAGGCTGTTGGAAAAAAGATCTCCGCTAAAGAGCCCCTCTTTGAGGTGAGCCCGTCGGGGGTTGCACCGCCTCCCCGACGAGGAGCAACCGCCAATGATGAAGCATGACACCCTTCTGGGTGTGTGAGGCAACTACATCCAACATAATGGATGCCCCAGGGTATCATTGGAACACCCTTGGTCACGCCAGATAAAACTTTCCCTCCTACCTTCTCTCTCAACAGGAACAGTGCAGCTACCTCCCTTTTTTGCATCTTTAGACCTGTTTCCCTCATGCCCGCACAGACCAGCAGTGAAAGCAGCTTTTTCATGGAAGTCTTACATCTAGCAACGTTACCACCTCTGGCACTGATAGAGGAGTTATAGAGGAGTTATTTGTATCCGGATCTGCAGATGTGTATATACATCTCAACCATACTCTTTTACAGCTGATATATAAAATCGCAATAGAAAATGGGACCAATATAAATGCTTATACCAGAGTTGCCACAGTTCCTTATCCCATTACTACTATTTCTATTAACCATGTAGACAACACTCTAGGTGGCCATCTAATTACCCTAAGTGATAATAAGTATGCTTACAGAACTTATGTGAGCCTATGTGTCATTGCATAATAAGTTTGCTACAGAGCCTATATGAAGAGTATTCTCAATTACAGCGATGACACTGTACATGCCCAGCTTTCTGGAGGGCTGTTATACACGGACACGTTGTCTCTCTATGAAGATTCAGATTTGGAAGTTGGCAATAATAGTTTCATAAAAAGGGACAGTTTGGCTTCAAGAAGTAAGCACTTTGACCTCCTTGGCCATACACATTCAAGATAAACTACTTATCAGTGGAGCTGATATTAAGGTTAAACTTTTTTGCTAAGAAGATGCCTTTTGCCTCATCGCAGGAGATGCTGAACAATATAAACTGTTTATACTTTTGACCTGTTTATTCGTCAAGCAAGTGAAAATGTGAATAAGCATCATGCTAACACTCACTAAAGCTTTGCTTTTTTTTTGTTGAATATTTTTATTGAAGGAATTTTTTCCCCTTTTTTCCTTTATAACATGAGCAGGGCACAATACAATACAAAATCATAGAACACAGATACCTATATACAAAATACAAAACGATGGAACACGGAAATGTACATGCATATTCATATACTCAAATATTTAGTAAGACAGATTCTTCATCTTTAAGCATTCAGTTCCTAACTTCCACTGAATAAAAGGACCCCAGATTTGCATACCCAGTTTCTTACCCTTTTTTCCCTTCCTAGAGTAGATAGCAGTTTCCAATTTTTGTGCTGATAATACTTTGCCCAACCATTGATGGTAAGTAGGAGGATTTGGGTCAAGCCGAGGCCACTAACAATCTAAGAATCGCCATTGCTACAAACATAAAGTATTTACAATTTAAGTGCCCATCAGGGCTTACCCCCAATAACATAATAGCTGGGGTTAGCTCTATTGTTGTTGATAGTGCGTTCTGAAAAGAATTTCCACTGTCCTGTTTCAGCTTATCTAGGTGCGGGCAAACCGAAAAGATGTGTATCAGATTCGCCTCCATACGGCCACACCTAAAGCAGGTAGTTCCAGATAGACCCCCCATTGAGCAATTTTCCCAGGCGTATAATATAAATGATACAAAATCTTATAATGTTGGGCCTGAAGAGGCAATGAACACAACATTTTGCTTCCCATCTCTAGTGACTCGGTAAAAATATCCCTAGTTATGTCTAAATCTAAAGACCATTTGTCTATCCATTTCTCCAAATCATCTTTCTTTAATTTTGTCATTTCTGAATAAAATCTCTTTATAGTACAATCAGAGCCATCTTCTATAAGATCCATCATTATAGTTCTTTCAAAGCCCAATGATCCCCCTTTTTTATTCAATATACAACTTCTTATTTGGAGATATTTGAAGAAGTGTTTTGTATTCAAGGTGTACTTATTTTGCAATTCTGTAAATTGTAATATACCATGGCCACCCAACATGTCTCCGATCTTACCTATCCCCCGCCTCTCCCATTCTTGATATACAACTCCTGAGAAAACCACACTAGATAGAGAAGGGTTGTTTTTAATTCTAGTATATGCATTGTACTTCCCTATTCCAACCTTTTTGGAGAATCCTTTCCATATATTATAAGCAGCCATTACTGTCTTAAATCGTGTTCTTTTAAAATAGCTTTCCTCCGTGAATCTCAAAAATACATTTCAGCATTTATACCCAAAACCAAACCATAAATAGCGAGCGAGCCAATCTTGTCCCAACCATCCACCTCAGCCCCTCCAATCAGTCCCACCATACCTTGCAGTGCTTTGAGGGGGGTGATGAGTGCGTTTGACCAGATTGTAAATTTCCTTAGGCTGAATCCTTGCTCTTGTAATCAGAATCAGGAGTCCATGTGATGTAGAAAAAATACTTTTATTAGATAAGGTTTAAAACATGAACAGCCGACACGTGTTTCGCCCCCTGTGGCGATTTGCGCCGGGGCTTTTTCAAGGCTATTTACAGTATCATATGTTCGTTTTACAAATCTTCAAAAAATTAACTTTGTTTTCAAAATCTCCGATTATTTGTCAAGTTTCGATTACTCAGGATATAATCCTTGGATCTCGTCTTGTTCCTCCGCTCGAAATCGGCCGGGAGATTTTGAAAACAAACCTTATCTAATAAAAGTATTTTTTCTACATCACATGGACTCCTTATTCTGATTACAAGAGCAAGGATTCAGCCTAAGGAAATTTACAATCTGGTCAAACGCGCTCATCACCCCCCTCAAAGACTTATTTGTTACAAAACTCAAGCGGTCCAGAGTTTTTTGAGTGTGTTTTCCTCAATACATGAAACGTGAAAACTGATATAGACTTGGCATTTCCTGTGGACCACTCCCTTTCCCTAGATACCTTGCAGTGCTGCAGCCCAATAATATAACTTTAAATCCGGTAGTGACCAGCCCCCTCTTTCCCGCGGAAGTGACATATACCTCAGTGCCCTCCGTGTCTTACCTTTAGCCCAAATAAAGCGATTAATAATATGTTCACAAATTTTGAACCATTTGTTATCAACTAAGAGTGGTATTGCCCTAAAAATATACAAAAATTTTGGCAAAACCAACATTTTAATAATATTAACTCGTCCTACTAGCGACAGATGGAGATTCTCATATCGGTCCAGATCTTTCTTCACTTTATCTACTATTGGAGCAATATTTTTTTCAACCAAATTATTTAAGTCTGCTGAAATATTAATTCCTAAATACGTCCCTGCTTGTACCACTCGATTATCGTCACAAGGAGTCACTGAGTTTTTAATAATCTGGGTTTTTGAAGCATTCAGGGAATAGCCCGAGACTTGCCCAAATCTTTGGGCCTCTGCCTCTACCAGCTCAGTCGCTTCCGTGGGGCATGGGGTTATCACCGCCACATCATCAGCGTAGGCCAGTATCTTACAGGGTCCCAGAGCTGTATGTAGTGGGATGATTTCTGGACATGATTCTATCCTACGGATTAGTGGATCCATATACATAGCAAATAGCAGCGGAGAGCATGGATATCCCTGCCGGGTACCTCTCTTGATCATAAATTGTCCTGTAGTGCCCCTGTTTACCCTTAGGGCTGCGACCGGTTCCTTATACAAAGTCTGAAGTGCTTTCACGTAACCACCCTTGATCCCAGCTCTTATTAGGGTATGCCACAGATAGTCCCAGGAGACCCGATCAAATGCTTTTTCAGCGTCCAGTAGCATTACTGCCATCGGATCTCCTGTTACCTCAGCAGCATCGAACAAGGTTATGACTTTCCTGGTATGGTGAGTCGTCCCTCTTCCAGGAATAAAGCCGTGTTGGTTACTGCTAACTAGGGCACTTATTACTCCAGCAAATCTTGTGGCTAGGGCTTTCGAGTATATTTTGGTGTCATTGTTCATCAACGTAATTGGTCGGTAGGACCCTGGCTCAGTCGCCGGCTTCCCTTTTTTTAATATTAAAACTATATCAGCACCCCCCCAAGATTTTGGGACAGTCTCCCCCGTCTGGGCAGCTTGGATCGTTTTAGTCAAGTCTTGCCCTTAACTTCCCCAAAAAGTTTTGTAGAACTCTAAAGGTAACTGATCCGGGCCAGCGGGCTTTCCTGAGGAGAGATTGCACATAGCTTCTTTGATCTCGATGTGATCCAGCAATACCTCTAACTCTTCTGCCTCTTCTGAAGAAATCATCTCAACTGGAATAATCTGAAGGTATTCATTTATCTCTTCGGTACTGCTGGGGTGTTGGACGTCATATAGTGACTGGTAGAATTTCCTAAACACTTCCCTAATTTCCTCTGGGTCTGAGTGTAGTATTCCATTTTCGTCCCTGATCTCCTTGACAGTCCCTTCCGCCGCTACCTGTCTGGTACTCATAGCAAGAACATGTCCAACTTTTTCGCTAAACTCGTAGCACCTCTCCCTTCTGATAGTATAGTGTTTTGCTGCCTTATTTGCCAGGTCCTCTTCAGCTTCACTTTTCACTTTCATTAAATCTATAATAAATTGTTCAGTTGGTTCACCCCTTATTATGCATCTATTAAGCTGTTCCTCTGCCTCTGAGACAACTCTCTCTATATCGCTATGCCGTAGCCGTTCTACTTTCCGTTTATAAGCACTATAGCTACATGTCTCTCCACGAGCGCCTGCCTTAAAAGCATCCCATATAACTCCCCCCGGGGCACTCCCTCTATTGTTTTCAAAAAACTCACTGATCCATTTAGACATATGTGTTATATAATCATTGTCTAAGAGGAGTCCTCTTTCAAATGTCCATACCCTCCTTAGTTTTGTTTCCCCTTCTTGCTTCATCGTTAATATTAAGGGGTTATGATCACTAAGAATTCGGGGGAGCCTGTCAATATTTGCTCTAGTCATTAGATCATTAGATATCAGAAAATAATCTAATCTGACACAAATATGATGTGGTGCAGAGTAATATGTGAAGCCTGTTTGCTCAGATCTTATTGTGCCCCAAACATCTCGCAGGGTATTATTTTCTAAGAGGTCGACAAGGGCTTTATGTACTCTTTTCTTCCTGCCATTACATTTTCTTCTCGAGCCTACTCCCAATCCCTCCGCCCCGTTAATGTTCAAGCCAAACACTAAAGCTTTGCAACTATCAAATGTTGATCACACTATTGAGAGATTTGCTTAGCAGATATACATTACACCTGCAGGGTGATGTTTGAGCTAGCAACTAAATGAGTTCCTTGGGCAACATCCAAAGCTCATCATTATAGGCCTTATTGACAACACTCAATTTGGTGGAATTTACACCTCGCGTTTATTCAATTTTAAAAAACGATGACATCACTGGTCCACAATGGGGCTTTCATTCCTGCAAAGTCCAAGCTTCGAAGATGACAATTTTGCCAAGAATGTTTTGGTCTGATTTCAATTACTGGAAAACTTTCACTGGACTATGGCATTTTTGTAGGCTGAGAAGGATATAGGGCTGCATACAACTAGTTTGCTTTTGACCTGACTACTAATGAGTAGCGGCTCCTGGAGGGAGTGCTGTGGGGTGGTGCGGCGGGGTGGGGGAGGGGCAGGGTGGGGGGCAGTAAACTCCGGCTCATAGCCGACCGGAGAAATGTGAATAAATAAATGAATAAAACAAATTTCATTACGTGCGCTGAAACGCCAAATGGCGAAGCAGCGCGTGCAATGAAATTTGTTTTGTTAATTTATTTATTTACATTACTCGGGTCGGCAGTCATCCAGAATTTACTATCCCACACCGTGAACCTCCCCCACCCCACCTCACTGCCCCGCAGCACTCCCTTAAGGAGCCGCTAGTGCTACTAATATGGAAGATAGCTGTCATTATAACCCTAATAAAAATGGAAACCTAAATTCAAATTCCATTTCAAGCAACCGCTTGCAGAATTTATTCAGAGTTTTTATCTTTTGACACAATCCCTACAAATATTCGATTTGAAACTCCTCTTATTTTTTAACATGGACCCCCCCACCCCCACTATAAGGAAGGAAGTCATTATTGACCCCCACTATAAGGAATGAAGTGATTGGACTGCTTTGTTTTTAGCTACTGACTAATTGTCTTAGAGAGTCTTAGAGAGTTTTTCAGTTTTTCCTGAACATAGAATATAAACCAAGCCTTTATTTTCAAAATGAAAACAAGACACACAATAATAAAGTGCTAGTCCAGGATACTCTGGCACTCACGAGTGGTGAGCACTTTGTCTATTGTAAAATGTCAAAGGGTATTTGTTTAAAAAAAAATCTTGAATCTTTACTTAGATGACCTCTAAAAATATTACTATCTTGTTTCCAAATATGTTAAAGATAATTCATTTGGCACAGCAAATGGAACTGGAACCCTTACACATTCTGTCAAAAGTGTACACAATTTAACCTGATCTGCTATGTTATATTGCACCTTTAATTTCTAGCTTTAAAATAAAACAAAGTTTTGATGGCTCAGTAATGACTCTTTGCAATTCTTTACAGTTTTAGAAAAGTATGTGTTAATGTGAGTTTGCGATATTTTTACACAATGATTGTGTTATGCTTATCAAATATTAAACCATCCACACTGACTACCTCATCCCACACTACCTCACCCCACTCCACTGCTACCGTAGTGATTCAAAAAAGGTATGACACAGTGAAAAGTTAAAAGGTTTTTAGTACAAAGGTTCTAAATAAACTTGTTAGTAAAAAATAATTAAATAAGGTACAAAAAGTTTTTTAAAAATTGACAAATAAAAAAACGTACATTTATAAAAATATATACACACAGACATATACATAAAAATGACGTTTTTTCTATGGGATGCCTCTTAATGAAATACTAAACAGGTAACTATGATGTGTTTATCTTTAAAAGTTTCCAGAGTTACATACTAATCAGTCCTAAGTGGTGCAATTTGTGGGACGAAGGGTGATGTCGGCATGGATGAATGAGGCCGAATAATAATTGGCACAGGACTCTTTAAGCTTGCAAACAGGTGAGTCAGCATCTGTTAAAGAGCTTAGAAGATCTCTGATTGTATTGTTACCTACAATGGAAGAATAAATGTTTCTTTCACAAATGCCTGCAAAAAGATTCCTAGCCTCTAGGAGGTTTCCATCACGTAAGAGTCTAGGGGTGCGTGATGCCACAGAGTAGGTCATACATTTTAGATCTGTTGCCGTGTTGTCCATTGTAAACAAAATCTCCATTCTCATTACATGAAGCAGTATATTTTTCTCTAGACATTTTATTCAACAACAGTTCAACCAAAGGGTCTGAAAATGGCGAAAATGATTCATAGGGTGGTGGCTGTGGTGTTTCAGAGTCAGAAGTATATACAGTCACCTTACTTTCTCCTCCAATCCTTATCCAAATTAGTTTTAAAAGTTTTGAAGAACTGTTGAGTATAAGATGGCCTTGTTTTTAAATCCATATGGTTAAGTATGGTTTTCATTTCAGCATCCAGCTGCTATGTCTTGTTTTTCCTTAAGTCCCAGTCTTACTGTGTAGCGGACCCCAAATGTTCCAACTGATGTCAGGATATCAAACACATCTTCTGTGTGCTTCACCAGTTTCCACCCAATAAGTCTGGTGATTAGCGAAATAGCTATTCTCAACTAAGACCCTCCAAATTCTATAGACTTTTTCACCAATTTCTTTTTAGAAATCAGAGACGTGTTTATTGCTAAGCTTTGTAATATGTTGCCACTACTTCCTCTAAACTTTGTACTGATAATATGATACTGGCACATTACCTTTTAGTGTGTTTAAGGCAATCTCTGAAATTGCAGCCACTAAATCATCAGAAGTGGAGCACTAGATAGCTTTCCTGTGCTGTGCCCTCGCTGTGACTAACAATTTATGAGGACTTGATTTCTATGTAAACGTGCTGACATATTGACCTTTAGTACAGTGTTTAGAAGATTACAAAATGCTGTTAGGGACTCACTAGTGATCCTTTTTATAGCGTCTGGAATCATTTTTTAGTGTATGAGCAACTAGGCACTCTGGCAGAGGTAAATAAGTACGGAGTGCATAGTTTTCTAGAGTGGCTGTTTTCAAATCTACAAAGAGACTGAGGTTTCTTGGCAACATTGTTGAAAGCTTTGAAGAAAAATCTGGTATTTCTAGTATACATTTGTTTGGCTATAACTGTTATTTCTTGTTTATCTGAAGTTTTTTTAAACAACACTATGACAAGAGGCGTTAAGATTTATAGAACAGCATCTGTTACCATTATAAAAAACATTCTGCACTGTTTAACTGATGCACATTTTGGGGTGGTTGAATATTGGATAAATTAATTCTTTATTTCTTGGTTGTCAGTAGCTTCACTCATTAGGTCAAAAGTTATTAGTATTTTCATCAGCATTTTCGATGACCAGATCCTTTAGACTGTTAACATTATTTCTAATGCTACTGTCAACTTTCAGTGAAATATCTTTCTCTTTTTTGCACACTACATTTTTGGATGTGCAAGAGCAATATGCTTTAGGACATCCTGTCACAAATTATACAGTATGTGCACCAGGACCTGATTTGCTTCCTAAATCCCCTAAGTAATCACCAAGTTGAGGGGCTTCATCCTCAGCCCTGCTCATCAAAATCACTGAGTTAGTATTGTGGTACAAATGTCTGTCCTGAAGTTGGGACAGAACTTTAAGTTAATGAAATATTTATATTGTTCCAACATAGTGGGACAGTTTCATCATCTATGAAGTCATAACTGGTGTGCTTGAAACCAAACCAAAAACGTATTTTTACTGCTGCTATTTACCTGTGACTATTTTAGTGTTTGGCCAGTTTCTCCGCTTGACAAATTTTCCCCATAGAAAATCAAGACAGAGTTTTGCTAACTCACGTCTAGAGAGCCTTAGCTGAGTCTCTTCATGCATGATATATTGTTTATTTTGGTCCTGGCTCAGTGATGTAATATCCACTTTGTTTCCTTGTCAGGGTCTATGGTATCTAGGCCAATCGCGACCTGATCTACATATAAACTTTTGCTACAGCATTCCCATCGATGTTGACTGCAGCCATCTGGAGTTCTAGAGTTGAGCTGCTTTTTATCCATAACCAGAATGACCTCCACTCTTTAGATTTTATTATCTCATGCAATCCGGCCCACCCTTTGGATTCCTCCTCCTTTTTTCGGGCATATAGCCACTTCTTGTATATTGACCTTATTGTGCTTCTGCAGCCACATATTGTCCACCTGGTCATGGCTCAGTGTATTCAGTAGTTTGTTTAGTTCTTGTTGTAAGGCAACTGTTGGTTCCCAGGTGTGACTTCTGTCGGTTATGATCTTGCACGGGGCGTGGCTTGGACGGCAATGAGAGGAGCTGTGTAGTCCGGAGCTCTGCAGCACCCCGGGGACTAAATCAACAGTATCAGTACGTAAACAGGACCCAACGAGAGAACCAGAATAAGAGTTCACAACCGGAACCAGCCTATCACAGGGAGAACGGAACAGCATTCCTAACAAGCAGACCAAAGAAGCCAAAATTCGTAGGAAACCCAGGAGAGCAGAGGCGACCCAGACAAGATGGCGGCAGCGATCTAAAGAGAACAAAGTATGAGAAACCCTTGTAACGCCGCAAGAAGAGCTCAAGATCACAAGGTCAGTGCTGGGCTCCCCCGAAGCAGAAAACAGAACCCCCCTGACCCAAAAGATTCGAAGAACAATACAAACACCAGCTGCGATTTTTAGCGAATCAGCGAAAGCGAAACTAGTTTGATGGGGGCGGCCATGTTAAGAAAACACACAACAACAACGGAAGCATAGACCGCATAGATCGCATACACTGGGAGGAGCGGAAGATTATTTTGATTATAGAAACACAGTCACAACCAAACGCATCTTCCCATAATAACCCACCTACATACTATTAAAGCGTCATGTCCCACCTGCCCACCGCTAGCCACTACCGAAAGGAAAGCTTACAAGAAGACACCTGGAAACGAGGCGGCCATCTTGAGAAGGCAAACGCTACGCGATCACATCACGAGAGCCGAAGGAAGGCAGAGCCTAACGCTCGTGAAAGAAAAGCGGCAATGTACAACACTTTAAGCCAGAGAAAGCTACCAAGCGCACTGACCAAGCCATAACAGGGCACACCAGAGACCAGAAACAAAACGTAACGAAACCCCAAACACAGAGGGTGGCCAGTTTAAGCGCACACAGAAGCCCGACCTGAGGGTAGGGCAGAACCGAATAAGAGGCTGCAACACCCCACCAAAAGGGGAGTCGTCAAAGAATTGCCTACAAGAAGGCTGAGTTCGGAGAGTAACAGAGCAGGTGCGCTCAGTGAGCAGAATAAGGGTGACCAGCCCGCAGGAGATCAAAGGATAAAGGAGCATCAGGTAAAAGTGTACTGAAAGTGGAACACCAAGTTAAGGAGGTACACAGAAAGGTGCGGTCAATGAGCAGAAAAAGGGCGACCAGCGTTGCAGGAGATTAAAGGCCAAGTGGGCATCAGGTAAAGATGTACAGAAAGTGGATCACCAAGAAAAGGAGGTACACGGAAAGGTGAGGACAAGAAAAAAAGCAAATAGGGAGGAAAAGCCTAGGAGAGCCAGAGAAAAGAAAGCCCTCAAAGCAGTAACAACAAGTGCACCAAGATCAGAAAGCTGCGGTGCAGAAAGAGTCACCCGCTCAAAATCATACCCGTCACCAAACGCAGAGAAAGCCAGCTGTCAAAACAAGAAAACTACACCACCTCCTCCACCTGGCAACAAAAAAAGATTTGCGCTTCTACAAACCAAAAGAGGGCTGTGCAAGATGGCAGGGAGTGAAGGAAAGGCGACTCAACAACAAAAAAAGCTGAAGGCGAATAGCACACCAGAGTCTCTCTTCAACTAGAAGACAGACATCAGTAGCACGCTAGATAGTATACTCCAAAAACTTGCAGAAGTCCAGGTTCTGGCAAAATCTACCACAAAAACGACGATGCCATACAACTTGAACTAGCGGCATGCAGAGCAGACATCCACTCGGCTAACAACAGACTCTCTTCAGTCGAGCAGAGAGTGAGGGACATTGAAGACAAATCGCACCTAGCGAGTAAGACAATGGGTCACATTGCCAAAGCTACGACAGACCTACAAAAACAAGCAGCGGACTTCGAAGACCGACAGAGGAAAGGAAACATAAGAATTCTTGGCTTACCAGAAGGAGAAGAAGTCAAAGCGGGTTCATGTGTGGCAATGCTACAAGACCTAATCCCAAAACTAACAAATCTAAAATTTGAAAACCCTTTTGAATTGGACAAGGCATACAGAGTACCCACGTACAAACAGAGCAACAGGCAAACACCAAGACCAATAATATGCAAGCCCTTACGCTCACACCAAACAGAAGCCATTTTCGGCGTCGCAAGGAAAAACCCGAACCTGCAGTGGTGCGGTAGTAAGGTCATCCTGACGCAAGACTACTCCAAAATAACGGTAGACATCAGAAAAGGCTTACTAATGCAGAGAGAAAACCCAAGGAAAAAAAATATCACCTACTCTTTTGTCGGCCCAACGAAATTCCGAATAAGCAACAACGGCACAACGCTAACCTTCGATGACCCATCTGAACTGTCGAAGTACCTAACAACAACCGAACCACAAGAAATGGAACTGGCGACCTCTTCTTCGAAAAGTAGAGCGTCACAGGATAACACGCAAGATTAAGCCTTACAAAATACAAAAGAAAAATGCAGGGGGTGGTCAGTAAGTTATCTAAAGTCTGTACCAACACCGGGGACAGAGTCTCTAACTTGGAAGAGAGAGTGGTGTCAACTGAAGCCGAGGCGGCCGTTGCCACTAGTAAGGTCAATGCCCACTGTGCTCAGGTGATAGATCTACAGTGGAAGCTCGAGGAGATGGAGAACAGGCTCCGCCGGAACAACTTAAGGGTCCTGGGAATTCCGGAGGGGGTCAAGGGCTCCGACATTAGGGCATATATCATCAAGCTCTTCGAGAAAGCATTTCCCGGGCTTTCCAGCTGGAGCTGGTCCGTTGAGCTATAGCGGGTACATCGCACTCCTTTCAAAATACGAAGGAACGCTAAGGAAGGGGACAAACCCAGGGCAGTGTTAATATTCCTTGGCAACTTTATTCTAAGGCAGGCAATCGCTGAAAAGGCTAGACCAGACGCCAGGAGAAGCAGTGATGGGGTCTCGTTCTTCGTTCGCCCGGATTACTGCCACTCAACCGTAGAGCGAAGGTGGCGATTGAGGGAAATGATTAAGCCTTTTCACAAAAAAAAGATTCAAGCCTTCTTGATAAATCCGGCTCAGCTAAAAGTAATTAATGAAGGAAGAACACTATACTTATCATCAGAAATTAAAGCAAAGGAGAACCTAGACTCTGTCGGTTGATGGGTCTAAATGTACTAACTAAGGGGTCGATTAGGATCGCGGACGGAAACGTGTTCCGTCCGCCAAGTAAGGTGGCAAGATACTCCGGACCGGTCCGCGGATAAACCGCCATAGCGATTAGGATAAAATATGAACGAAACTCCGATCGCGGCGGACGGAGCACACCAAACACCGTCCACGGTGGTCGTAGTACACCTGAGACCGCCGCAAGCGGACAGAAACGAAGAAACACCGGCCGCCGCGTACGCACATGACCGCGTGAACATCCACTACTCCCGCTATACCTGCGTAGGCCCCGTGTCCGCGATTAGGATAACTCCGCTAGTACCCCGGTAGGCACCACAATCCACGACCGCTGCGGTAACAATGCAACGAGAAACCGTGCTTCACCGCGGAAGGCCAACACGAACAACATCCCTACCGCCAAACCAATGACAAACAGTGCGACGGAAGTAAATAGCAAACACAGGAAACTCAACTACTACCCACCTGAAACATCAAAACCAATAACAAGACACAATGACCCACCCCCAAGTACCAAAAAATGCACACCAGGCAACACACCCACCTAGCACCTGACTGCCAATAACCATTGAGACAGGAGAAAGACACAAACTATAAAATAACTCCTACCCACTCCCGAAATCCTCTGCATCACAGCATAGCTGCTAGCAAGAGACACAAGAGTACATACAGCACACACCGATCGAATACACACAACCACCACCCAAACACACCCACAACACAAACACCCACCACACCATTCCTACACACCACACACCTGCACCTCCCAACTCACTCAAACCCACACCCCGAGCACCACACACCATGGCACCAAAAAAGAACCCCAAATTCACGGACACCGAGTTAAAGGTAATGGTGGATGAAATCATCCGTGTAGAACCCCACATATTCGGGGCCTTAGTCCAGCAGACCACCGTAGCCAGGAAAAATCACATGTGGGACAGGATAGTTACTAGGGTGAATGCGTTCGGGACCATGCAGAGGATCAAGCAGGAGATACAGAGGCGGTAGCATGACCTCAAAACCCGTGTCAAAGCTATTCGTGCAAAAAAACATCTCCGGGCACATCACACTGGCGGTGGAACACCCCCGGAGCCCTTACCCTACACCGACTGGGAGGACAAGGTGCTGAGCATACTGCACCCAGAGACACTTGAAGGAATTGAGGAAGGAGAAGAGGCTGGTAAGTACAAAACAAGCACCACGAGCACAATGACATGGTGTGCCTCACACAACTCACAAGACACATCTCCCAGGCCCCAACCCATGCATGCAGTCCACATACACACCAACGTCGAAACCACTCCAACAGGCACCCATGTCCATAGGGAGGGCGGTGGTGGTGGGAGGGGTGTGTGAGAGGATGGCACTACAACTCCCAACAGGCCCCCATGTCCATGGGGAGGGCGGTGGTGGTGGGTGGGGTGTGTGAGAGGATGGCACTACAACTCCCAACAGGCCCCCATATCCATAGGGAGGGCGGTGGTGGTGGGTGGGGTGTGTGAGAGGATGGCACTACAACTCCCAACAGGCCCCCATGTCCATGGGGAGGGCGGTGGTGGTGGGTGGGGTGTGTGAGAGGATGACCCCCATGTCCATAGGGAGGGCGGTGGTGGTGGGTGGGGTGTGTGAGAGGATGGCACTACAACTCCCAACGGCCCCCATGTCCATAGGGAGGGTGGTGGTGGTGGGTGGGGTGTGTGAGAGGATGGCCCCCATGTCCATAGGGAGGGTGGTGGTGGTGGGTGGGGTGTGTGAGAAGATGGCACTACAATTCCCAACAGGTCCCCATGTCCATAGGGAGGGCGGTGGTGGTGGGTGGGGTGTGTGAGAGGATGGCACTACAACTCCCAACAGGCCCCCATGTCCATGGGGAGGGCGGTGGTGGTGGGTGGGGTGTGTGAGAGGATGGCCCCATGTCCATAGGGAGGGCGGTGGTGGTGGGTGGGGTGTGTGAGAGGATGGCACTACAACTCCCAACAGGTCCCCGTGTTCATAGGGAGGGCGGTGGTGGTGGGTGGGGTGTGTGAGAGGATGGCCCCCATGTCCATAGGGAGGGCGGTGGTGGTGGGTGGGGTGTGTGAGAGGATGGCACTACAACTCCCTACAGGCCCCCATGTCCATGGGGAGGGCGGTGGTGGTGGGTGGGGTGTGTGAGAGGATGGCACTACAACTCCCAACAGGCCCCCATGTCCATAGGGAGGGCGGTGGTGGTGGGTGGGGTGTGTGAGAGGATGGCACTACAACTCCCAACAGGCCCCAATGTCCATGGGGAGGGCGGTGGTGGTGGGTGGGGTGTGTGAGAGGATGACCCCCATGTCCATAGGGAGGGCGGTGGTGGTGGGTGGGGTGTGTGAGAGGATGGCACTACAACTCCCAACGGCCCCCATGTCCATAGGGAGGGTGGTGGTGGTGGGTGGGGTGTGTGAGAGGATGGCCCCAATGTCCATAGGGAGGGTGGTGGGTGGGGTGTGTGAGAAGATGGCACTACAATTCCCAACAGGTCCCCATGTCCATAGGGAGGGCGGTGGTGGTGGGTGGGGTGTGTGAGAGGATGGCCCCAATGTCCATAGGGAGGGTGGTGGGTGGGGTGTGTGAGAAGATGGCACTACAATTCCCAACAGGCCCCCATGTCCATGGGGAGGGCGGTGGTGGTGGGTGGGGTGTGTGAGAGGATGGCCCGATGTCCATAGGGAGGGCGGTGGTGGTGGGTGGGGGGTGTGAGAGGATGGCACTACAACTCCCAACAGGCCCCCGTGTTCATAGGGAGGGCGGTGGTGGTGGGTGGGGTTTGTGAGAGGATGGCCCCCATGTCCATAGGGAGGGCGGTGGTGGTGGGTGGGGTGTGTGAGAGGATGGCACTACAACTCCCAACAGGCCCCCATGTCCATGGGGAGGGCGGTGGTGGTGGGTGGGGTGTGTGAGAGGATGGCCCCCATGTCCATAGGGAGGGTGGTGGTGGTGGGTGGGGTGTGTGAGAGGATGGCAGTACAACTCCCAACAGGCCCCCATGTCCATAGGGAGGGTGGTGGTGGTGGGTGGGGTGTGTGAGAAGATGGCACTACAATTCCCAACAGGCCCCCATGTCCATAGGGAGGGCGGTGGTGGTGGGTGGGGGATGTGAGAGGATGGCACTACAACTCCCAACAGGCCCCCATGTCCATAGGGAGGGCGGTGGTGGTGGGTGGGGTGTGTGAGAGGATTGCCCCCATGTCCATAGGGAGGGCGGTGGTGGTGGGTGGGGTGAGTGAGAGGATGGCCCCCATGTCCATAGGGAGGGTGGTGGTGGTGGGTGGGGTGTGTGAGAAGATGGCACTACAATTCCCAACAGGCCCCATGTCCTTAGGGAGGGCGGTGGTGGTGGGTGTGGTGTGTGAGAGGATGGCACTACAACTCCCAACAGGCCCCCATGTCCATGGGGAGGGCGGTGGTGGTTGGTGGGGTGTGTGAGAGGATGGCCCCATGTCCATAGGGAGGGCGGTGGTGGTGGGTGGGGTGTGTGAGAGGATGGCACTACAACTCCCAACAGGCCCCCATGTCCATAGGGAGGGTGGTGGTGGTGGGTGGGGTGTGTGAGAAGATGGCACTACAATTCCCAACAGGCCCCCATGTCCATAGGGAGGGCGGTGGTGGTGGGTGGGGTGTGTGAGAGGATGGCACTACAACTCCCAACAGGCCCCCATGTCCATAGGGAGGGCGGTGGTGGTGGGTGGGGTGTGTGAGAGGATGGCCCCCATGTCCATAGGGAGGGCGGTGGTGGTGGGTGGGGTGTGTGAGAGGATGGCCCTACAACTCCCAACAGGCCCCCATGTCCATAGGGAGGGCGGTGGTGGTGGTGGGTGGGGTGTGTGAGAGGATGGCCCTACAACTCCCAACAGGCCCCCATGTCCATAGGGAGGGCGGTGGTGGTGGTGGGTGGGGTGTGTGAGAGGATGGCACTACAACTCCCAAAAGGCCCCCATGTCCATAGGGAGGGCGGTGGTGGTGGGTGGGGTGTGTGAGAGGATGGCACTACAACTCCCAACAGGCCCCCATGTCCATGGGGAGGGCGGTGGTGGTGGGTGGGGTGTGTAAGAGGATGGCACTACAACTCCCAACAGGCCCCCATGTCCATGGGGAGGGCGGTGGTGGTGGGCGGGGTGTGTAAGAGGATGGCACTACAACTCCCAACAGGCCCCCATGTCCATGGGGAGGGCGGTGGTGGTGGGTGGGGTGTGTGAGAGAATGGCACTACAACTCCCAACAGGCCCCCATGTCCATGGGGAGGGCAGTTGTGGTGGGTGGGGTGTGTGAGAGGATGGCACTACAACTCCCAACAGGCCCCCATGTCCATAGGGAGGGCGGTGGTGGTGGGTGGGGTGTGTGAGAGGATGGCACTACAACTCCCAACAGGCCCCCATGTCCATGGGGAGGGCGGGGTTGGTGGGTGGGGTGTGTGAGAGGATGGCCCCCATGTCCATAGGGAGGGCGGTGGTGGTGGGTGGGGTGTGTGAGAGGATGGCACTACAACTCCCAACAGGCCCCCATGTCCATGGGGAGGGCGGTGGTGGTGGGTGGGGTGTGTGGGAGGATGGCACTACAACTCCCAACAGGCCCCCATGTCCATAGGGATGGCGGTGGTGGTGGGTGGGGTGTGTGAGAGGATGGCACTACAACTCCCAACAGGCCCCCATGTCCATGGGGATGGCAATGGTGGTGGGTGGGGTGTGTGAAAGGATGGCACTACAACTCCCAACAGGCCCCCATGTCCATAGGGAGGGCGGTGGTGGTGGGTGTGTGAGAGGATGGCCCCCATGTCCATAGGGAGGGCGGTGGTGGTGGGTGGGGTGTGTGAGAGGATGGCCTACAACTCCCAACAGGCCCCCATGTCCATGGGGAGGGCGGTGGTGGTGGGTGGGGTGTGTGAGAGGATGGCACTACAACTACCAACAGGCCCCCATGTCCATGGGGATGGCGGTGGTGGTGGGTGGGGTGTGTGAGAGGATGGCACTACAACTCCCAACAGGCCCCCATGTCCATAGGGAGGGTGGTGGTGGTGGGTGGGGTGTGTGAGAAGATGGCACTACAATTCCCAACAGGCCCCCATGTCCATAGGGAGGGCGGTGGTGGTGGGTGGGGGGTGTGAGAGGATGGCACTACAACTCCCAACAGGCCCCCATGTCCATGGGGAGGGCGGTGGTGGTGGGTGGGGTGTGTGAGAAGATGGCACTACAATTCCCAACAGGCCCCCATGTCCATAGGGAGGGCGGTGGTGGTGGGTGGGGTGTGTGAGAGGATGGCACTACAACTCCCAACAGGCCCCCATGTCCATAGGGAGGGCGGTGGTGGTGGGTGGGGTGTGTGAGAGGATGGCCCCATGTCCATAGGGAGGGCGGTGATGGTGGGTGGGGTGTGTGAGAGGATGGCACTACAACTCCCAACAGGCCCCCATGTCCATGGGGAGGGCGGTGGTGGTTGGTGGGGTGTGTGAGAGGATGGCCCCATGTCCATAGGGAGGGCGGTGGTGGTGGGTGGGGTGTGTGAGAGGATGGCACTACATCTCCCAACAGGCCCCCATGTCCATAGGGAGGGTGGTGGTGGTGGGTGGGGTGTGTGAGAAGATGGCACTACAATTCCCAACAGGCCCCCATGTCCATAGGGAGGGCGGTGGTGGTGGGTGGGGTGTGTGAGAGGATGGCCCCCATGTCCATAGGGAGGGCGGTGATGGTGGGTGGGGTGTGTGAGAGGATGGCCCTACAACTCCCAACAGGCCCCCATGTCCATAGGGAGTGCGGTGGTGGTGGTGGGTGGGGTGTGTGAGAGGATGGCCCTACAACTCCCAACAGGCCCCCATGTCCATAGGGAGGGCGGCGGTGGTGGTGGGTGGGGTGTGTGAGAGGATGGCACTACAACTCCCAACAGGCCCCCATGTCCATAGGGAGGGTGGTGGTGGTGGGTGGGGTGTGTGAGAAGATGGCACTACAATTCCCAACAGGCCCCCATGTCCATAGGGAGGGCGGTGGTGGTGGGTGGGGGGTGTGAGAGGATGGCACTACAACTCCCAACAGGCCCCCATGTCCATGGGGAGGACGGTGGTGGTGGGTGGGGTGTGTGAGAGGATGGCCCAATGTCCATAGGGAGGGTGGTGGTGGTGGGTGGGGTGTGTGAGAGGATGGCACTACAACTCCCAACAGGCCCCCATGTCCATAGGGAGGGCGGTGGTGGTGGGTGGGGTGTGTGAGAGGATGGCCCCCATGTCCATAGGGAGGGCGGTGGTGGTGGGTGGGGTGTGTGAGAGGATGGCCCCCATGTCCATAGGGAGGGTGGTGGTGGTGGGTGGGGTGTGTGAGAAGATGGCACTACAATTCCCAACAGGCCCCCATGTCCATAGGGAGGGCGGTGGTGGTGGGTGGGGTGTGTGAGAGGATGGCACTACAACTCCCAACAGGCCCCCATGTCCATGGGGAGGGCGGTGGTGGTTGGTGGGGTGTGTGAGAGGATGGCCCCATGTCCATAGGGAGGGCGGTGGTGGTGGGTGGGGTGTGTGAGAGGATGGCACTACATCTCCCAACAGGCCCCCATGTCCATAGGGAGGGTGGTAGTGGTGGGTGGGGTGTGTGAGAAGATGGCACTACAATTCCCAACAGGCCCCCATGTCCATAGGGAGGGCGGTGGTGGTGGGTGGGGTGTGTGAGAGGATGGCACTACAACTCCCAACAGGCCCCCATGTCCATAGGGAGGGCGGTGGTGGTGGGTGGGGTGTGTGAGAGGATGGCCCCCATGTCCATAGGGAGGGCGGTGATGGTGGGTGGGGTGTGTGAGAGGATGGCCCTACAACTCCCAACAGGCCCCCATGTCCATAGGGAGTGCGGTGGTGGTGGTGGGTGGGGTGTGTGAGAGGATGGCCCTACAACTCCCAACAGGCCCCCATGTCCATAGGGAGGGCGGCGGTGGTGGTGGGTGGGGTGTGTGAGAGGATGGCACTACAACTCCCAACAGGCCCCCATGTCCATGGGGAGGGCGGTGGTGGTGGGTGGGTGGGGTGTGTAAGAGGATGGAACTACAACTCCCAACAGGCCCCCATGTCCATGGGGAGGGCGGTGGTGGTGGGTGGGGTGTGTAAGAGGATGGCACTACAACTCCCAACAGGCCCCCATTTCCATGGGGAGGGCGGTGGTGGTGGGTGGGGTGTGTAAGAGGATGGCACTACAACTCCCAACAGGCCCCCATGTCCATGGGGAGGGCAGTGGTGGTGGATGGGGTGTGTGAGAGGATGGCACTACAACTCCCAACAGGCCCCCATGTCCATAGGGAGGGCGGTGGTGGTGGGTGGGGTTTGTGAGAGGATGGCACTACAACTCCCAACAGGCCCCCATGTCCATGGGGAGGGCGGGGGTGGTGGGTGGGGTGTGTGAGAGGATGGCCCCCATGTCCATAGGGAGGGCGGTGGTGGTGGGTGGGGTGTGTGAGAGGATGGCACTACAACTCCCAACAGGCTCCCATGTCCATAGGGAGGGCGGTGGTGGTGGGTGGGGTGTGTGAGAGGATGGCCCCCATGTCCATAGGGAGGGCGGTGGTGGTGGGTGGGGTGTGTGAGAGGATGGCACTACAACTCCCAACAGGCCCCCATGTCCATAGGGAGGGTGGTGGTGGTGGGTGGGGTGTGTGAGAGGATGGCACTACAACTCCCAACAGGCCCCCATGTCCATAGGGAGGGTGGTGGTGGTGGTGGGTGGGGTGAGTGAGAGGATGGCACTACAACTCCCAACAGGCCCCCATGTCCATAGGGAGGGCGGTGGTGGTGGGTGGGGTGTGTGAGAGGATGGCACTACAACTCCCAACAGGCCCCCATGTCCATAGGGAGGGCGGTGGTGGTGGGTGTGTGAGAGGATGGCCCCCATGTCCATAGGGAGGGTGGTGGTGGTGGGTGGGGTGTGTGAGAGGATGGCACTACAACTCCCAACAGGCCCCCATGTCCATGGGGAGGGCGTTGGTGGTGGGTAGGGTGTGTGAGAGGATGGCACTACAACTCCCAACAGGCCCCCATGTCCATGGGGAGGGCGGTGGTGGTGGGTGGGGTGTGTGAGAGGATGGCACTACAACTCCCAACAGGCCCCCATGTCCATGGGGAGGGCGGTGGTGGTGGGTGGGGTGTGTGAGAGGATGGCACTACAACTCCCAACAGGCCCCCATGTCCATAGGGAGGGCGGTGGTGGTGGGTGTGTGAGAGGATGGCCCCCATGTCCATAGGGAGGGTGGTGGTGGTGGGTGGGGTGTGTGAGAGGATGGCACTACAACTCCCAACAGGCCCCCATGTCCATGGGGAGGGCGGTGGTGGTGGGTAGGGTGTGTGAGAGGATGGCACTACAACTCCCAACAGGCCCCCATGTCCATAGGGAGGGCGGTGGTGGTGGGTGGGGTGTGTGAGAGGATGGCACTACAACTCCCAACAGGCCCCCATGTCCATGGGGAGGGCGGTGGTGGTGGGTGGGGTGTGTGAGAGGATGGCCCAATGTCCATAGGGAGGGTGGTGGTGGTGGGTGGGGTGTGTGAGAGGATGGCACTACAACTCCCAACAGGCCCCCATGTCCATAGGGAGGGCGGTGGTGGTGGGTGGGGTGTGTGAGAGGATGGCCCCCATGTCCATAGGGAGGGCGATGGTGGTGGGTGGGGTGTGTGAGAGGATGGCCCCCATGTCCATAGGGAGGGTGGTGGTGGTGGGTGGGGTGTGTGAGAAGATGGCACTACAATTCCCAACAGGCCCCCATGTCCATAGGGAGGGCGGTGGTGGTGGGTGGGGTGTGTGAGAGGATGGCACTACAACTCCCAACAGGCCCCCATGTCCATGGGGAGGGCGGTGGTGGTTGGTGGGGTGTGTGAGAGGATGGCCCCATGTCCATAGGGAGGGCGGTGGTGGTGGGTGGGGTGTGTGAGAGGATGGCACTACAACTACCAACAGGCCCCCATGTCCATGGGGATGGCGGTGGTGGTGGGTGGGGTGTGTGAGAGGATGGCACTACAACTCCCAACAGGCCCCCATGTCCATAGGGAGGGTGGTGGTGGTGGGTGGGGTGTGTGAGAAGATGGCACTACAATTCCCAACAGGCCCCCATGTCCATAGGGAGGGCGGTGGTGGTGGGTGGGGTGTGTGAGAGGATGGCACTACAACTCCCAACAGGCCCCCATGTCCATAGGGAGGGCGGTGGTGGTGGGTGTGTGAGAGGATGGCCCCCATGTCCATAGGGAGGGTGGTGGTGGTGGGTGGGGTGTGTGAGAGGATGGCACTACAACTCCCAACAGGCCCCCATGTCCATGGGGAGGGCGTTGGTGGTGGGTAGGGTGTGTGAGAGGATGGCACTACAACTCCCAACAGGCCCCCATGTCCATGGGGAGGGCGGTGGTGGTGGGTGGGGTGTGTTAGAGGATGGCACTACAACTCCCAACAGGCCCCCATGTCCATGGGGAGGGCAGTGGTGGTGGGTGGGGTGTGTGAGAGGATGGCACTACAACTCCCAACAGGCCCCCATGTCCATAGGGAGGGCGGTGGTGGTGGGTGTGTGAGAGGATGGCCCCCATGTCCATAGGGAGGGTGGTGGTGGTGGGTGGGGTGTGTGAGAGGATGGCACTACAACTCCCAACAGGCCCCCATGTCCATGGGGAGGGCGGTGGTGGTGGGTAGGGTGTGTGAGAGGATGGCACTACAACTCCCAACAGGCCCCCATGTCCATAGGGAGGGCGGTGGTGGTGGGTGGGGTGTGTGAGAGGATGGCACTACAACTCCCAACAGGCCCCCATGTCCATGGGGAGGGCGGTGGTGGTGGGTGGGGTGTGCGAGAGGATGGCACTACAACTCCCAACAGGCCCCCATGTCCATGGGGAGGGCGGTGGTGGTGGGTGGGGTGTGTGAGAGGATGGCACTACAACTCTCAACAGGCCCCCATGTCCATAGGGAGGGCGGTGGTGGTGGGTGGGGTGTGTGAGAGGATGGCACTACAACTCCCAACAGGCCCCCATGTCCATAGGGAGGGCGGTGGTGTTGGGTGGGGTGTATGAGAGGATGGCCCCCATGTCCCTAGGTCAGCAAAATCTGTTCATAAAGGCAACGTCAGATACACTGAAGTACACACACGGGATCCACAAGTGGGGTTGGGTGAAATGCCTTCACATGCTACACAGGCATCCCACACAAAAGGTACTCCCAAGGCAAGGGTTACTCCCAGTTCCATGGACACTACCTTGGACATGGACAGTCAGATGACGAAGGCACCTCATATGAGCAGGGACACTCCCAGGGACAGGGACACTAGTAAGGCAGGAGGCACTCCCAAGGGCAGGGACACTAGGAAGGAATGAGCCAGTCCCAAGGGCAGGGACACTAGTAAAGAAGGAGCCAGTACCAAGGGCAGGGACACTAGTAAGGAAGGAGCCAGTACCAAGGGCAGGGACACTAGGAAGGAAGGAGCCAGTACCAAGGGCAGGGACACTAGTAAGGAAGGAGCCAGTCCCAAGGGCAGGGACACTAGGAAGGAAGGAGCCAGTACCAAGGGCAGGGACACTAGGAAGGAAGGAGCCAGTCCCAAGGGCAGGGACACTAGGAAGGAAGGAGCCAGTCCCAAGGGCACGGACACTAGGAAGGAAGGAGCCAGTCCCAAGGGCAGGGACACCAGTAAGGAAGGAGCCAGTACCAAGGGCAGGGACACTAGTAAGGAAAGAGCCAGTCCCAAGGGCAGGGACACTAGTAAGGAAGGAGCCAGTCCCAAGGGCAGGGACACTAGGAAGGAAGGAGCCAGTCCCAAGGGCAGGGACACTAGTAAGGAAGGAGCCAGTACCAAGGGCAGGGACACTAGTAAGGAAAAAGCCAGTCCCAAGGGCAGGGACAAGAACACTCAAATGACAAAGGCACCTAAGAAGAGCAGGGACACTCCCAAGGGCAGGGACACACACAGGGAGAAGGTGTGTTCTGGGGATAGGCACACCACAGACGACAAGTCTGCTGCCAGGAACAGGGCACCATCCAGGGAACAGGGAAGGTCCACAGACAACATTCCTCCTACGGAAAAGGAACATCCAAGGGACAAGGCATCTCCCATGGACACTGGCGCTATCAAGGACAGGCATACATCACCCCTTGCTGCACTGAGGCTGATGTTGTTGAGGGAACGGAATACAGACGTCTCCGCGGTGGAGTCACCCCTTACCTCCACTCCCATCAGGGCCCGTCAGGAGCAGAGGAAGGTGGACCCTGTAGTAGCATCCACCATGACACATGTTGCAGAGGCCAGAAGGCAGCCACACAGCAAACGACAAGCAGGCTCCAGCACGTCCCCAGAGAGCATTCCCCCGGTAGCAGATGCACCACCCATGGTGGGTGATATTTGTTTTCAGTCCGACCCACTTGCCAGTCCTGTCCTGTCCAGGGTGCACTCACATATCCCCAAGAAACGTAGACACACACCATTGACACATGCCCACCCCGATGTCGGTCAAGTGCAACTATCCCCCGCTCCCAGAGCTACCCTGCCTCCTGGCCCATACAGCCCTGTGGCTCATCATTTCAGTGGTCCCAGTGGCGCAGCTGCAGTTGACTCGCATGTGACCAAAAACTGCAAACTTTATTGGGAAACAATTAACAGCCCTTTTCTCAATAAAGATGGTTTCCCGGAATTAACTTCCTATGTTGCATGTAATGACTGGATTATCCACTTTTCTAACATCTTTAACCCAGAAGGGGTACCCCTAGTTGTACCAACTACTGAGGCTTCATCCTGGACTTCTCTTCCCTTGGGAGTAACTCTGGAGAAGGTTATGAAGGGCTTTCTAATAGTAAAGGGGGGAAAGCCCCAGGCCCGGATGGGGTTCCCATCGACCTACTTAAAGCTGAACCGAATTTATGGGCTCCCATTTTGGTGAGGATCTTTAACTGTGCAGCAGAAGGCAATTTTCCCCCTTCTTGGGGCCAATAAGTTATAATTCCCCTATTCAAGAAAGGTAGCAAATCTGAGGCCTCCAACTACCGGCCGATCTCTTCGCTGGACGCCTCAGTAAAGGTCATGAGCAGGATTCTGCTCAAAAGGTTAGAAACTTGGGCAACTGATCGGAATATTTTAACTAAAGTGCAATACGGCTTCCGGAAAGGTATGGGCACTCTGGAGCAATGTGTAAATTTGGACCTTGTCATTAATAAATATACTGTAGCCAAAAAGGGCAATCTTTTTTTATGTTTTTCTGATTTGAGCAGCGCGTTTGATTTAGTTAATCATGCTATTCTTTGGGAGGTTTTGCTAGAGCTAGGGGCACCGAAGGAAATTGTCCACTTTTTAGCCAGGCTTTACGAAAAACTCTCTTGCAAGGTCTGTTATGGCACACTAGGCAAATGCACCCCTTTCCTTAAAGTCTCAAGGGGAATTCGCCAGGGATGCGTTTTGGCCCCCCTTTTATTTTCTCTTTTTATTAATTGTGTTGATCGTACCCTGGTTGATATTCCAGCGGACGCCCCTTCGATTGGAGGTAAACCCGTCCCACTTTTACTATATGCGGACGACGCTGTTCTTTCATCCCGCACCCAGATTGGCCTACAGCGCCTAATCAATAGTTTTATGTTGTTTATTAAAAATAGGAGGCTCTGTGTGAACAAATCCAAGACCTATGTTATGTCATGCGGGCAGGCTGTAAACAAATCGAAGCATAGCTTTTTCTTGGATAGTGATAAAATAACACTCGTTAAATCTTTCTGTTATTTGGGAATTACTTACACCAACAATGGGTCATGGACTTCTGAGTTCGCTAATATTAGTTTGAAAATGTTGCGGACCACTAGCAGTATATTTTGATTTGCTTCCAAACTTGGATCGAGAAGCATCCCAGATATGATCAATATATACAACTTCCGCACTGTATGGGGCGGGTGTGTGGGGCCATAGTGAAGGTCTTTCGCTCCAAACTGATGAAAATAAGTTTCTAAAGAGACTGTTATGTGTCCCTCCTTCTGCCTCTGTACAATTAATTCACGACGAGGTAGGGATCGAGTTTATATCTGACTTAGCAGCCGTTTGGCCACTCTTACTGTGGCGTTCTATTTGGGCTAAGACAGAGACTCGATTCACTCAAGAGATTATCCTTGATTGTATAGGTTTGGACCACTCATCACGTATACAGTGGCTGAGATACATTCAATTCTGGTATAAACTTTTATTTGATATTGATGTCTTTCTTGATCCAGAACTGGCAGTCGCTATTCCTAAAAAAGAAATCAAGCAAACATTTTTAAATTTTAAAAAGGCTGAGCGAGACAAAGTGCACGGTAAGTTAGCCACCGTGAAGTTCTATAAGGAACTGAATTTAATTCCGGGGCTCCAATCCTATCTTGTGAACGTGACTCATCCCTCCCACCAATTCGTACTAACCCGAGTCAGATTGGGCATCGTACATCACCTTGTGGCTTTCCCAAAGCAGAAAGTTAGATCCGAGACCACCTGCCCGTGCGACAATACCTCACGACAGAGCTGTTGCCATTTTTTACTTTTTTGCAAATTTTACCACTTTTTAAGGGTAAAATACCTTAAGCCTATTTTTATAAAATATAACACCCGATCTTCAAAGACTGCTTTGATATTATTATCCTCTTTGGAGAATGTTGATATTTGTTTTTTTGTGGCCACTTTTATTTTGAAATGTACAGCTGCCAGGAAAAGTATAGTGTTGTAATAATCTTATACATACCTGTCTGTACATAAACGATTTGTATATGTTGTATATAAATCATTTTAACTTTGTATTATGCCCGTTTTATGCCCTTTGAGATGTAGAGCTGCCAGGAAATGTATAGTGCTGCTATTATTATTTTTATACATTCCTGTCTGTACATAAATGTTTCTGTAAAAGTCGAATTATTATTCATGTATTATGTTTACAGTATGTATTGTATGGTCCCTCTTTATACATCAAATTTATCCTCCCGTGCCCATTTGAGCCGTTCGGATCCCTGTTTTAACGTACAGCTGCCAGGAAATATCACCTGGTGTGACAAATATATTGTTTTCCTGTCTGTACATATATGATCTTTTTGTATAATTTTTTATATTGCCTATATTTCCAAATTATTAACTGTTGCCCACTAGTTGTTTGTACATGTTTTATATCCCCTTTTATGCACTTTCCATGTGTACATTTTAAGTCATTTTTTGTATATATAAGGAATTGTATTTTAATGTTTTGCTTGTATGGTTTGTACTTTCAAATCGAATAAAAGCTTATGAATTGAATTGACTCGCATGTGTCAGATAGTGGCACTGTTTCTGTTGTTTGCTGTCATGCATCATGTCGTAGCGCTGTATCAGTTGTGCCCTCTCCTGTTTCTGGTGCTGGCAGTGTATCTGGGTCTATGGCCCATGTGTCAGTCACTCGAGCTGTGGCTGTGTCTCACACTCCTGTTTCTGGTGCTGGCAGTGTATCTGGCTCTATGGCCCATGTGTCAGTCACTCGAGCTGTGGCTGTGTCTCACACTCCTGTAGCAGGTGCTGGCAGTGTATCTGGGTCTGTGGCTCACGTGTCAGTCACGACATCTGTGGCTGTGTGTCACACTCCTGTTTGTGGTGCTGGCAGTGTGTCTGGGTCTGTGGCGCATGTGTCAGTCACTCGAGCCGTGGCTGTGTCTCACACTACAGTTTCTGGTGCTGCAAGTCTGTCCGATGCAGGTACTTCACGCTATCCACCTGATGGTGGGATGTGAGGTGCTGTTCACTTCACTCACATGTCATTGGACATGGTGTGTACATTGTCCATTGTGAACAGTCTTCCACTGCTGTGGTCCTTGGGACGGGTTCATTGTGATTCGTACTTGTGCTGCCTCTGATGTACCTGCTCTGGTGTCCACAATGCCCTGTTGCTGTTCTGTAATGCTGTCTGCCCTCTCTTGTACTGCCTCTGATGTACCTGCTCTGGTGTTCACAATGCCCTGATGCTGTTCTGATTATGCTGTCTGGCCACTCATGTACTGCCTCTGATGTACCTGCTCTGGTGTCCACAATGCCCTGTTGCTGTTCTGCTACTGCAGTCTGGCCACTCACGCACTGCCTCTGATGGACCTTTTCAGTGCAATGGACTGTTGGTGCACTTGGCCCCTCTCATGTACTGCCTCTGATGGACCTTTTCAGTGCAATGGACTGTTGGTGCACTTAGCCCCTCTCATGTGCTGCCTCTGATGGACCTGTGCCTTACCATGGACCGTTGATGCACTTAGCCCCTCTCATGTGCTGCCTCTGATGTACCTGCTCTGGTGTCCACAATGCCCTGTTGCTGTTCTGATTATGCAGTCTGCCCTCTCATGAGCTGCCTCTGATGTACCTGCTCTGGTGTCCACAATGCCCTGTTGCTGTTCTGATACTGCATTGTGCCCTCTCATGTACTGCCTCTGATGTACCTGCTCTGGTGTCCACAATGCCCTGATGCTGTTCTGATTATGCTGTCTGGCCACTCATGTACTGCCTCTGATGTACCTGCTCTGGTGTCCACAATGCCCTGTTGCTGTTCTGCTACTGCAGTCTGCCCTCTCATGTACTGTCTCTGATGGACCTTTTCAGTGCAATGGACTGTTGGTGCACTTGGCCCCTCTCATGTACTGCCTCTGATGGACCTTTTCAGTGCAATGGACTGTTGGTGCACTTAGCCCCTCTCATGTGCTGCCTCTGATGTACCTGCTCGGGTGTCCACAATGCCCTGTTGCTGTTCTGATTATGCAGTCTGCCCTCTCATGAGCTGCCTCTGATGTACCTGCGCTGGTGTCCACAATGCCCTGTTGCTGTTCTGATACTGCATTGTGCCCTCTCATGTACTGCCTCTGATGTACCTGCTCTGGTGTCCACAATGCCCTGTTGCTGTTCTGCTACTGCAGTCTGCCCTCTCATGTACTGTCTCTGATGGACCTTTTCAGTGCAATGGACTGTTGGTGCACTTAGCCCCTCTCATGTGCTGCCTCTGATGGACCTGTGCCTTACCATGGACCGTTGATGCACTTAGCCCCTCTCATGTGCTGCCTCTGAAGTACCTGCTCTGGTGTCCACAATGCCCTGTTGCTGTTCTGATACTGCAGTCTGCCCTCTCATGTGCTGCCTCTGATGTACCTGCTCTGGTGTCCACAATGCCCTGTTGCTGTTCTGGTACTGCATTGTGCCCTCTCATGTACTGCCTCTGATGTACCTGCTCTGGTGTCCACAATGCCCTGTTGCTGTTGTGTAATGCTGTCTGCCCTCTCATGTACTGCCTCTGATGTACCTGCTCTGGTGTCCACAATGCCCGTGCTCAAGCCTACACTGTGATGTTACCCCGATTATGTGTAAATAAACTAGTCAATCTTGTGTCATGCTTTGTCGGAGTCATTCCTGCGTGTGTGATGCAGGTGTGTATTTGTATTTGCTTCAAGTCAGTGGGTTCTGATACATGACACTTCCCCCTCCCTATGTCACGGCCCTTGCAGGTGCTCCCTTTCCAGACGTATCAGTGGGTTCAGATACATGACACTCCCCCCTCCCTACGTCACGACCCTTGCAGGTGCTCCCCTCCAGACATATCAGTGGGTTCAGATACATGTCACTCCCCTCTCCCTACGTCACGACCCTTGCAGGTACTCCTCTCCAGAAAGCGAATGGTTTGTAGCCTACCTGCGTCGTCCTCGATGGTGGGCCAAGACTAGGACGTGGTGGATCGCGAAGAGTATTGGGTAAGCGTGTAGTGCTGGGTTCATGTCGGCGAGCGGCTCGTGGTAGGTATGTTCGCTGTGGAGCATCCGCAGTGTTCAGGCAGGTTGTTTTTCCGCAGCGCTTTTATGTGTATTTTCTGCCATCTTGATTAGGAGGACGGTCCTAGACGTCAGTCCGCACGGCGGAGTCTCTGGATTGGTTACGTCCGCAGCGTGGTGGGGTGTAGTTGGGCGGCAGAGCATGGTCTTCTGTCGCGGACGGATTTTGGCCCGTCTTTCCTATCCTGATCTGGCGGACGGAGTGTCCGCGACGGGCAGACGCAGAATGGGCATGTTCCGCATACTCCGGGGCTGCGGAGGCACTTCCGTCCACCATCCTAATGAGCCCCTAAGTATGGGCTCGGTGTCCTCTATGAAACTGAAAGGCTTGCTGACACTGTATAAGAATGGTGGGGTATAGTTTGGTTGTGAATTGTTTATTATGTTTACTGGTAAGCAGGGTTATTTCGGAGTTTTTAGGTTTTGTTTCCAGTACTAGGCCTAACTGCTCATGCTGTAAGACCATCACATGCACAGACTAGGTCTGAGCGCTTCACGGAGTGGGTTTCAGGGGGGGGTTTCAGGGGGTTTTGGTGGTATGGGGGTGGCTTGGTTGGGTTGGGGGGGTGTGAGAGAGGGTGGGGTGGAGTAGGGGAGAAAATCAGAAAAGTTGGAAAAAATGGTGCGTTTTGGAATATTTTGGCTCTCTTTTTCGTACAATCTATGAACTCATTAAAGGATAGTTTGATTAAGGCTCAGGTTAATGTAGTTGGTCAATTAGATCTTCAGGATGGTGAACATTAGAATATGCTCGATTACTATTGGGGGGATGAATGATTGGAGGAAACGTCAAAGATTGGCCCACTTTGTGAAATATAATAGAATCGATATTCTTTGTCTCCAAGAGACTCATCCCCCCTGGGCTAAGAGGAACCTATTGTTTCTCAGTGGTTTTGAGCTGGTCGTATGTTCAACGCAATCCTCCACAATTAGGGGGGGTTGAAATTTTAGCAAGAACATCCTTGGGAGGAGTGAAACGGGCTAAAGCAGATAGTTATGGAAGATGGGTAATTGCAGAGCTTGAAATGGGCTTTACATTATGTGTAGTCTATGGGTCAAACAAAGATGACCCCGAGATCTATGATTTCTTTAGATACAGAATTAGCTGGTTGGACGACCCCCACAATAATCTGGGGTGATCTAAATATTTCAGCAGATTGGGGTCAGAAAGTACCATATGCAGGTCGGAAACCGAGAATTTTTAGGGCAGTAAAGGCTCTCATTAATTCTCATGGGTCTGAAGGATGTTTGGGGGGTCAAAGAACCACATAACTAAGGCGCCACATATTTCTCAAATCCATTCAAGAGGTATACCAAGCTGGATTATTTTCTCAGCTCTTCCCCTGAAATAAATAAGGTAGGAATAATAAAACTCCCTAGAATAATTTCGGACCACAATCCGCTGATTTTAATTTATGAACTGGATAAAGTGGTGAGGAAAAGGAACAGTTGGACATTTGAAAGGAAGCTACTGGTGGACAATAGATTTGTGAAACACCTCACCAAATGGGCGGGTGCATTCTTTGCAGCTAATAGATATAGTACTTCACGGAATGGGGTCTGGGAGGCATTCAAGGCTGCTTTAAGGGGCGAATCCATAAGCTGCTCGGCTAGGTTGAGAAGAGAGGATAGGAATGAGATGGAGAGATTAATGGGAAAATTAGCTGCGGCAGAAGAACAGCATATCACGGATATAGCCCATGGGTTGGACAGTAGCGAGAGCCAAAGTGTACTGTTGAGTGTCAAAGCAGAGCTCCAGAAGGTGTTAACGCAGAAGGCCACTGCTGAATATCAAATATCCAGAGCCAGGCGTTACAAAACCGGCGAACAGGCAGGCAGAGCTCTAGTGTTACGGTTAAGACAGGAAAAAGCAAAAAATACAATTGTTAGTATAGAAGAAAATGGTAAAGAATTCACTGAGGCCAAAGAGATACTACAGGTCTTCAAGAATTTTTATCAAAAGATGTATGAGGAGGAAGATCGTGATGAAGCACAGGGGGAGGAGGGTTGGGATAATGGTCCCTGACTAGACGATTTAGCGAGAGTAGAGCTGGATAGGGATATTACTGATGGTGAGATTACAGCTGCGCTACAGGAGTTGGCCTCGGGTAAGGCTGCGGGCCCAGATGGGATCCCCCTGGAGGTTTATAAGTGTCTCGAATCTGAAATTACCCCGCTGCTCATGGATCTATTTAATGGTGTAATGTACTCAGGAGAGATCCCAGATTCTTGGAGAGAAACTAATATAGCAATCTTTCATAACAAGGGGAAACCAAGGGAGAATCCGGGGTCCTACCGCCCTATCTCGCTGATTAATGTGGATACTAAACTGTATTCTAAAATCTGGGCCAAGAGGTTGGGCAGGATTATAGGCGGTCTCGTTTCCCCGTGGCAGCACGGGTTTGTCCCTGGGCGTGGTACGACGGACCACACAAGGACAGCAATTGCTCTGTTTGACACCCGGGGCGCTTCGGCGGGGAGATGGCCTTGATCCTGCTCGACGCAGAGAAGGCTTTTGACTGGGTGGTATGGAATTTTTTGTGGTCTATTCTGGCAGTTAGAGGTTTTGGGGATAAAATTATCCGTGCCCTCAAAGCTATGTATAGAGAACCCAAAGCGCGAGTTGTTGTCATGGGTGAGAGTTCAGATAAGATTGTCATTAAGAGAGGTACGCGTCAAGGGTGCCCATCTTCCCCGATCCTCTTCTCTCTCTACATTGACCCTCTTATCCAGAAAAGATTAGGATATCCCAGGATTAGCCCCGTTGTATTAAATGGTCACGTAAATAAAATCTTGGCATACGCTGATGACCTGGCGGTCATCACCACTGATCCTCAACAGGCAATGCTTGTCTTGGCTCAATTGGCAAAGGCTTTCGGCAGTCGATCAGGATATTTATTGAATGAAACTAAAACTCAGAGAATCTGCACTAAAAATATTGTTAAATCCGACCCTAGATATGTTGATTCTGCATTGTATCTAGGGGTTAGAATTAATGCCTCAAGCGACAAAATATTGGATGAAAACTACCTCCCACTCATTAAATCTATAGAAACAGAATTGAAAAGAATAGATGTGCTTCACCTCTCTTAGATTGGGAGGGTAAACGCGGTGAAAATGACAATGTTTCCTAAAGTGCTGTACCTGTTTCGGTCCATACCTTTATTTATCGAAGAGAGAATAATGGAAAGATTGGAATCTATATTTATAAGATTTATTTGGCAGTATGGCAAGGTTAGGCGCTCCACTAACTATATGTCACTCTCTAGGGAAAGGGGTGGGATGGACCTTCCAAATTTAAGATTATATCATTGGACTTGCCTTCTAACACAAATGTTAGTTCGGTTTCAGCCTGAGGCGAATACCGTAGTCACAGAAACCCAGAGCTCTCCTTCTATCTTTGAGCTTTTGTTGGGGAGAAAGGCAATGGGTTTATTGTTGTGTGAAGTCGATCGTAGATATTATAAAAGGGCTCGACTTAAGATTCTGAAAGGGGCATGGACAGTATGGAAGTCTGCCCTAAAGTTCTTTAAGGTTCCGAAGGTAAATAAATACCTTCATTTATGTAACTCTAGCCTGTTTTCCCAATTGGGTGCTGAAGGGAATCTTCAGGTTTGGAAAGGGCTGGGCATCAAGACTATAGGAGATATTATGGAAGGCGATGAGATAGCAAGACTTGATGTTTTGCAGTATATGTTTTCGATCCATCTAACCATTGGCTTTTGTACGGCCAAATCGTACGTACCCTGAAGGCACTGAGGCCCAAGTTGGTACATCCAGTCGATTTTCCTTTGTTGGACTCATTAGCCAAAGGGGGTAAGAAGATAAAAATAGTTTATAATCTTCTTTTGATGGGAATCCAAGATGATATGGAGAAGACTGAATCTGCTTTAGCAATTAAATTGGGCAATCCCGATGCAGATTTGGATCTTACCCTAAGCTTAAATAAGAACATTTTTGGTCTTCAAACCTGATAGCCCAGCACTATAAAACATTGTTTAACCCGCACTATACGCCAGAAAAGCTATCTGCTTGGGGGGTTAGGGAGGAGGATAGCTGCCCCAGATGTAATGAAGGACAAGCAGATTCATTACATATGTTCTTCCATTGTAGTTCACTAGTTCAAATTAGGGATGAGATAGGGAAATTTTGGGAGGGGCTGCTAGGTCATAAGATCGAGCTATCCCCTACCCTGATGCTATTGGGTATAGACGATAAGCTACAACTGTGGAAAGATGAGGAAGCCTTGGTCTTTATCTCAGTAGCGGTACTCCGTATTCTAATCTCTTCGGGGAGGAAAGATACCATCGCTCCTTCATTCCAAATGTGGCTTTCCAGATTACTGGGCATACAAAATATAAAGTCCTGGCTATATGAACAGAAGGGCAAAAAAACGCGGGAGCGGGGAAGACGTATTTGGGCCCCACTTATAGAATGGAGGGAGGTAAGATTATAATTTCTGGGTACAGTATACCTTGTTTAAATCTGTTTTACTTGTAGCTGGCTGGATAAGGGATTCAGGGTTCTGGTTTTAAAAATGCTTTTATCATCAGCTCTGTTTTTACTCTTTGACTAATATTGTAACTGTTCTGAATACGCTACTGTTTATCTGTTTCATTTGTCGGGCTCAGATTTGTTTAATAATTTCTGAATATTGAATTGTATGTGTCTTTTTTAATGCACCAGAAACTTCCAATAAAAACATTTAAAAAAAAAAAGAATACAAAAGAACTCATGATAAGGAACCAACACGCAACATGCGACCGAGCATCAGGCATTCAAGCTAAAGTATCTACCTCACTCAAGGGAATGGAACTTAACACTGAGCACATCAATTAACATATCTACATCAATCAAAGAAACTGAACTGAACGCTGTGAACATCAATAAACATATCTACCTCAACTACGGAATCGGAACTGAGCACTGAGTGCATCAATCAACGGATCTACCTCAACCATGGCAACGCGCCGACCTCCATCAGAACTATAAAGCTAACAACAAACAATGATCTACAAGAACCGGCATGAGACACTAAACAGACTGGCGTGGACCAATAACAAACATATCCTTTAAGAGATTTAAATGATGGGTCCATGGGGAGAACCGGGAACACTGAAGTTAGACAATTGCGGAAAAGCCTAGGGAGGGGGTACTGAAGAAACTTTTTAACATGATCGTCAACCAGTCCATTCAAAGTCCTGGGGGAGGGGGGGGGCAGAGGACCTTGCTGTCACACGCTTCCAGCCCGACACAGAAGAAGAAGGGGGAGAGGTGGGAGGGGAGGGTAGGGTAAAAGGAGGGAGAGCTCATTTATGTTTGTTTTGTAATGTCCGTCATGTCCATCACGTTAGTCATATCCTGATTATAATCGCATTCTTAGACAGAAACAAAGATCCACCCAGATACACTATGACCACTAACAAGATCAGGCACAAAAATTACTTCCCAGGCCTTCAGAAATTGAACATAGAACGATCAACACACAACGACAATGGGTAGTAAGGACACACTGCTATCCGACCTTAAGGTCGTATCGCTAAATGTCTGAACCATCCCGTTAAAAGGAAAAAGATTTTAGACTACCTAGCAAAAACAAAAGGAGATATCATCCTCCTGCAAGAAACCAAACTATCATCAGAAAAAGCGAATAAGTTCAAAGAGAGATGGATAAGCCAGCTAGCCTGCTCACTAGCAGTAGGGAAAAAGAGAGGAGTAATCACGATAGTGAATGCTAAGTCCAAAATAACAATCGAAAGGGTAGAACAAGACGACGAAGGCAGACTTCTGTACGCTCTACTCAAAAGGGGAGAAGAAACAATATCAGTAACCAACATCTATGCACCTAACACGACACGACATTCTGGGAGGGGGTAAACAGGAAGCTAGAAAAGAACCAAACGAACACCTTGAGTATAGTAGCAGGGGACTTCAATCTAGTCCTAGACCAGACACTAGACAGACAGTCAAGCACCCGGACAAGACCACCGACCTCCCAAAACACCCTGAAAAATATCTGCAACAGATTTCAGTTACAAGACCCATGGAGATAACAGCACCCAGAGACTACACTTTCTACTCCAACCCACACAAAACATACAGCAGAATCGACATCCTCATCTCAAAAGCACATACACACCTGACAGAATACACAAACATAGCAGCAGGAATGGTCTCAGATCACTCTTGCATCAGTCTACACCTGACAGGCAGGCACAACGACCACACTAACAGCAAATGGCGGTTCAACAATATAACGATTATGAAGCAAGAGGACAAAGACATGATTGAAAGAGCGATCAAAAACGATATAATGGAAAACGACACAGGGGAAACTGACCCGAAATGCCTGTGGGAGTCCCCTGAAAGCAACCATCAGAGGAAACCTGATAGAAATCAGGGCCAGGAGGGACAGAGAAGCAAAATCGCAGCTAGACAAACTAGAAAGAGACATTTAACAACTAGAAACAGAGCACATAGACGACACCTCAAACTCAAATCTCCTTCTAATCCTTACAGGAATGAAATATGAATACAACAGAATCCTTAGTGAGAGGGCAGGACTGTGGATCAGGAAGTACAAACAGATCAATCTGTGCGAAGCAAACAAAGCATGGAAAATACTAGCGTCATACCTCAAACTTAAGCAAAAACAGCACAGCATATCTAACATCACAGACCAGCAAAACAAAACACACACAAGCCAATACAGAAATCCTACAAGCTTTCAGGGAGTTCTACAAATAATTATACACAAAAGACGACAACATTGACAAGGCAGGTACAACGAGTACTTAAAGAGACTCAAACTACCCAAGTTACTAGAGGAGGAAGCGAAAACACTAGGCCAAGACTTCAAAGAAACCGAGATAGCAATTGCCATAAACTCACTAAAAGACAACAAAGCACCTGGACCAGACGGCTACACAGCACCCTTTTACAAGAAGTTCAAAGAACTTCTCACTCCAGTCCTGACCAAATTCTTCAACCAATGCACAGAGGAGGGAACAATAAGAGAAACAATGTCACAAGCTGACATAATTGTCATTCCGAAAGAGGGTATGGATCCGCAATGGCCCAAAAACTACCACCCGTATCGCTAATTAACCTTGACTGCAAAATATATGCAAAAATACTAGCCACCAGACTTAACAAAATACTACCACAGCTAATAGGAAACACGCAAGTAGGGTACATGAAATCTCGCATGTCGCATGACAATACCAGACTATTGTGCCAAGTGATTGAACACTCCTCCAACTCACTCCACCCTGAGGTAGCAATCACGCTAGATGCAGAAAAGGTGTTTGACAGGGTCTCCTGACATTTCCTGGAGAAGTGCCTGCAGGCGTACAACGTAGGGAGCGCGACACGAAGAAAGTCATGGCGCTATATAAAAAGCCAACAGCAAGAATAGCCATAAACGGAGGGTCATCGGCCCCGTTCGAACTAGAAAGAGGTTCGAGACAGGGCTGTCCTCTATCACCGCTGCTCTTTCTACTAGCACTAGAACCTCTGATCACAGACACCTTAGCAAACAGAGACATCAACGGGACAACTGTAAACAACACAACGGCCAAGATCGCGGCCTAAGCAGATGATCTACTAATACTAACAAACGACCCAGCCCAATCCATACCGGCACTCATGTACACAATAGAAAACAATGCCAAACATTCAGGTTACAAACTCAATAAGGACAAATCAGATTGTATGCCACTCAATGCACACACAACGAAAGAAGTACGGGGCAACATAGGTCTAGCTTGGCAACCAAAGGCCGTCAAATACCTAGGCATTCAGTTTAAAAGAAGCCTAAGAGGCATGCTAGAACTGAACGAGACACTCACACTGAGAAAGGTAAAAGAACTACTAGACACATGGTCACCCAAATTCATCACATGGTGGGGACATATAGACACCATTAAAATGATGGTAACACCCATAATAAAATACCTGGCAGACATGCTCCCCCTGCCCTTGACAGAGGACTTCCACAAGAAACTAGACCTAATGATCAACAAATTTATATGGCAAGGGAATAAAGCCAGAATAGGTCTCTGCCAGCTGAGACTGGGGAAGAAACTGGGCGGGCTCAACCTAGCTGATCTTAAAACGTTCCAAACAGCGTTCATAGCCAGACAAGGAATGCACTGGGTACTGCCCAGACAAAAATACACACCAACTTGGTTAGCCATAGAGGAAACCATGCTGAACAACACCGACTCACTCACACTATTAATAGCGAACAAACAAGCACTCATCAACAACCCGATCCTAAAGTTCACGAAACAGGCGCTACTGAGGTTAGACCGCAACCTAGAAGTCAGCATCAAAAACTCGCAGTGGGAGACACTCTGGAGCAACCACAAAACTAAATACAGAAGGAACACTTTAGACATGAGCACATGGAAAGAACGAGGGATACCATTCCCGGTAGAACTAGAACAGGAAGGAAAGCCACACACCCACAACAACCTGAAAACAAAGCACAACCTACCGGGATATAGAACTATACAAATTCCTAGCCATAAAAACAGCACTAACAAAATCGAAGCTACACAGACAAACCCCTTCTATCTTCCAGCTCATGGAAAACATAAATAAGACAGGGCACCAAGTATCACTTCTATACAAACTTCTCCGACCTCCAAAATCCAAGCTCAATGACAAAAAAACGGCCTATTGGGAAACCCAAATGAAATGCAACTAACAGAACAGGAACTAGAAACACTGTGGGCTTCCCCATCTAAGAACATGATATCCCCTGTTCTTGCGCAGACCAAATATTGGCTACTGCACCAAGTCTATTGGACACCAGCTCGCCTGGCCACAATAGGTCTTAAGGACAATGACACCTGCTGGAACTGCGAAATAGAGAAGTGGGACCTTGAACACCTCATCTTCAGCTGCAATAAAGTAAAAAAATTCAGGAAACAGGTGCTAGACTTTATGAACAAGACACTAGGCTGCACACTCAGAGAGACATTTGCCACAATAGTCACAGCACATATCTCACCAGAAGTCCCCACCCAAGAAGACAAAAATCTCCTCGACTTCCTCCTCACCTCGGCAACAAAAATAGTACTCACTAACTGGAAGGACACCTCAAAGGCCACCTTCAAAGGTTGGCTGAACTGGATAATCTTCCTTAGAGGTGCAGACTACGCCACTCTTAGGAACACACCATTAAGACACCCCCACAGAGATATGTGGACCAAACTAGACAAATTCATAGACTCTTTCAAACCGCCATAGATAAAGTTCTCCAATCGGAAGCCACTTGACTCTCTATGCCTTATGCTCTTACTTCCAGGGTCCACACTAGACAAATTCTCAGTCTCCCTCAAGACAACACAGCCCAAGTCCAACCCAATCTCCAATCATCAGTATCTTTCTGTCAAAACAACCACCACCACTTTATATTTTATGTTTTATGTCTCCGGCAACTAATGGCATGAAGCAACCATACCAACACAAATATGTATGTTTTGCTATTATGTGTAATGTATGTAATTTGTAATGTGTAAATACCAATAAAAACATTTTAATTTTTTTTTTTTAAATGATCTTGCACTGCTCGAGATTGTCACTGGTGGCCTGCAGGCATAGGTGGGCTCCACCATTCTACTTAGGATAGGAGGCAAGGGACCCCTAAAGATCTGAGTTGAGATTTTTAGTGATGGCCTTTTTCAGGGTCTCTTCTAAAACTTGTCCACTCGGTCCCCTGTCGTTCTTGGTCATCGATTATGCATTTTATTCTTGTAATGGCCTCAAGATCTTCTTGCCTTCCAATAAGGTTTATTCTTGATCATTGTCGGGATCTTAAGGCCAACACTTCACGTATTAGGATTGTGTGGTCACTAGCCAAGGTTGGAGCAACTTCAAAGTAACTCATACACTTAAAGTGGGCTTCGGTCAGTATGAAAAATGAAAACCTGCCATTTAGTACACTGAGACCTGGTTGATTTAGGCTACCTACTAATGCTTTGCCCTGATTATCAGGCCTTTGGTATTGTTCCAAATTAGCGGCATGGCACAAATTTCGACTTCAAGACCCAGAAGGGTATCGTTTAGCTCTTCCCACATTAAGTTAGAGTTGAAATCTCTCATGATGACCCACATCGCATCTGGATGAGATCGTTTTCATATTCTGAGTGTTGGGAGAAGTGTTGCCAATGTTGACTCTTTTGTTATGGTTTTTAGTAATCAAACAATAAACTTGAATTTGAATTTGACTCTCTTGTCTCCTTGGCTGGATGGAAATAGATGCACCTTATGATGAGAGAAGAAGTGGGACTTTTGCTTTCACTATTATCAAAGGGTGCCAAAAGGAAAATATAATCACCCTTACCCGTACTGAGTACTATTGTTTTTACCATTAGATTATATTCACATAGATTGACACGCCTCCTGAGGCATGACCCCTGCCTGATATACCATTGCCTGACCTTCATATGCAGGGAAGTCATGCCAGACGGATTAATGGAGGGCCCATGTTTCATGGAGCTCCATATTGTCACATTTCTTCACTTGTACAATGATGTCATTCTTTCAGAGCCTCTTATGTTCCATGAACTTATTTTCAAGGTGGTCCACACCTTGTAAAGTTCTGTGTGCTAGGACTTAGGATTGGATACTTAGTGCTCTTGGTAACTGTGCCTTGTAGAAGAGAGGAGAGGTGCTCCAAATATGATTTAGCCACCTTGATAAGGGACAGAGCCTTCTCTCTGTGATGCCAGGAAAGTATGGATACTTGACGGCATATTTGCATTCCTCTGTATAAGGTGGCAAACTCTGCCATTTGGAGCACCTCTCCTCTACAAGGAATACCTAATTTCTGAACCACAACCTTACGGCACATTTGCATTCTGCTATATAAGCCCTAATGAAGATCCAACAGCTTGTGTTTTTGAGGAACGGAACACGTTGGCTGTTTTTATGAGCGATTGTCTGTTGTAAGTGGCCCTTTTTGCAGGGTTATCCCCAAACCCTTTGCTTCTTCCTCCTTTTTTTCCTGACCTGCTGTAATTGGTTTTAGGACTCTGGGCACTTTACCACTGCTGATCAGTGCTAAAGTGCATATGCTCTCTGTGTAAATTGTGTTATGGATTGGTGTTTCCATGATTCGATATTTGATTTACTTGTTACTCCCTAGTAAAGTGCACTGAGTGTACCAGGGCCTGTAAATCAAATGCTACTAGTTGGCAGTTCGGGCTGGACTGTTCCCATGAGGCACAGGGTCAGACTGATTTTCATATGGCCATGTCTGAACTGGGGTGGCATCGTGGGCTAAAGAACGCTGATGGATTAAATCCAGATCTGTTGACTTTTGTGTGAGTGTTTGATTGGTTCAGATGCTCTGTCCATCACCACCCCCTTTTGTACCACTAGTTGGCCTGCAGCACTGATTGTGTCACCCACATGAGTAGCCTTAAAAAGGAAACTCAGACCTGCTCTTGCAGAGTCTGCGCGCAGTTGGTAACTGCCATGTCGACTTGGCCAGTGGACACACTTGATTTTTACATTCTGTGTTTGAAAATACCCCTTTTAGGAAGTAGGTATTTTCTTGCGCAGCCATCCTGTGTGCCTCTGATGGAATGTGGATTGCTTGTCTGGGTTTTGGACGACAGCTGGCTAGGAAGCAAGGGTGGCTCCTGATCGTCTAGGTAGGTCAGGAAAGGGCTGAATAGACCTGGTCTGCGATGGGGGAAAAGGGAGATTTTCTTGCACCTCAAAGGGCCTGGTCTGCCTCTGACAATGCCGTCTCCACTCCCTGCCAGGAAATCACACCAGAGAAGGCAGAACTGGTTCTGGCAGGGCACAGACACCCTCTGCCGAGAGGATCAAAGGATTTTTGGATACAAATACTGGGGCCCAGACCCATGAACTTTAGAACTCTTTTGGATCAAGAAAACTGACAAGAAGAAGAATCTGTGAGGAGTAACTGCCACTTTGCTGTGTGCTTTGCTGTGTTGGCCTGCAGTCGCTGCTTCTGTCTTGGGCCGTGAAAGGACGGGACTGCACTTTCTGCAATCTGCATTGTGAGTTTCTCCAAGGGCTTGAGGTAGAGCTTGCCCCCTGTTTTAAGAAGTCTCAGGAACAACAAAGACTTCAGGCTCTTCGGCCCGCAGCACTGGGGACTGTATGTTTTGTGCTGTAACAGAAGAAAAGCAACTCAACGCTGTCTACGACGCCGCTGCTGCCTCCATGTTCTGATGGCATCACCGAGGGCACCACCGCAATGCTGCACCGCAACCCTGGTCTCACTGGCGAAGCCTGCTGAGGGCGCCAATGAGCCGCTGCTCGCACCACGACCTGTGGGCACCGCACTCCACACCGCCTCGCTTCACGACGACACCTTGATACTGCAGAGGGCACCACCGCAACGCCGCACTGCAAACCTGGTCTCACCGATGATGCCATCTGATGCCGCCACCGAGCCATTGCTCTCACCGCGACCTGTGGGCAATGCACTCCCCACTGCCTCGCTTCACAACGACGCCTTGGTATCCTCGACGACAATGCTCCACGCCGGAATCAACGCCGCTGCTTGCACCATGGTTCGAGGGCACCACTTGAAAAGTTACACGACACAACACCCTCATCCCACACCGCAAGCGTTGGCCTACCGACACCGGTGTAATCGAATCCAGTTCGTCAGCCAATGACAGCACTTCAGCAACGACGACACCGCTGCTTGCACCGAGACCTGTTAGCACCATGACAAGCACAGCCTTAATCTCGCACCGCGACCCTGGTCTCACCGATGACGCCATCTGATGCCGCTACTGAGCACCGCACGCCATACCACTGCACTTCGCACAGCAGCACCCGACAGCGGCCAACGCCAGCACTCCTGACTCCAATAGAGAGGAATTCGACCTGCAACACGTGTGACTTCGAGGGCCCCGACGACTCCTGCACCGCCCTCCGGAACCGACGCATGCGGACGCCGTGTTTTCGGAAGCTCAATGAGAGGTCGCCGACACTCTACATTTCTAAAAGGTACTGTTTGTGGTTCTTCCCGACACTGTAGCTGGCCCGCGACGCCGCCTCAGCCAGAACTGTTTGGATTTGTTTACTCATGATGCTTTAATAGCCCCTGATGGAGCTATCGACATGAAGGAACTGTTTTTAAAGCGTATTTTGATAACTGTGGCTTTTTAAGTACTGTATTGTGGATTTTTATCATTTTTGGTCTTGTCTTAAGTATATAAAAATATTGGATATTTTTCTAAACTGGTGTGGTGTCCTTTCGTAGTACTTACGCTGTATTACTGTTGGTTATGTGCAATTGCTTTACACACTGCCTCTAAGATAAGCCTGACTGCTCGTGCCAAGCTACCAAGGGGGTGATCAGGGGTTATATTAGGAGTGTAACTCCCTTATCCTGACTAGAGTGGTGGTTTCTGCCTGGCTTTGATACATGCCCTAGCCTGCCAAAAATCCAATTTGTAACATTATCGATGTTGAAGCAAAGGAAGAAATGAAAGAAATCACAACGGACTAAATATATTTTGTTTGGTGCACCTCATTATGTTCAATTTGCTCTATAAATCTGTAACCAGTGGCACCAAAGGGTTGATAGGTGCTGGAGTACTGTGCACAACCATTTTAAATACGGCAGCAGTGATACAGTGAGGTGCTATGTAATAGGTCGGTCACCTTGCATCGTCTTCGCTTTATGTGTTTAGGTGTATAGCCAAGAATCCCCTTAGGATAGAGCCAACCCCATTGCCTGATGTGGGGGAGCGAAAGACCCCATCTTGGTCTCGAGATGGAAACCCTGCGAGGGATGTCAGACCACTGCATGCTGGAGTGTCTGCTTGCAGAAACGTCAGCATCTTGTGTCAGCATGGAAGTCTTTCTCCTCTGCCTGTCCCAGCAAAGATATGGTGCTTGTATACCCAAAAAAAGGTACCAGCAGGGGTTCTACCTTTATGTCTCTTGTCGGCCGAGGATGAGGATGATGATGAACCTTATACACATTTATTATGCAGAAGATGGTAATCTTGATGTGATTCTGAGAATCCTCATGCATAATAAATGAGTCCAGTTTTTAGGGGAAATACCCCACAACATTTATGCAGCACATAACTAGGTAAAAGGTCAATACCAAAACCTGTTATGCAGTGCAATGGCATGGAAAATGTAGGTAAAAGGTTAGGAGACCACCCAAGCCTATAATGGGGTACATTGTGATTCATAACAGCGGCTGTCAATTCAAGATACTGGTTTGAGCCTGGTTTGAGTCGGATTGTCCTAAGGGGTCATAACACAACGTTTTTGAAGAGAAGAGTGATAAAATATTCCTACAAGTTTCTTAGATTTCTGGAGTTTGTTCATCACAACTTCACTGTTTACTTTACTGTTATTTATAATATTAAAAACTCTATGTAGTGCAAATAAGAACAACAATCTACTAACTTGGGGCATTCATATTTTAATGCTTATTTAAAGTTCCAACATATGTTTAATCAATTACATAATGGCAAGCAAAGTGTTTTCTATTTCCTCTGAAACAGTAACACGGTGTACAAGACAAGGATACAGATGGAAGACAAACAGGTGGATCAGCTGGTATTTTCAAAAGAAAAACAGTCCTTGTGTCTGGCTCAACACATACTCTTCTCAGACACTCATGATGTGCTTTGGTCTCTGTATGATCCCTAAAGAGCCCCCACCGCTAAGCAAGCTAGAAGGTATTGTCAGAGATGGGCTATGCAAATCTATCTTCAGAAGACCAGGGGTGGATCTTATCCAGGCACACGAGTCTGTCTGCCACACGTGACCTGCAATGTACAGGGGGTTACCGAATAATGTGTGCTCACTCAAGGCTGTCTAATGTTCTGTGTCAAGGGGGTTTGATCAGCAAGATGCAGAGGAGTCAGCGAAGCACATCCTTCCCTCTTCCGAAGGGTCCTTCTTGTAGTGGACTCTGGAAAGGCTTCTTGATGCGAGATCTGTCCGGTGCCTCCAGTGACAAGCACAGACGGAGCATGAGCTAGTCATCGATAACGGGTGGTGCACGAGTGGATGCACCTAAGGAGCAAATGAAGAATGAAATCAATACAATTATGAAGCTGTAAAGATAGAAACAATCAAGCTAACAACCCTCAATTGTAACAACTATCCTCATCTACTTACTGTTCGCTCCTACAATGTATATGCACTGGAGTTTACAAAAAATATTTATTTGTATTTATTAATATTTTAAATAATTTAATTTAACATTATTTCCTATGGGGTTTTATTTTGAGTTCCTTCTTGCATTGGTTTCTGTGAGGAGGATGATGCAGTACCTGCAGTAGGCCATGTCTGGTGTTTGACTTGTTACAGTTTCTTTTTGCAGTGGTATCATACACCCATATATTTGGCTCCACTTCCTCTTTCAGGAGGTTGAAATTTGTAAGTCTCAAAATCACTCATGTGTGCAAGTTTAACCTTGTGAATAGTGCCCATTGCGAGGTCATAAGCTTTGCATTTCGTGTATGGAGTGTGTTCGGGCACAGCGGGGGTTTGTCGACCTGCGCCCCACCACTGCGGCTGCACCGCTCACTGAACACAGCTTTTGACTACAGAGCTCGGCTCTGGCCAAGCCATTTTAGGTTTGTTTCTATTAGGGTTTGTGAATCTCAGTGTGGGGTTTGCAAACCCAGGGCCAGCTTCAGAGCCAGGAACCATGACTCCAGGGCAAGTTTCAGGAGCCTACGCTGAACCCTCCATTGTGGTCTTGGACATGATTACGGGTCCACAAATCCTGCAAAGATGCTCTTTAGATGTTCTTGCTGCTGCCTGTTAGTGTATTTATATTCATGAAAAAACACACAGTTAAAGGAAAAAGCCCCAAATTTGCCAGTTATTGTTTGCAACACACTATCCATGCCAAAATTCATTCAACATTTTTTTTTCTATTAGGTTGATAACACAAAAAGACATTGCATTAGTAAGTGACATATCAGTCATTATCGTCTGCATTCCACAAACTAGTTAAGCCAATTTTCCATAGGAAAGACCATTGTCTCATTTGTATATAGTTCTTTGCAGCAGTGTCATTGTAATCCATGCTTGGATTCTGAAGAAAAGTCCCTCAACAACTCCCCCCTTCTCAGCCCCAACCAACCTCAGTCCCCCCCAACCATTCCCCCCCCTCTCCTCCATCCCGCAACTCCCCCCCCTCCCTCCCCCCCCAGGCGTGTTGTAGTGTGTCTTCACCGGAATGTAAATTTGCCTATAACCCTGAGCGTGCCTAGCAATGGGACCAATGGATACAATGTGGTATGAAACATCTCACTTACGGGAAGGGGTAGCAGTTAGTCATCCGGTCAAGACGAGGCTCCAGTAAGCCCTTGGATATACTATAGTGGGCGCGCCTCGGGGATTTTTGCTGGGGCCTCACCATCCCCATCCTCAGAGGGCGTAAGTTCCATGACCAGTCTTCCCCAGGCTCTCGCCCTCTCTAACGCCTGTTCACTACCCGTTCTGTGTGCAATTTGTAGCCGGACAGCACCCTTGCAGTCTGCCCACTTACGAAATTCACCTCTCCATTTATCTAAACTGGGGCCCTTTTTCGCTTTCCACTGGGAGGTTATGGTTCTCTTGGCTAGTAGGAAACCCAGTGTTGCCGGGAGACCCCGCTCATGGAAAGAAAAGCTCCTTCAACAGAATGGTGGGTCGCAGACACGTCAACTTTCCCCTCTTTCCAACCAACCCAGAATGACTGGAACTCAGACACAGAGCTGCGGGGTGGACGCCAAAGAGAAGACGACGAGGACGGCTCCTTTAAGTGGGAGTGGTCCGAGCCGGGAGCCTCGCCCTGGGATTACGTTGCGAACTGCCGGTTGGAGAAAAAGGAGGAAGCCCAAGACTCGGCGTGTGACGACACCGAGGAGGAAGTTCGTGAGTGCCGAGACCGTGAACCAAGAGAAGGAGGACGCGAAGCCGAGCGGAGAAGCAGAGAAGCCGAAGAAGAGGATACGCCTGGAGGCCAACGTTTCCACGAGCCGCCCAGCCACACTCACGGAGGAGTGTGGCTCTCCCAGGTACGACGGAGGTTGTCGAGCTGGGTAGGAAGGCGGGGCGGGTCCGCAAAGAGTTAGTGCCGGTATTCTTTTCTTCCGAAGCACTCTCCCTGTGACCCCCAGCATCTTCTGTTTCCCCTCCTCCCTTCTTATTGCACCTCCCTCACGATGGCAATCTAGTATACAGACGGCTACCTGATTGTACCCCTCTGTCTTTTGTCTCTCCCGCATATATTCTGGAGGGAAAATCCTGCCCATCAAGACCTGAAGCTCCAGCCAACCTACATTGTTCGAGTAGCCCACCAGGATACTGGCAGGTGCCTATACGAGAAGAAGACAATTGTAAAAGAGCCTTTTCCACCGATGATGGACACTATGAGTTTAATGTACTGCCGTTTGGGCTCCATGGAGCCCCAGCAACCTTCCAGAGGTTGATGAATGAGATCCTAAGTCCGTATGCGAAGTATTGTTCCGTATACCTATACGACATTATGATTTTCAGTGCCTGCTGGCCCGAACATATTAAACACCTCCAAAACATTCTGACAGCAATGCGAAGAAATCAAGGGCCGCGTTCTCTAGAGTGAAATACCTCGGATACATGCTAGGGGACGGAGTCATTGCGCCTCAAGAAGAGAAGGTTAAGACAATAGTAAACACCCCTTTTCCCTCCTCAAAAAAGGAGTTAAGAGCTTGTTTAGGGCTGATCGGATATTACAGAAGGTTTTTACCTAACTTTGCAGAGACAGCTTACCCCTTAACCGATCTCCTTTAAAAAACTACCAGTAAGGCACAGATACAACACCCCTCGGAGTCCGCCAGACAGGCATTCACCCAACTAAAGCAGGCCATTACTACAAGTCCGGTACTGATATCCCCGAATTTTGATGAACCCTTTTTCTTAGCCACAGATGCCTCAGATACCGGCTTGGGAGCTGTGCTTTCTGAGATAGGTACAGACAGATTAGAACACCCAATGCTCTACTTAAGTCGAAAGCTGTACCCTCGCGAAACCAAATACCCAACCATAGAAAGGGAATGTCTAGCGATACGTTGGGCTGTGGACAAGTTAAAGTATTATTTGGAAGGGAAACCTTTTGTCCTGTATACAGATCATGCTCCACTACAGTGGATGTACAGGAACAAATCCCAAAACCCTAGAATTCTTAGGTGGTTTTTATTCTTACAACCCTATTCCCTGATCATTAAGCATAAGAAAGGACAAGAAAATGGTAACGCAGAGTTTCTGTTCCACTCTTCTTTTCTCCCCGATCGGGAGAAACTAAGGGGGGGAGGTATGTAGCTGGGAGACCCCGCTCAAGGAAAGAAAAGCTCCTTCAACGGGATGGTGGGTCGCTGACACGTCAACTCTCCCCTCTTTCCAACCAACCCAGAATGACTGGAACTCAGACACGGAGCCGCGAGGTGGACGCCAAAGAGAAGATGACGAGGACGGCTCCTTTAAGTGGGAGAGGTCTGAGCCGGGAGCCTTGCCCTGAGATGACGTTGCGACCTGCCGGTTGGAGAAAAAGGAGGAAACCCAAGACTCGGCGTGTGACGACACTGAGGAGGAAGTTTGTGAGTGCCAAGACCGTGAACCAAGAGAAGGAGGACGTGAAGCAGAGCGGTTAAGCAGAGAAGCCGAAGAAGAGGATACGCCTGGAGGCCAACGTTTCCACGAGCCGCCCAGCCACACTCACAGAGGAGTGTGGCTCTCCCAGGTAAGATGGAGGTTGTCGAGCTGGGTAGGGAGGTGGGCCGGGTCCACGAAGAGTTAGTGCCGGTATTTTTTTCTTCCGAAGCACTCTCCCCGTGACTCCCCGCATCTTTTGTTCCCCCATCCCTTCTTATTGCACCTCCCTCATGTTAGTGCACTCGAGATCAGTCGATTTGTAAATACCTTCACGAGAGCACCGGTGACTCCCTCACCCCCTGCGTTCCCTGGCAATCTAGTATACAGACGGCTACCTGATTGTACCCCTCTGTGTTTTGTCTCTCCCGCATATATTCCGGAGGGAAAATCCTGCCCATCAAGACCTGAAGCTCCTGCCATCCTACATTGGTCGAGTAGCCCACCAGGAGTTGCCCTCAGAAGCAGGTATCAGTGTGGGCATGTGAGGAAGCAGCCGAGTTGCCAGTATCTTGCTCAGGATTTTTTAATCCAAGTTGTGCATGGATAGCGGGTGGTAAGCCGTTCTATCCCAAGGTTGTTTGCCCGGCTTTAATAAAGGAATAATGATCGCCTCCCTGGTGCAGTCAGGCAACCTACCTAACTTCTTGGCTTCATTATATAGGCACGCCAGGCGAGGGGCAAGGAGGTCGATGTAAGTGAGATAGAATTCTACTGGGAGGCCATTCGAACCCGGAGTTTTATTACGGGCCATACTTTTGATGGCTACCCGCACTTCTCGCACCTCAATGTTCTGCCCCAACAGTTTTGCGTCTTCGTCCCCCAGTTCTGGCAAGTTCAGTCCCCCCGTAAAGCTCTGCAAATCTTACTCAGACGGGAGCACATGGCTACGATATAACTCTGTGTAGTAGTAAAAAAACAGCTCATTTATCCGTTGTTGATCAAAACGGACCACTCCCATCGGGTCCCTCAACTCCAGTATGACTGAGCCGTGATGAGCCGGATTAGCCAACCAGGCCAAAAGGGCCACTGATTCATCTCGCTCTGAGTGCACCCGTGTGATATAGGCTTTATAATCAAAACACCGCCGACGTTCTACATTTGCTGCCACTGCTTCTTTTGCTTCTAATAATTCATCCTGCATAACCGGATTTTCAGGGCGCTCCTTCTCCAGGGTGCGCAAGCGATCATCATCCCTTTGAATGTCTTGTAGGAGGGCTTTCTGAGTCCCAGCCACCTCCGAAATACGTCTCCCACGCACGACCGTTTTATAGGCGTCCCATTCAACAGTCACATACCCCTCATTGAACTGAAAATATTCTTTAATGGCCGTCCCTATAGTGGTACGGAAGACTTGATCTTCAAGCGCTTCCGGAAGCAATCTCCAAGCAGGGATTCTGGGGCACAGCTGCAACCATCCCAACGGATGTATGTCGTTACAACGCATACTTTTACAACGCATACCTTTACAACGCATTTTTTACACCGCAACATCCATTACAACGCATTCCATTACAACGCATGCCATTACAATGAATTCTTTGAAGCTACCTTTACAACGCATTCCACTACAATGCATACTACATTTACAACGCATACCATTACAACGCATACCATTACATTGCATGTATGGTAAGTATTGGATAGTGTAGGTATGCGTTGTAATGGTATGCGTTGTAATGACTGCGTTGTAATGACATGCGTTGTAGTGGTATGCGTTGTAGTGACATGCGTTGTAATGGTTGCATTGTAATGGCATGCGTTGTAATGGATGTTGCATTGTAAAAGTTTTGTTGTAAAGGTAGTGCGTTGTAAAAGTTGCATTGTAAGTGTTGTTTCCCCATCTCAACTGGGCCAGCAACGGATTATGGTCAGAGATAGTTCTAGTGAGATACTCGCTACTGCAAATACCTCTGTGCACATCTGGGGAGCATAGGAATGCGTCTAGACGGATGCGCAATTCGTGCAGGGCAGAAAAAAGGAGTAATCCTTAACCAATGGGTGTTGGGCCCGCCAAGTGTCTACTAAACCCCAAGTCTGCTGCCAGGTAGAACGCGCCATAGCGAGTTTATGTGCGGGTGCATTCGGGAGGGAGGGTGTGAGCGATCTAGGTCAATATCTGTGATACATTTAAAATCGCCCCCAAGTAACAGCGACCCTGCAAGGACTGTCGCTAGCTTGTGTGATAGAAGAGAGAAAAAGGCGGGTTGGTCCACATTAGGTGCATACAGACATCCCAGTGTTAAGTCTCTACCATCTAGTTTCCCCTGGATCACCACATATCTGCCCTCTGGGTCAATCAATTGTGTTGTGCATTGGAAGGGAACCCCAGCTCTAACCCAAATTAATACCCCCCTCGCATATGCCGAATATGTGGTGTAATAGACTTGACCCCTCCAACGGCATTGTGGAGCTTTCCCTTATTTCGCAATAAGGTGTGTTTCCTGGAGGAAGGCGATGTGTATACCTCTACGAATTAGGAATGAGTGTATCTTGTGTCACCGATTCATAGTATGCATACCCCGTACATTCCATGTGAGACATGTGTAGCCTAATGCGGGTCCCATTGTTGACAAAGACATAGACAATGTTCCATTACTTCCACCTCCACGACATGCCCGGGTCCCCCGAACCAAACCCCATAATCAAAACATCCCCATCTCCCACTCCCCAGGACAGGCACCCAACGAGGCAACCCCATCCAAACAAAGAAAATGCGCTTACAAAATCTACTCAGTTAACCGCATGCGCGCTAGCGGAATTCCGCTCGCACGCTGGGTTTTGCGAAAACGCATGTTACGTAACGAGCTGGGCTCGTCATCAGCGTGCGAGCGGGCTACGCCATGACGAGCCCAGCTCGTCATCAGCGTTGAAGGGGTTAAGGCTGCTGGAACGTCAACTCAATGATTCCAGATATCCTCTCAACCCCCTCCCCCCTCCCATAGTTCAATATCTCTATCCAGGCTCCCCCATGGCGTGCTCAGGCAGTCCGCACCCATACAGGTAAAAGGTCCCAAGGCCCAGTAAGCAGCGCAGATACCTCGTGAATTCAGTCACACTGTTCATGCTGCTCTTTCAGCCAAACACCCCATACTCTGTTTGCGGGGTAACCTCTGGCAGATCGGCTTCAGAGAGTCCATGGATGCTGCTTGAACTGGGGCTTTCTTCTCCACTCTTCGTGCGCTCCCAATTGTTACTGGCTGGACTAAGATCTCCGTGGCTGATGGCCGCCACCGCCAATACTGCCTTGTCCCGCCGGGCCTGGAACAGCATTGCGTAAGGTAGATTTAGTTGTCGGAATTTCCGCTTCACTGTTAAGAAAGAGGCTCTTTGGCCCTGCACTTCTCTGGTGTAGTCCGGGAAGATCATTACTTTGCTGTTCCCAATTCGCAAATTCTGTAGTTCCCTGGCCCTCTGCAGATTATAGTCCCAGTCACGGTAATGTAGAAGTCTCACCACCATCAGGCGCAGTGGGGCCCCAGGCCCTGGTGGGCGAGCCGGAACTCTGTGCACGCGCTCCAGCACATAAAATGGAGAGAGGCCCTCCCGCGCCACCTCCGCTTTTATCCATGTCTCCAAAAATTGAACAGCATCGGATCCCTCCTCTCGCTCCGGGACTCCCACTATGCGGAGATTATTGCGCCTGGAGCGCCCTTCGCTGTCTTCCGCTCTCACCTCCAATACGTGGACCTTCTGCACCACCTTGTTCAGCGTCTACCGTAAGGCAGCGACCGTGTCCGGAATGTCCTTCATGGTTGTCTCGTTAGACGCCACTCGCTCCTTGAGTTTCCATTGGTCATCCTTTAGCAGGGAAAGGACCGAGCCGATGGAATCCATTCTCTTCTCCAGAGCCTCCCTCGAGGCCATGATGGCCTGCATGATGTCACCCAAGGAGGGTCCCGCGGCTGTGTGGATACCCTACTTCCAGTTGCAGATTCCCCGTCTTCCATGTTGTGACCCGGGTCCTCAAACTGCAGTACCTCAAAACCCTTCTTCCTGGACACTCTGCCCATTTTGAGGATCCCCAGCACTAGTAGTTGCCCAGTCCCACAGAGTCTATGCACTCACTTCTCCTCAGGTGGTCCATGCCAAAATTCATATTAGTGAATGGAACCTTTATTGCCCACCCATGTATCTTTACGTCTCTTTGACAGATCTGATCAGAATTTGATTTAACAGGAAGCTCAACATTTTGTGTGAATTCCTCAAACTCTGACAAATGTATACTTTTAATACTTTTCGGACCCCTTAAACATGGTAAGTCGTTGCCACAGTTTGTGTCGATCTATGAAATAGTGCAAACATGATTAGTAAATATAAACATACTTGACCCTCCCCCCACCCTTCCTTTCGCTCTCCATCCATTGGATATGCACATAGCTTGAGATAACCTGAAAATACTGGCCCTGGTGCACCTTGCTCACTGCTTAATACTTATAATGCAGATTCATCAAACAGAACCAGTTATAAGCAAATCCGAATTCTATTGACGTCCTTTTTATCTCCGCCCCTGTCTTTGAGGAGGTGACTCAGTACATGATATACCGATGGAACCCACAGCCCTCCAAGCCTTTGCCAAGTGTTGTGAAGAGTTGTCACACAGCACTGATTTAATTAGCACTTTTGTGCCCTCTTTTTACCTGCTCACAGTGAAGCTGCACAAAGTTGAATATACAGGGTACTCTCCACATACCATGTGTCTGTCAGATTTCATGCATCAACAAAGAAACCAAGAGGAGGACAGAAAGACTGCCCCCACCTCCCGAGCTGGATCATCACACAACCTGAGATCCCTGCAGCTTCATCAAACAGCACCAAAGCTACAAGGACATGTAAGCTGTCTCCCTTCCCTCCAGCCTCCCCTCCCCTCTCCTGGATGGATCGACACACAACCTGAGATTCCTGCAGCTTCATCAAACAGCACCAAAGCTACAAGGACATGTAAGCTGTCTCCCTTTCCTCCAGCCTCCCCTCCCCTCTCCTTGATGGATCGACACACAACCTGAGATTCCTGCAGCTTCATCAAACAGCACCAAAAATACAAGGACATGTAAACTGACTCCCTTCCCTCCAGCCTCCCCTCCCCTCTCCTTGATGGATTGACACAAAACCTGACAAAGCAGCAGAACACCGATCCCCTCGAGCATCTGCACACATCTGTGCTCCCATGTCACACATGGTCAGTGTTATTATAACATCAGCACTTGCCTCTCCCTTTTTTACCTGCCTTTCCCCTCTGGTGGATGTGCCTGAAGATGAAGTGTCTGACATATGTCATGAATGTCAACCAGAGCCAAAGACATAAGCAAATCAACAAATGGCTTCCAACTGACAAGGTAGAAAGATGACAGACAAAGTGTGAACCCTTTCAAGGCTTTCCTGCACCTCTGTCAAACGCTAATGTCTCAAGCACGCCTGAGCATATGTAGATCCAACCAAGGAATGCACGCTTTCTGAGACAAGTTTAAACTTCCTGTAAATAGTGGTGTAAATCCGTTTGGTGGTTTTGGCTGTATGTGCAAGCAAAAGTTCCCTAGGAGCTAAAATGGGAAACATCTCTTGTTTTTTTTACCTGTTTTTGACTATTTGTCCGCTGCCTGAACCGCGTGAAGGGGTCGCGGCCTGATATATCAAAGGGCAATGCAGTTAAACCATAAATAAACTGTAGTGATTACCACAATGTAATAGAAGGTTTCGTTTTTTTTTTACACTTTTATCTGGCGTGTGGTGTGTGTGTATGTGTTGCACAGTGGACGCAATGCCACTGCTGTATTCATTCTCTCTCTGCAGCAAGCTTGCACTGCTGCTGCCAGAGCTGCACGTGTACCATGTATGAAAGAAGCTTGCACTGCTGCTGCCCGAGCTGCATGTGTACCATGTGAGAAGGAAGCTTGCACTGGTGCTGCCAGAGCTGCACGTGAACTATGTGTGAAGGAAGCTTGCACTGCTGCTGCCAGAGCTGCACACGTACCATGTATGAAAGAAGCTTGCACTGCTGCTGCCAGAACTGCACGTGAACCATGTGTGAAGGAAGCTTGCACTGCTGCTGCCAGAGCTGCACGTGAACCATGTGTGAAGGAAGCTTGCACTGCTGCTGCCAGAGCTGCATGTGCACCATCTATGAAGGAAGCTTGCACTGTTGCTGCCAGAGCTGCATGTGTACCATGTATGAAGGAAACTTGTACTGCTGCTGCCAGAGCTGCACGTGCACCATGTGTGAAGGAAGCTTGCACTGCTGCTGCCAGAGCTGCATGTGCACCATGTACGAAAGAAGCTTGCACTGCTGCTGCCAGAGCTGCAGGTGTACCATTTATGAAAGAAGCTTGCACTGCTGCTGCCAGAGCTGCATGTGCACAATGTATGAAGGAAGCTTGCACTGCTGCTGCCAGAGCTGCACGTGTACCATGTACGAAAGAAGCTTGCACTGCTGCTGCAAGAGCTGCACGTGTACCATGTACGAAGGAAGCTTGCACAGCTGCTGCCAGAGCTGCACGTGTACCATGTACGAAGGAAGCTTGCACTGCTGCTGCCAGAGCTGCACGTGTACCATGTATGAAGGAAGCTTGCACTGCTGCTGCCAGAGCTGCAAGTGTACCATGTATGAAATAAGCTTGCACTGCTGCTGCCCGAGCTGCACGTGTACCATGTAAGAAGGAAGCTTGCACTGCTGCTGCCAGAGCTGCACGTGAACCGTGTGTGAAGGAAGCTTGCACTGCTGCTGCCAGAGCTGCACACGTACCATGTATGAAGGAAGCTTGCACTGCTGCTGCCAGAGCTGCACGTGTAACATGTATGAAATAAGCTTGCACTGCTGCTGCCCGAGCTGCACGTGTACCATGTGAGAAGGAAGCTTGTACTGCTGCTGCCAGAGCTGCACGTGAACCGTGTGTGAAGGAAGCTTGCACTGCTGCTGCCAGAGCTGCACACGTACCATGTATGAAGGAAGCTTGCACTGCTGCTGCCAGAGCTGCACGTGCACCATGTGTGATGGAAGCTTGCACTGCTGCTGCCAGAGCTGCACGTGCACCATGTGTGAAGGAAGCTTGCACTGCTGCTGCCAGAGCTGCACGTGTACCATGTACGAAGGAAGCTTGCACTGCTGCTGCCAAAGCTGCACGTGTACCATGTGTGAAGGAAGCTTGCACTGCTGCTGCCAGAGCTGCACACGTACCATGTATGAAAGAAGCTTACACTGCTGCTGCCAGAGCTGCACGTGTACCATGTATGAAGGAAGCTTGCACTGCTGCTGCCAGAGCTGCAGGTGAACCATGTGTGAAGGAAGCTTGCACTGCTGCTACCAGAGCTGCATGTGTACCATGTAAGAAGGAAACTTGTACTGCTGCTGCCAGAGCTGCACGTGTACCATGTGAGAAGGAAGCTTGCACTGCTGCTGCCAGAGCTGCACGTGTACCATGTACAAAGGAAACTTGCACTGCTGCTGCCAGGGCTGCACGTGTACCATGTGAGAAGGAAGCTTGCACTGCTGCTGCCAGAGCTGCACGTGTACCATGTACGAAGGAAACTTGCACTGCTGCTGCCAGAGCTGCACGTGTACCATGTACGAAGGAAGCTTGCACTGCTGCTGCCAGAGCTGCACGTGTACCATGTACGATGTAAACTTGTACTGCTGCTGCCAGAGCTGCACGTCTACCATGTATGAAGGAAACTTGCACTGCTGCTGCAAGAGCTGCACGTGTACCATGTACGAAGGAAGCTTGCACTGCTGCTGCCAGAGCTGCACATGTACCATGTACGATGGAAAGTTGTACTGCTGCTGCCAGAGCTGCACGTGTACCATGTACGAAGGAAACTTGCACTGCTGCTGCCAGAGCTGCACGTGTACCATGTATGAAGGAAGCTTGCAAGGCTGCTGCCAGAGCTGCTCGTGTACCATGTGAGAAGGAAGCTTGCACTGCTGCTGCCAGAGCTGCACTTGTACCATGTGAGAAGGAAGCTTGCACTGCTGCTGCCAGAGCTGCACTTGTACCATGTATGAAGGAAGCTTGCACTGCTCCTGCCAGAGCTGCACGTGTACCATGTATGAAAGAAACTTGCACTGCTCCTGCCAGAGCTGCACGTGTACCATGTATGAAGGAAACTTGCACTACTGCTGCCAGAGCTGCACGTGTACCATGTATGAAGGAAGCTTGCACTACTGCTGCCAGAGCTGCACGTGTACCATGTATGAAGGAAACTTGCACTACTGCTGCCAGAGCTGCACGTGTACCATGTATGAAGGAAGCATGCACTGCTGCTGCCAGAGTTGCATGTGTGCCATGTATGAAGGAAGCTTGCACTGCTGCTGCCAGAGCTGCATGTGTGCCATGTATGAAGGAAGCTTGCACTTCTGCTGCCTGAGGTGCACGTGTACCATTTATGAAGGAAGCTTTCACTGCTGCTGCCACAGCTGCACGTTATGTTATGTTATGTTATACTTGGTTTTGTATAGCGCACGGCTACTCAAAGAGTGTCCCGGCGCTTTGGTTTGCACACCTATCTCATAACATAACAAGAAAAAGAGAGATAAAAACAGAGAATCCAGAAAGAAAAAAAACCCAAAGGAAACAGCTAAGAAGTAAAAAGCCAAGTTTTAAGCCCCTTCCTAAAGGCCAGCAAGTTTGAAGTACTGAGTAAGGCCACTGGCAACGTATTCCAAAGCTGGGTAGCCAGCAATCTAAAGGAACGGCCTCCAATACGTGCCCTCTTAACACGAGGAACTGCGGCGAGGAACAAGGATCCTGACCTCAAGGGCCTGGCTGGATGGTAAAAAGCCAGCCTTTTTTGAAGGTATTTCGCTCCGGAGGCATGAAGAGCTTTATGCGCACGTGTACCATGTATGAAGGAAGCTTGCACTGCTGCTGCCAGAGCTGCACACGTACCATGTATGAAGGAAGCTTGCACTGCTGCTGCCAGAGCTGCACACGTACCATGTATGAAGGAAGCTTGCACTGCTGCTGCCAGAGCTGCATGTGAACCATGTATGAAGGAAGCTTGCACTGCTGCTGCCAGAGCTGCACACGTACCATGTATGAAGGAAGCTTGCACTGCTGCTGCCAGAGCTGCATGTGTAACATGTATGAAATAAGCTTGCACTGCTGCTGCCCGAGCTGCATGTGTACCATGTGAGAAGGAAGCTTGCACTGCTGCTGCCAGAGCTGCACGTGAACCGTGTGTGAAGGAAGCTTGCACTGCTGCTGCCAGAGCTACACACGTACCATGTATGAAGGAAGCTTGCACTGCTGCTGCCAGAGCTGCACGTGTACCATGTGTGAAGGAAGCTTGCACTGCTCCTGCCAGAACTGCACGTGTACCATGTATGAAGGAAGCTTGCACTGCTGCTGCCAGAGCTGCACGTGTACCATGTGTGAAGGAAGCTTGCACTGCTCCTGCCAGAACTGCACGTGTACCATGTATGAAAGAAACTTGCACTGCTGCTGCCAGAGCTGCAAGTGTACCATGTATGAAGGAAACTTGCACTGCTGCTGCCAGAGCTGCATGTGTACCATGTATGATGGAAGCTTGCACTGCTGCTGCCAGAGCTGCATGTGTGCCATGTATGAAAGAAGCTTGCACTGCTGCTGCCAGAGCTACACACGTACCATGTATGAAGGAAGCTTGCACTGCTGCTGCCAGAGCTGCACGTGTACCATGTGTGAAGGAAGCTTGCACTGCTCCTGCCAGAACTGCACGTGTACCATGTATGAAAGAAACTTGCACTGCTGCTGCCAGAGCTGCAAGTGTACCATGTATGAAGGAAACTTGCACTGCTGCTGCCAGAGCTGCATGTGTACCATGTATGATGGAAGCTTGCACTGCTGCTGCCAGAGCTGCATGTGTGCCATGTATGAAAGAAGCTTGCACTGCTGCTGCCCGAGCTGCACGTGTACCATGTGAGAAGGAAGCTTGCACTGGTGCTGCCAGAGCTGCACGTGAACCATGTGTGAAGGAAGCTTGCACTGCTGCTGCCAGAGCTGCACACGTACCATGTATGAAAGAAGCTTGCACTGCTGCTGCCAGAACTGCACGTGAACCATGTGTGAAGGAAGCTTGCACTGCTGCTGCCAGAGCTGCACGTGTACCATGTGAGAAGGAAGCTTGCACTGGTGCTGCCAGAGCTGCACGTGAACCATGTGTGAAGGAAGCTTGCACTGCTGCTGCCAGAGCTGCACACGTACCATGTATGAAAGAAGCTTGCACTGCTGCTGCCAGAACTGCACGTGAACCATGTGTGAAGGAAGCTTGCACTGCTGCTGCCAGAGCTGCACGTGAACCATGTGTGAAGGAAGCTTGCACTGCTGCTGCCAGAGCTGCATGTGCACCATCTATGAAGGAAGCTTGCACTGTTGCTGCCAGAGCTGCATGTGTACCATGTATGAAGGAAACTTGTACTGCTGCTGCCAGAGCTGCACGTGCACCATGTGTGAAGGAAGCTTGCACTGCTGCTGCCAGAGCTGCATGTGCACCATGTACGAAAGAAGCTTGCACTGCTGCTGCCAGAGCTGCAGGTGTACCATTTATGAAAGAAACTTGCACTGCTGCTGCCAGAGCTGCATGTGCACAATGTATGAAGGAAGCTTGCACTGCTGCTGCCAGAGCTGCACGTGTACCATGTACGAAAGAAGCTTGCACTGCTGCTGCAAGAGCTGCACGTGTACCATGTACGAAGGAAGCTTGCACAGCTGCTGCCAGAGCTGCACGTGTACCATGTACGAAGGAAGCTTGCACTGCTGCTGCCAGAGCTGCACGTGTACCATGTATGAAGGAAGCTTGCACTGCTGCTGCCAGAGCTGCAAGTGTACCATGTATGAAATAAGCTTGCACTGCTGCTGCCCGAGCTGCACGTGTACCATGTGAGAAGGAAGCTTGCACTGCTGCTGCCAGAGCTGCACGTGAACCGTGTGTGAAGGAAGCTCGCACTGCTGCTGCCAGAGCTGCACACGTACCATGTATGAAGGAAGCTTGCACTGCTGCTGCCAGAGCTGCACGTGTAACATGTATGAAATAAGCTTGCACTGCTGCTGCCCGAGCTGCACGTGTACCATGTGAGAAGGAAGCTTGTACTGCTGCTGCCAGAGCTGCACGTGAACCGTGTGTGAAGGAAGCTTGCACTGCTGCTGCCAGAGCTGCACACGTACCATGTATGAAGGAAGCTTGCACTGCTGCTGCCAGAGCTGCACGTGCACCATGTGTGATGGAAGCTTGCACTGCTGCTGCCAGAGCTGCACATGCACCATGTGTGAAGGAAGCTTGCACTGCTGCTGCCAGAGCTGCACGTGTACCATGTACGAAGGAAGCTTGCACTGCTGCTGCCAAAGCTGCACGTGTACCATGTGTGAAGGAAGCTTGCACTGCTGCTGCCAGAGCTGCACACGTACCATGTATGAAAGAAGCTTACACTGCTGCTGCCAGAGCTGCACGTGTACCATGTATGAAGGAAGCTTGCACTGCTGCTGCCAGAGCTGCAGGTGAACCATGTGTGAAGGAAGCTTGCACTGCTGCTACCAGAGCTGCATGTGTACCATGTAAGAAGGAAACTTGTACTGCTGCTGCCAGAGCTGCATGTGTACCATGTGAGAAGGAAGCTTGCACTGCTGCTGCCAGAGCTGCACGTGTACCATGTACAAAGGAAACTTGCACTGCTGCTGCCAGGGCTGCACGTGTACCATGTGAGAAGGAAGCTTGCACTGCTGCTGCCAGAGCTGCACGTGTACCATGTACGATGTAAACTTGTACTGCTGCTGCCAGAGCTGCACGTCTACCATGTATGAAGGAAACTTGCACTGCTGCAAGAGCTGCACGTGTACCATGTACGAAGGAAGCTTGCACTGCTGCTGCCAGAGCTGCACATGTACCATGTACGATGGAAAGTTGTACTGCTGCTGCCAGAGCTGCACGTGTACCATGTACGAAGGAAACTTGCACTGCTGCTGCCAGAGCTGCACGTGTACCATGTATGAAGGAAGCTTGCAAGGCTGCTGCCAGAGCTGCTCGTGTACCATGTGAGAAGGAAGCTTGCACTGCTGCTGCCAGAGCTGCACTTGTACCATGTGAGAAGGAAGCTTGTACTGCTGCTGCCAGAGCTGCACTTGTACCATGTATGAAGGAAGCTTGCACTGCTCCTGCCAGAGCTGCACGTGTACCATGTATGAAAGAAACTTGCACTGCTCCTGCCAGAGCTGCACGTGTACCATGTATGAAGGAAACTTGCACTACTGCTGCCAGAGCTGCACGTGTACCATGTATGAAGGAAGCCTGCACTACTGCTGCCAGAGCTGCACGTGTACCATGTATGAAGGAAACTTGCACTACTGCTGCCAGAGCTGCACGTGTACCATGTATGAAGGAAGCATGCACTGCTGCTGCCAGAGCTGCATGTGTGCCATGTATGAAGGAAGCTTGCACTGCTGCTGCCAGAGCTGCATGTGTGCCATGTATGAAGGAAGCTTGCACTTCTGCTGCCTGAGGTGCACGTGTACCATTTATGAAGGAAGCTTTCACTGCTGCTGCCACAGCTGCACGTTATGTTATGTTATGTTATACTTGGTTTTGTATAGCGCACGGCTACTCAAAGAGTGTCCCGGCGCTTTGGTTTGCACACCTATCTCATAACATAACAAGAAAAAGAGAGATAAAAACAGAGAATCCAGAAAGAAAAAAAACCCCAAGGAAACAGCTAAGAAGTAAAAAGCCAAGTTTTAAGCCCCTTCCTAAAGGCCAGCAAGTTTGAAGTACTGAGTAAGGCCACTGGCAACGTATTCCAAAGCTGGGTAGCCAGCAATCTAAAGGAACGGCCTCCAATACGTGCCCTCTTAACACGAGGAACTGCGGCGAGGAACAAGGATCCTGACCTCAAGGGCCTGGCTGGATGGTAAAAAGCCAGCCTTTTTTGAAGGTATTTCGCTCCGGAGGCATGAAGAGCTTTATGCGCACGTGTACCATGTATGAAGGAAGCTTGCACTGCTGCTGCCAGAGCTGCACACGTACCATGTATGAAGGAAGCTTGCACTGCTGCTGCCAGAGCTGCATGTGTAACATGTATGAAATAAGCTTGCACTGCTGCTGCCCGAGCTGCATGTGTACCATGTGAGAAGGAAGCTTGCACTGCTGCTGCCAGAGCTGCACGTGAACCGTGTGTGAAGGAAGCTTGCACTGCTGCTGCCAGAGCTACACACGTACCATGTATGAAGGAAGCTTGCACTGCTGCTGCCAGAGCTGCACGTGTACCATGTGTGAAGGAAGCTTGCACTGCTCCTGCCAGAACTGCACGTGTACCATGTATGAAAGAAACTTGCACTGCTGCTGCCAGAGCTGCAAGTGTACCATGTATGAAGGAAACTTGCACTGCTGCTGCCAGAGCTGCATGTGTACCATGTATGATGGAAGCTTGCACTGCTGCTGCCAGAGCTGCATGTGTGCCATGTATGAAGGAAGCTTGCACTTCTGCTGCCTGAGGTGCACGTGTACCATGTATGAAGGAAGCTTGCACTGCTGCTGCCAGAGCTGCACGTGTACCATGTATGAAGGAAGTTTGCACTGCTGCTGCCAGAGCTGCACATTTACCATGTATGAAGGAAGCTTGCACTGCTGCTGCCAGAGCTGCACGTGTACCATGTATGAAGGAAGCTTGCACTGCTGCTGCCAGAGCTGCACACGTACCATGTATGAAAGAAGCTTGCACTGCTGCTGCCAGAGCTGCACGTGTACCATGTATGAAGGAAGCTTGCACTGCTCCTGCCAGAACTGCACGTGTACCATGTATGAAAGAAACTTGCACTGCTGCTGCCAGAGCTGCAAGTGTACCATGTATGAAGGAAACTTGCACTGCTGCTGCCAGAGCTGCATGTGTACCATGTATGATGGAAGCTTGCACTGCTGCTGCCAGAGCTGCACGTGTACCATGTACGAAGGAAGCTTGCTCTGCTGCTGCCAAAGCTGCACGTGTACCATGTGTGAAGGAAGCTTGCACTGCTGCTGCCAGAACTGCACGTGTACCATGTATGAAAGAAACTTGCACTGCTGCTGCCAGAGCTGCAAGTGTACCATGTATGAAGGAAACTTGCACTGCTGCTGCCAGAGCTGCATGTGTACCATGTATGATGGAAGCTTGCACTGCTGCTGCCAGAGCTGCATGTGTGCCATGTATGAAGGAAGCTTGCACTGCTCCTGCCAGAACTGCACGTGTACCATGTATGAAAGAAACTTGCACTGCTGCTGCCAGAGCTGCAAGTGTACCATGTATGAAGGAAACTTGCACTGCTGCTGCCAGAGCTGCATGTGTACCATGTATGATGGAAGCTTGCACTGCTGCTGCCAGAGCTGCATGTGTGCCATGTATGAAGGAAGCTTGCACTTCTGCTGCCTGAGGTGCACGTGTACCATGTATGAAGGAAGCTTGCACTGCTGCTGCCAGAGCTGCACGTGTACCATGTATGAAGGAAGTTTGCACTGCTGCTGCCAGAGCTGCACATTTACCATGTATGAAGGAAGCTTGCACTGCTGCTGCCAGAGCTGCACGTGTACCATGTATGAAGGAAGCTTGCACTGCTGCTGCCAGAGCTGCACGTGTACCATGTATGAAGGAAGCTTGCACTGCTGCTGCCAGAGCTCTGCCTGTTGTGGGTGTAAATCATGATTCCACAAATTCTGTCCCTGTTCTCTGTGTAAAGGAAGCTTGCACTGCTAATGCAATGATGTGTCTGTTGTGAGTGTGAACGATGCTTGCACTGCTGCTGCACGATCTGTGCCTGGTCAGTGTGTAAAGGAAGCTTGACTGCTACTGCCATGATGTGCCTATTGTGAGTGTGAACGATGCTTGCACTGCTGCTGCAAGATCTGTGCCTGTTCTGTGTGTAAACGATGCTTGACTGCTACTGCCATGATGTGCCTATTGTGAGTGTGAACGATGCTTGCACTGCTGCTGCAAGATCTGTGCCTATTCTATGTGTAAAGGAAGCTTGACTGCTACTGCCATGATGTGCCTATTGTGAGTGTGAATGATGCTTGCTCTGCTTCTCCAAGATCTGTGTCTGGTCTGTGTCTGTTCCGTGTGTGTTTAGGAAGCTTACACTGCCGATGCCAGTGATGTGCCTGTTCTGAGTATGAACGATGCTTGCACTGCTGATGCCAGAGCTGCACTCGTACCATGTACGAAGAAAGCTTGCACTGCTGCTGCCAGAGCTACACGTGTACCATGTGTGAAGGAAGCTTGCACTGCTGCTGCCAGAGCTGCACGTGTACCATGTATAAAAGAGGCTTGCACTGCTGCTGCCAGAGCTGCACACGTACCATGTATGAAGGAAGCTTGCACTGCTGCTGCCAGAGATGCACGTGTACCATGTATGAAAGAAGCTTGCACTGCTGCTGCCCGAGCTGCACGTGTACCATGTGAGAAGGAAGCTTGCACTGCTGCTGCCAGAGCTGCACGTGAACCGTGTGTGAAGGAAGCTTGCACTGCTGCTGCCAGAGCTGCACACGTATGTTAGAAATGGGACCCCGGCTGGCCAAGACTCGCGTCAAGGTCAGTCAGGGATCACCATTCCCAAGGTCAGGGCAAGGGAGTTACACGCCAAGATAACCCCTATTCGCCGTCTAGGTAACGTGGCGCGAGCAGCAAGGCTAAACTTGGAGGCGATATGAGTTAAGTATTTGCGCACGCACCCCAGCAACAACACCCAAGGCCCACCACAAAGGAAACTCCACACAAGGGTATATATAAAAATAGCCTTTGTATTCCAATTAACATACATTAGATAAAACACACACTTTACATTGTGCCAGAGGCACGGGCAGAATTTACAAGGGATATTTACAAGACAGGGCCACCTGGACCACTGTCAGGAATCAGCACTTTTAGAACACAATACTTGTAGGCCTAGAACTTAAACATAGAGCCTAACGGACAGTACCTCCCGACCTGGTTGCAAGGATAATGCGAGTGACCTTCTTAGTAAACTTGAGCGGGCGGCCCAGCGAAGCGGCAGGACTCAGGGGAGAGTGGTGCGGCTCGAGGCTTGAGCGGGCCACCGGCAAGGTACAAGCGTTTCTCTGGGGCGACCAATGTGTGCGGCTCAGAAGAGGAGGGGAAGGCAGGATGCGGGCAACCCGGCGAAGCGGCGCGGCTCAGGGGAGAGCGGTGCTGCTCGAGGCTTGGCTGGGCTGCCGTGCACGAGCTGCCGAGGGGAATGAGCGAGGCACATTTCAGCGAGGCCCCAGGGGCCCAAGGGAGATCAGACAAGTCCCACCAATTTGTCAGGGCAGGCACAATAGAGTCCACTGGTCCTGGGACTCTGGTCAGGGGGCAAGCTCAGTATCAAGCCCTTGGAATATCACTTAGCACATAACATAAAATCACTGTAGCACAACACAAGTAACTACTGGTAATCAGGTAAGTACTCCCTACGCAATCCTAACCACCTTAGGAACAGGTCACGCAGGGAACCAGGACCTCACTAGCACCACCTGTAATAGCAAGAACAACCAACTAAATATCAACTTACATTTAGGGGTATAGACCTGGGGACAAAACACATGATGTATCAACAACACATTCAGCGGTGTAAGGAGCAAGGCACATGATGCATCAACAACACATTCAGCGGTGCAGGACAACACAATAGAGCAAAAACTCACATTAGCCACCACCTGTGGCAGTCCCTAGGCCAACTGGCCTCTCTAGGGCTAGGACGCCCTGTGTCCAAAGTCAGGGTCCTAAACGTGGCAGTTGCCCACTAAGTGCTGGGCAACTGGTGCAAGCAAGGATGGTTCAACGTGGGAGCCTTGCAGGCTCTGGATAAACAAATGGCCCCTGAGCCACTCGTGGGCTCTCAGTAAATCCAAAATACGCCCCCTTGAGCCTTTCTCAGGGCTCTCACAACGAATGTGGCACCATTGAAGCACTGGTGGAGCCTCTCAGGCTCGAAGTACACATGCCCAAGGAGCCTCGTGGGCTCTAAATAAATGGTGCCGGGCGTTTGGAGCCATCTGGGCTCTGGGAACGTGGGAGCGGCCCGCTGCCATTCGGGGACGCTCAGGAAGTTGACACTACTATGGTGCCGGGGTGACGGGCCACTGGAAACAGGTATGGCCACATCGTTGGAGCGGCCCGCTATCATGTGGGGCCGCTCAAAGAACAACCAGGGACAGTCCCGAGGCCCCCCTCCTTACCGGGCTCCGGGCGTCCCTTCTCTCTGTGTCCCCTCTCCGGGGACAGCGTAGGACTCCGCCTCCGGGGCTCCCCTCACTCCTGGGAGCCCCACCACGCAACATCCGGCGCGAAGAGGGGGGGGGCATCTTCACCCGGTCCCCCATCTCGGGACCGGGACTTGGCAGGTGGAGCCCTCAAGGCTCCAGGCTCCTCTTCTCCGGCCGGGCGCCCTGGCCAATCAGAGGACGGCGGCGGGCGGGACTTCCTTCAGTAAACCGGAAGTCCCGCCTACAGTCAGGCGCGACGCCGCCTGACTTCCTGTTTTGCCCGCGGCGGCGGCGGTGATTACACGGGGCAAATTAAGGCAGCACTTGAGCCGGGCAATGCCGGGTGGGCACCGGTCAAAGCAATCAAGGCGCTCCAGGCGCCGGAGGGCAACCACAGCGCTCCCAAGCGCCACAAGGGGGAAACAAAGCGCTCCCTGCGCGAGCCGGCAACAAAGCGAAGGACATGCCGGGTGGGCACCGGCGAGGAACATGGAGCGCTCCCAAGCGCTATAAAGGCACCACAATAAAGCGCTCAAAGCGCTATAAGCAAACCAAGCGCTTCCAGGCGCTAGGCAGGTGAATACAGCGCTCCCAGCGCTATAAATCAGAAAAGGGTCCAGGGAAAGCGCTTCCAAGTGCTAGGAGGCAATTCCAGCAAAGTCCTTCTGGGGTCCATCAGCAAGCCAGGGGCTGGGCAGAGCCCAGGGGAGGCAAGCCTTCCCCTGGGCCCAAGCAGCAGCACGCCCCTGGTAGATCCAAGTCAGAAACAAGAATATTTTCCTGGGGTCACAGCCCCTCTTTTATACACCTTTTCCCTTTTGTCTGTGGGTGCAGGGTGGGGGCAGAACCAGTCGCAGCTGGTCTGAGAGCACTGTTGATGGCTCAACCACCCCTTTCATTCGTCAGGCAGGCTAGGGTCATCAGTCGCACCACAGGGCGCGGAGCCAGCATTGTGTGGGGAAAACCCAGCCCCATTCAGGACACAGGCGCAGCCCCTCCCTCACATCAGCATGCTAATCTCTCCATTCACCACCGGGGCAGACCCACACAGACTTCCTGGAGCCTGGCATCCCAGCCAGCTCCAGCCAATCACACGCCAGCACCTTCACAGCACATACACCGTCATGTCTAGAAGTAGCACTTCCGCACAAGACACAACCATGTCACGTACATCGTTGCGAAGCATTCACTCTCATGAGTTCGCACATACCAAACTTGACCATGCACGCCTCACGCATCAGAAACTACCAGGGACACAGACATTCCCCATGCATTCCTATGGGAGAGCAGGTCAATCTCGCACACGCACTCAGGGAGAGCACGCACTTTACACTGCGCCACAGTGTCAAAGGAGTTCCTTCAGGACACTACATACAGTTGCCCTTACGTCCAGATCCGGACACACCGGCTACTGGCTCCCCAACCGAGGGACGTACCCCTTTGGTCAGATGCCTGGCGCACCAGGACTTCCTTGAGGGTGACACATAACTAATGTGTCGTGTACAAGTCTGCCTGACACTCAGGACAGAAGTGGCATCACCCTGGTCACTCCTTGGCGACACAACCCTTCTGGTTACTCCACTGGGGAACCTATCCTCCTCGCACCCCTCCATCTGGACTTCTGCACCCTCCCAACTGGAGCGGTACTGCCAGATAACAGAACTACTAGAGCCCTGCTTACAGGCGCTCCACGTTCTCTCCACACTGGGAGATCTCCCTAGAAGGACGCTCCATACGGACATGCTAGGCTCCCTCACCTGGTGTTCCTAAGAAAAAAAACACCCAGACTACGAAGACCAGGCTTGTGCTCCTCTGAGCCACTTCCACCACACTGGGCTGGAAGACCAGAACCTTTCCTTAGGGTCACTCCCCAACAATTAACACAATGGCACAGGGGCGGGGGAAACTCCCATGAGCTTCAGGCCCACCCATGAAATCATGTTCACTGATGTTCTATATTCTTCAAATACTATGGGAGATCTTTCTCAAATGACCTATTGGTACAGCCTAGGCCCCCGACCTGACGTTCCCTTCAGAAACATTCTAGGCCCTGACACTGTGTTTCGGGCACCTGGAGACATGCAGTCCCACCCACTCCTTCTCCTCTGAGACAGGACGTGAGCCCCTACACCGAGACCTAGCTGGGCTACACTTAACCTCTTCCACCACACTGGGCTGGAAGACACCTCAGCCACTCCTTTTGGAATCACTCCATCCCCTATGCCTCTCTCCTCCCAGAACATTACCAACTCCAACCATCTGTCTCTAAATAGACCACAGAAATCAAAAGCCAGCTCCACTGTCTGCAGACGTTCTTGGGAAAAGTTTACCACACGGAACTTTAAGTATCTGAGCAAAACAAGAGTACACAAGCATTCAGCAAGCTCCCAATCCAGAGAACTCACACCACTGGTCCAGTGCATCACACCATTCATCCACACACACCCCTCCCCAGACTGGTAAGGCAGTTTCTACCACATCTGATTTCTCAACCTGACCACACGTGGCACAGGTACTCCTACTCCAGGGCAGGGACGGGGGACACATGCACTGAACACACTATGCTGCCACCACTGGATCCCACCCTCCTGGTGAATCCAGAAAACACACTGCACTTAGGGGGATGATCTACCCTCCCGAGCTAGGGACACCTAACTCAAAGTGCACAAGAAACACATTTCCACAGAAATGACATTTTTAGCAAACTCCATACAATAATCCCCAAAAATGTGATTTATCTAAAATGCAGAGCTTTGTAGTGGCCAGTTGCCACTGTGGTACAACGCAAACACAAATCCTTATCCTCACCGCTGCGTCCAATGTTAGAAATGGGACCCCGGCTGGCCAAGACTCGCGTCAAGGTCAGTCAGGGATCACCATTCCCAAGGTCAGGGCAAGGGAGTTACACGCCAAGATAACCCCTATTCGCCCTCTAGGTAACGTGGCGCGAGCAGCAAGGCTAAACTTGGAGGCGATATGAGGTAAGTATTTGCGCACGCACCCCAGCAACAACACCCAAGGCCCACCACAAAGGAAACTCCACACAAGGGTATATATAAAAATAGCCTTTGTATTCCAATTAACATACATTAGATAAAACACACACTTTACATTGTGCCAGAGGCACGGGCAGAATTTACAAGGGATATTTACAAGACAGGGCCACCTGGACCACTGTCAGGAATTAGCACTTTTAGAACACAATACTTGTAGGCCTAGAACTTAAACATAGAGCCTAACGGACAGTACCTCCCGACCTGGTTGCAAGGATAATGCGAGTGACCTTCTTAGTAAACTTGAGCGGGCGGCCCAGCGAAGCGGCACAATTCAGGGGAGAGTGGTGCGGCTCGAGGCTTGAGCCGGCCACCGGCAAGGTACAAGCGTTTCTCTGGGGCGACCAATGTGTGCGGCTCAGAAGAGGAGGGGAAGGCAGGATGCGGGCGACCCGGCGAAGCGGCGCGGCTCAGGGGAGAGCGGTGCTGCTCGAGGCTTGGCCGGGCTGCTGTGCACGAGCTGCCGAGGGGAATGAGCGAGGCACATTTCAGCGAGGCCCCAGGGGCCCAAGGGAGATCAGACAAGTCCCACCAATTTGTCAGGGCAGGCACAATAGAGTCCACTGGTCCTGGGACTCTGGTCAGGGGGCAAGCTCAGTATCAAGCCCTTGGAATATCACTTAGCACATAACAGAAAATCACTGTAGCACAACACAAGTAACTACTGGTAATCAGGTAAGTACTCCCTACGCAATCCTAACCACCTTAGGAACAGGTCACGCAGGGAACCAGGACCTCACTAGCACCACCTGTACTAGCAAGAACAACCAACTAAATATCAACTTACATTTAGGGGTATAGACCTGGGGACAAAACACATGATGTATCAACAACACATTCAGCGGTGTAAGGAGCAAGGCACATGATGCATCAACAACACATTCAGCGGTGCAGGACAACACAATAGAGCAAAAACTCACATTAGCCACCACCTGTGGCAGTCCCTAGGCCAACTGGCCTCTCTAGGGCTAGGACGCCCTGTGTCCAAAGTCAGGGTCCTAAACGTGGCAGTTGCCCACTAAGTGCTGGGCAACTGGTGCAAGCAAGGATGGGCCAACGTGGGAGCCTTGCAGGCTCTGGATAAACAAATGGCCCCTGAGCCACTCGTGGGCTCTCAGTAAATCCAAAATACGCCTCCTTGAGCCTTTCTCAGGGCTCTCACAACGAATGTGGCACCATTGAAGCACTGGTGGAGCCTCTCAGGCTCGAAGTACACATGCCCAAGGAGCCTCGTGGGCTCTAAATAAATGGTGCCGGGCGTTTGGAGCCATCTGGGCTCTGGGAACGTGGGAGCGGCCCGCTGCCATTCGGGGACGCTCAGGAAGTTGACACTACTATGGTGCTGGGGTGACGGGCCACTGGAAACAGGTATGGCCACATCGTTGGAGCGGCCCGCTATCATGTGGGGCCGCTCAAAGAACAACCAGGGACAGTCCCGAGGCCCCCCTCCTTACCGGGCTCCGGGCGTCCCTTCTCTCTGTGTCCCCCCTCCGGGGACAGCGTAGGACTCCGCCTCCGGGGCTCCCCTCACTCCTGGGAGCCCCACCACGCAACATCCGGCGCGAAGAGGGGGGGGCATCTTCACCCGGTCCCCCATCTCGGGACCGGGACTTGGCAGGTGGAGCCCTCAAGGCTCCGGGCTCCTCTTCTCCGGCCGGGCGCCCTGGCCAATCAGAGGACGGCGGCGGGCGGGACTTCCTTCAGCAAACCGGAAGTCCCGCCTACAGTCAGGCGCGACGCCGCCTGACTTCCTGTTTTGCCCGCGGCGGCGGCGGTGATTACACGGGGCAAATTAAGGCAGCACTTGAGCCGGGCAATGCCGGGTGGGCACCGGTCAAAGCAATCAAGGCGCTCCAGGCGCCGGAGGGCAACCACAGCGCTCCCAAGCGCCACAAGGGGGAAACAAAGCACTCCCTGCGCGAGCCGGCAACAAAGCGAAGGACATGCCGGGTGGGCACCGGCGAGGAACATGGAGCGCTCCCAAGCGCTATAAAGGCACCACAATAAAGCGCTCAAAGCGCTATAAGCAAACCAAGCGCTTCCAGGCGCTAGGCAGGTGAATACAGCGCTCCCAGCGCTATAAATCAGAAAAGGGTCCAGGGAAAGCGCTTCCAAGTGCTAGGAGGCAATTCCAGCAAAGTCCTTCTGGGGTCCATCAGCAAGCCAGGGGCTGGGCAGAGCCCAGGGGAGGCAAGCCTTCCCCTGGGCCCAAGCAGCAGCACGCCCCTGGTAGATCCAAGTCAGAAACAAGAATATTTTCCTGGGGTCACAGCCCCTCTTTTATACACCTTTTCCCTTTTGTCTGTGGGTGCAGGGTGGGGGCAGAACCAGTCGCAGCTGGTCTGAGAGCACTGTTGATGGCTCAACCACCCCTTTCATTCATCAGGCAGGCTAGGGTCATCAGTCGCACCACAGGGGGCGGAGCCAGCATTGTGTGGGGAAAACCCAGCCCCATTCAGGACACAGGCGCAGCCCCTCCCTCACATCAGCATGCTAATCTCTCCATTCACCACCGGGGCAGACCCACACAGACTTCCTGGAGCCTGGCATCCCAGCCAGCTCCAGCCAATCACACGCCAGCACCTTCACAGCACATACACAGTCATGTCTAGAAGTAGCACTTCCGCACAAGACACAACCATGTCACGTACATCGTTGCGAAGCATTCACTCTCACGAGTTCGCACATACCAAACTTGACCATGCACGCCTCACGCATCAGAAACTACTAGGGACACAGACATTCCCCATGCATTCCTATGGGAGAGCAGGTCAATCTCGCACACGCACTCAGGGAGAGCACGCACTTTACACTGCGCCACAGTGTCAAAGTGCGCAAAGACCAGAAATCACTAGGCAAAAAGTTCAGGGGTGAACCTGCCAGAAGGGCCAAGTCCAACAACGTACCATGCATGAAAGAAGCGTGCACTGCTGCTGCCAGAACTGCATGTGAACCATGTGTGAAGGAGCTTGCACTGCTGCTGCCAGAGCTGCACGTGTACCATGTATGAAGGAAGCTTGCACTGCTGCTGCCAGAGCTGCACGTGTACCATGTATGAAGGAAGCTTGCACTGCTGCTGGCAGAGCTCTGCCTGTTGTGGGTGTAAATGATGATTCCACAAATTCTGTCCCTGTTCTCTGTGTAAAGGAAGCTTGCACTGCTAATGCAATGATGTGTCTGTTGTGAGTGTGAACGATGCTTGCACTGCTGCTGCACGATCTGTGCCTGGTCAGTGTGTAAAGGAAGCTTGACTGCTACTGCCATGATGTGCCTATTGTGAGTGTGAATGATGCTTGCACTGCTGCTGCAAGATCTGTGCCTGTTCTGTGTGTAAACGACACTTGACTGCTACTGCCATGATGTGCCTATTGTGAGTGTGAACGATGCTTGCACTGCTGCTGCAAGATCTGTGCCTGTTCTAGGTGTAAAGGAAGCTTGACTGCTACTGCCATGATGTGCCTATTGTGAGTGTGAATGATGCTTGCTCTGCTTCTGCAAGATCTGTGTCTGGTCTGTGTCTGTTCCGTGTGTGTTTAGGAAGCTTACACTGCCGATGCCAGTGATGTGCCTGTTCTGAGTATGAACGATGCTTGCACTGCTGATGCCAGAGCTGCACTCGTACCATGTACGAAGGAAGCTTGCACTGCTGCTGCCAGAGCTGCATGTGTACCATGTGTGAAGGAAGCTTGCACTGCTGCTGCCAGAGCTGCACGTGTACCATGTGTGAAGGAAGCTTGCACTGCTGCTGCCAGAGCTGCACGTGTACCATGTATAAAAGAGGCTTGCACTGCTGCTGCCAGAGCTGCACACGTACCATGTATGAAGGAAGCTTGCACTGCTGCTGCCAGAGATGCACCTGTACCATGTATGAAAGAAGCTTGCACTGCTGCTGCCCGAGCTGCACGTGTACCATGTGAGAAGGAAGCTTGCACTGCTGCAGCCAGAGCTGCACGTGAACCGTGTGTGAAGGAAGCTTGCACTGCTGCTGCCAGAGCTGCACACGTACCATGCATGAAAGAAGCTTGCACTGCTGCTGCCAGAACTGCATGTGAACCATGTGTGAAGGAAGCTTGCACTGCTGCTACCAGAGCTGCACGTGCAACATGTGAGAAGGAAGCTTGCACTGCTGCTGCCAGAGCTGCACGTGTACCATGTATGAAGGAAGCTTGCACTGCTGCTGCCAGAGCTGCACGTGAACCATGTGTGAAGGAAGCTTGCACTGCTGCTGCCAGAGCTGCACACGTACCATGTATGAAGGAAGCTTGCACTGCTGCAGCCAGAGCTGCACGTGTACCATGTATGAAAGAAGCTTGCACTGCTGCTGCCCGAGCTGCACGTGTACCATGTGAGAAGGAAGCTTGCACTGCTGCTGCCAGAGCTGCACGTGAACCGTGTGTGAAGGAAGCTTGCACTGCTGCTGCCAGAGCTGTACACGTACCATGTATGAAAGAAGCTTGCACTGCTGCTGCCAGAACAGCACGTGAACAATGTGTGAAGGAAGCTTGCACTGCTGCTGCCAGAGCTGCACGTGTACCATGTGAGAAGGAAGCTTGCACTGCTGCTGCCAGAGCTGCACGTGTACCATGTATGAAGGAACCTTGCACTGCTGCAGCCAGAGCTGCATATGAACCATGTGTGAAGGAAGCTTGCACTGCTGCTGCCAGAGCTGCATGTGTACCATGTAAGAAGGAAACTTGCACTGCTGCTGCCAGAGCTGCATGTATACCATGTATGAAGGAAGCTTGCACTGCTGCTGCCAGAGCTGCACGTGTACCATGTGAGAAGGAAGCTTGCACTGCTGCTGCCAGAGCTGCACGTGTACCATGAATGAAGGAATCTTGCACTGCTGCTGCCAGAGCTGCACATTTACCATGTATAAAGGAAGCTTGCACTGCTGCTGCCAAAGCTCTGCCTGTTGTGGGTGTGAATGATGATTCCACAAATTCTGTCCCTGTTCTCTGTGTAAAGGAAGCTTGCACTGCTAATGCAATGATGTGTCTGTTGTGAGTGTGAACGATGCTTGCACTGCTGCTGCACGATCTATGCCTGTTCTGTGTGTAAAGGAAGCTTGACTGCTACTGCCATGATGTGCCTATTGTGAGTGTGAACGATGCTTGCACTGCTGCTGCAAGATCTGTGCCTGTTCTGTGTGTAAAGGACGCTTGACTGCTACTGCCATGATGTGCCTATTGTGAGTGTGAACGATGCTTGCACTGATGCTGCAAGATCTGTGCATGTTCTATGTGTAAAGGAAGCTTGACTGCTACTGCCATGATCTGCCTATTGTGAGTGTGAACGATGCTTGCACTGCTGCTGCAAGATCTGTGCCTGTTCTATGTGTAAAGGAAGCTTGACTGCTACTGCCAGAGCTGCACGTGTACCATGTATGAAGGAAGCTTGCACTGCTGCTGCCAGAGCTGCACGTGAACCATGTGTGAAGGAAGCATGCACTGCTGCTGCCAGAGCTGCACGTGTACCATGTACGAAGGAAACTTGCACTGCTGCTGCCAGAGCTGCACGTGTACCATGTATGAAGGAAGCTTGCACTGCTGCTGCCAGAGCTGCGCGTGTACCATGTATGAAGGAAGCTTGCACTGCTGCTGCCAGAGCTGCACGTGAACCATGTGTGAAGGAAGCATGCACTGCTGCTACCAGAGCTGCATGTGTACCATGTAAGAAGGAAACTTGTACTGCTGCTGCCAGAGCTGCACGTGTACCATGTGAGAAGGAAACTTGCACTGCTGCTGCCAGAGCTGCACGTGTACCATGTACAAAGGAAACTTGCACTGCTGCTGCCAGGGCTGCACGTGTACCATGTGAGAAGGAAGCTTGCACTGCTGCTGCCAGAGCTGCATGTGTACTATGTATGAAGGAGACTTGCACTGCTGCTGCCAGAGCTGCACGTGTACCATGTACGAAGGAAGCTTGCACTGCTGCTGCCAGAGCTGCACGTGTACCATGTAAGATGGAAACTTGTACTGCTGCTGCCAGAGCTGCACGTCTACCATGTACGAAGGAAACTTGCACTGCTGCTGCAAGAGCTGCACGTGTACCATGTACGAAGGAAGCTTGCACTTCTGCTGCCAGAGCTGCACATGTACCATGTACGATGGAAAGTTGTACTGCTGCTGCCAGAGCTGCACGTGTACCATGTACGAAGGAAACTTGCACTGCTGCTGCCAGAGCTGCACGTGTACCATGTATGAAGGAAGCTTGCACTGCTGCTGCCAGAGCTGCACGTGTACCATGTGAGAAGGAAGCTTGCACTGCTGCTGCCAGTGCTGCACGTGTACCATGTGTGAAGGAAGCTTGCACTGCTGCTGCCAGAGCTGCACTTGTACCATGTGAGAAGGAAGCTTGCACTGCTGCTGCCAGAGCTGCACGTGTACCATGTATGAAGGAAGCTTGCACTGCTCCTGCCAGAGCTGCACGTGTACCATGTATGAAAGAAACTTGCACTGCTGCTGCCAGAGCTGCAAGTGTACCATGTATGAAGGAAACTTGCACTGCTGCTGCCAGAGCTGCATGTGTACCATGTATGAAGGAAGCTTGCACTGCTGCTGCCAGAGCTGCATGTGTGCCATGTATGAAGGAAGCTTGCACTTCTGCTGCCTGAGGTGCACGTGTACCATGTATGAAGGAAGCTTGCACTGCTGCTGCCAGAGCTGCACGTGTACCATGTATGAAGGAAGCTTGCACTGCTGCTGCCAGAGCTGCACATTTAACATGTATGAAGGAAGCTTGCACTGCTGCTGCCAGAGCTGCACGTGTACCATGTATGAAGGAAGCTTGCACTGCTGCTGCCAGAGCTGCACGTGTACCATGTTTGAAGGAAGCTTGCACTGCTGCTGCCAGAGCTCTGCCTGTTGTGGGTGTAAATGATGATTCCACAAATTCTGTCCCTGTTCTCTGTGTAAAGGAAGCTTGCACTGCTAATGCAATGATGTGTCTGTTGTGAGTGTGAACGATGCTTGCACTGCTGCTGCACGATCTGTGCCTGGTCAGTGTGTAAAGGAAGCTTGACTGCTACTGCCATGATGTGCCTATTGTGAGTGTGAATGATGCTTGCACTGCTGCTGCAAGATCTGTGCCTGTTCTATGTGTAAACGACGCTTGACTGCTACTGCCATGATGTGCCTATTGTGAGTGTGAACGATGCTTGCACTGCTGCTGCAAGATCTGTGCCTGTTCTATGTGTAAAGGAAGCTTGACTGCTACTGCCATGATGTGCCTATTGTGAGTGTGAATGATGCTTGCTCTGCTTCTGCAAGATCTGTGTCTGGTCTGTGTCTGTTCCGTGTGTGTTTAGGAAGCTTACACTGCCGATGCCAGTGATGTGCCTGTTCTGAGTATGAACGATGCTTGCACTGCTGATGCCAGAGCTGCACGTGTACCATGCGTGAAGGAAGCTTGCACTGCTGCTGCCAGAGCTGCACGTGTACCATGTGTGAAGGAAGCTTGCACTGCTGCTGCCAGAGCTGCACGTGTACCATGTATAAAAGAGGCTTGCACTGCTGCTGCCAGAGCTGCACACGTACCATGTATGAAGGAAGCTTGCACTGCTGCTGCCAGAGATGCACCTGTACCATGTATGAAAGAAGCTTGCACTGCTGCTGCCCGAGCTGCACGTGTACCATGTGAGAAGGAAGCTTGCACTGCTGCAGCCAGAGCTGCACGTGAACCGTGTGTGAAGGAAGCTTGCACTGCTGCTGCCAGAGCTGCACACGTACCATGCATGAAAGAAGCTTGCACTGCTGCTGCCAGAACTGCATGTGAACCATGTGTGAAGGAAGCTTGCACTGCTGCTGCCAGAGCTGCACGTGCAACATGTGAGAAGGAAGCTTGCACTGCTGCTGCCAGAGCTGCACGTGTACCATGTATGAAGGAAGCTTGCACTGCTGCTGCCAGAGCTGCACGTGAACCATGTGTGAAGGAAGATTGCACTGCTGCTGCCAGAGCTGCACACGTACCATGTATGAAGGAAGCTTGCACTGCTGCAGCCAGAGCTGCACGTGTACCATGTATGAAAGAAGCTTGCACTGCTGCTGCCCGAGCTGCACGTGTACCATGTGAGAAGGAAGCTTGCACTGCTGCTGCCAGAGCTGCACGTGTACCATGTATGAAGGAAGCTTGCACTGCTCCTGCCAGAGCTGCACGTGTACCATGTATGAAAGAAACTTGCACTGCTGCTGCCAGAGCTGCAAGTGTACCATGTATGAAGGAAACTTGCACTGCTGCTGCCAGAGCTGCATGTGTACCATGTATGAACGAAGCTTGCACTGCTGCTGCCAGAGCTGCATGTGTGCCATGTATGAAGGAAGCTTGCACTTCTGCTGCCTGAGGTGCACGTGTACCATGTATGAAGGAAGCTTGCACTGCTGCTGCCAGAGCTGCACGTGTACCATGTATGAAGGAAGCTTGCACTGCTGCTGCCAGAGCTGCACATTTAACATGTATGAAGGAAGCTTGCACTGCTGCTGCCAGAGCTGCACGTGTACCATGTATGAAGGAAGCTTGCACTGCTGCTGCCAGAGCTGCACGTGTACCATGTTTGAAGGAAGCTTGCACTGCTGCTGCCAGAGCTCTGCCTGTTGTGGGTGTAAATGATGATTCCACAAATTCTGTCCCTGTTCTCTGTGTAAAGGAAGCTTGCATTGCTAATGCAATGATGTGTCTGTTGTGAGTGTGAACGATGCTTGCACTGCTGCTGCACGATCTGTGCCTGGTCAGTGTGTAAAGGAAGCTTGACTGCTACTGCCATGATGTGCCTATTGTGAGTGTGAATGATGCTTGCACTGCTGCTGCAAGATCTGTGCCTGTTCTATGTGTAAACAACGCTTGACTGCTACTGCCATGATGTGCCTATTGTGAGTGTGAACGATGCTTGCACTGCTGCTGCAAGATCTGTGCCTGTTCTATGTGTAAAGGAAGCTTGACTGCTACTGCCATGATGTGCCTATTGTGAGTGTGAATGATGCTTGCTCTGCTTCTGCAAGATCTGTGTCTGGTCTGTGTCTGTTCCGTGTGTGTTTAGGAAGCTTACACTGCCGATGCCAGTGATGTGCCTGTTCTGAGTATGAACGATGCTTGCACTGCTGATGCCAGAGCTGCACTCGTACCATGTACGAAGGAAGCTTGCACTGCTGCTGCCAGAGCTGCACGTGTACCATGCGTGAAGGAAGCTTGCACTGCTGCTGCCAGAGCTGCACGTGTACCATGTGTGAAGGAAGCTTGCACTGCTGCTGCCAGAGCTGCACGTGTACCATGTATAAAAGAGGCTTGCACTGCTGCTGCCAGAGCTGCACACGTACCATGTATGAAGGAAGCTTGCACTGCTGCTGCCAGAGATGCACCTGTACCATGTATGAAAGAAGCTTGCACTGCTGCTGCCCGAGCTGCACGTGTACCATGTGAGAAGGAAGCTTGCACTGCTGCAGCCAGAGCTGCACGTGAACCGTGTGTGAAGGAAGCTTGCACTGCTGCTGCCAGAGCTGCACACGTACCATGCATGAAAGAAGCTTGCACTGCTGCTTCCAGAACTGCATGTGAACCATGTGTGAAGGAAGCTTGCACTGCTGCTGCCAGAGCTGCACGTGCAACATGTGAGAAGGAAGCTTGCACTGCTGCTGCCAGAGCTGCACACGTACCATGTATGAAGGAAGCTTGAACTGCTGCTGCCAGAGCTGTACGTGTAACATGTATGAAATAAAATTGCACTGCTGCTGCCAGAGCTGCACGTGTACCATGTATGAAGGAAGCTTGCACTGCTGCTGCCAGAGCTGCACGTGAACCATGTGTGAAGGAAGCTTGCACTGCTGCTGCCAGAGCTGCACACGTACCATGTATGAAGGAAGCTTGCACTGCTGCAGCCAGAGCTGCACGTGTACCATGTATGAAAGAAGCTTCCACTGCTGCTGCCCGAGCTGCACGTGTACCATGTGAGAAGGAAGCTTGCACTGCTGCTGCCAGAGCTGCACGTGAACCGTGTGTGAAGGAAGCTTGCACTGCTGCTGCCAGAGCTGTACACGTACCAAGTATGAAAGAAGCTTGCACTGCTGCTGCCAGAACAGCACGTGAACCATGTGTGAAGGAAGCTTGCACTGCTGCTGCCAGAGCTGCACGTGTACCATGTGAGAAGGAAGCTTGCACTGCTGCTGCCAGAGCTGCACGTGTACCATGTATGAAGGAACCTTGCACTGCTGCAGCCAGAGCTGCATATGAACCATGTGTGAAGGAAGCTTGCACTGCTGCTGCCAGAGCTGCACGTGTACCATGTGAGAAGGAAGCTTGCACTGCTGCTGCCAGAGCTGCACGTGTATCATGTGAGAAGGAAACTTGCACTGCTGCTGCCAGAGCTGCACACGTACCATTTACAAAGGAAGCTTGCACTGCTGCTGCCAGAGCTGCACGTGTACCATGTACGATGGAAACTTGTACTGCTGCTGCCAGAGCTGCACGTGTACCATGTATGAAGGAAGCTTGCACTGCTGCTGCCAGAGCTGCACGTGTACCATGTACGAAGGAAGCTTGCACTTCTGCTGCCAGAGCTGCACGTGTACCATGTACGAAGGAAGCTTGCACTGCTGCTGCCAGAGCTGCACGTGTACCATGTATGAAGGAAGCTTGCACTGCTGCTGCTAGAGCTGCACGTGTACCATGTATGAAGGAAGCTTGCACTGCTGCTGCCAGAGCTGCACATTTACCATGTATGAAGGAAGCTTGCACTGCTGCTGCCAGAGCTCTGCCTGTTGTGGGTGTGAATGATGATTCCACAAATTCTGTCCCTGTTCTCTGTGTAAAGGAAGCTTGCACTGCTAATGCAATGATGTGTCTGTTGTGAGTGTGAACGATGCTTGCACTGCTGCTGCACGATCTGTGCCTGGTCAGTGTGTAAAGGAAGCTTGACTGCTACTGCCATGATGTGCCTATTGTGAGTGTGAATGATGCTTGCACTGCTGCTGCAAGATCTGTGCCTGTTCTGTGTGTAAACGACACTTGACTGCTACTGCCATGATGTGCCTATTGTGAGTGTGAACGATGCTTGCACTGCTGCTGCACGATCTATGCCTGTTCTGTGTGTAAAGGAAGCTTGACTGCTACTGCCATGATGTGCCTGTTGTGAGTGTGAACGATGCTTGCACTGCTGCTGCAAGATCTGTGCCTGTTCTGTGTGTAAATGACGCTTGACTGCTACTGCTATGATGTGCCTATTGTGAGTGTGAACGATGCTTGCACTGCTGCTGCAAGATCTGTGCCTGTTCTATGTGTAAAGGAAGCTTGACTACTACTGCCATGATGTGCCTATTGTGTGAACGATGCTTGCACTGATGCTGCAAGATCTGTGCCTGTTCTATGTGTAAAGGAAGCTTGACTGCTACTGCCATGATCTGCCTATTGTGAGTGTGAACGATGCTTGCACTGCTGCTGCAAGATCTTTGCCTGTTCTATGTGTAAAGGAAGCTTGACTGCTACTGCCATGATGTGCCTATTGTGAGTGTGAACGATGCTTGCACTGCTGCTGCAAGATCTGTGCCTGTTCTATGTGTAAAGGAAGCTTGACTGCTACTGCCATGATCTGCCTATTGTGAGTGTGAACGATGCTTGCACTGCTGCTGCAAGATCTGTGCCTGTTCTATGTGTAAAGGAAGCTTGACTGCTACTGCCATGATGTGCCTATTGTGAGTGTGAATGATGCTTGCTCTGCTTCTGCAAGATCTGTGTCTGGTCTGTGTCTTTTCCATTTGTGTTTAGGAAGCTTACACTGCCGATGCCAGTGATGTGCCTTTTTTCTGAGTGTGAACGATGCTTGCAGTGCTGCAGCCAGTGCTGCACCAGTTCCACGTATGAAGGAAGCTTGCACTGCTGCTACCAGAGCTCTGCCTGTTGTGGGTGTGAAGATGCTTCCACAAATTCTGTCCCTGTTCTGTGTGTAAAGGAAGCTCACGCTGCTACTGCTAGTGATGTGCTTGTTGTGAGTGTGAACAATGCTTGCACTGCTGCTGCAAGATCTGTGCCTTTTCTTTGTGTAAAGGAAGCTTGACTGCTACTGCCATGATGTGTCTATTGTGAGTGTGAATGATGCTTGATCTGCTTCTGCAAGATCTGTGTCTTGTCTGTGTCTGTTCCGTGTGTGTTTAGGAAGCTTGCACTGGCAATGCCAGTGATGTGCCTTTTGTGGGTGTGATTGATGCTTGCAGAGCTGCAGCCAGTGCTCCACCAGTTCCATGTATGAAGGAAGCTTGCACTGCTGCTGCCAGAGCTCTGCCTGCTGTGGGTGTGAATGATGCTTTCACAATGTCTGTCCCTGTTCTGTGTGTAAAGGAAGCTCACGCTGCTACTGTTAGTGATGTGCTTGTTGAGTGTGAATGATGCTTGTACTGCTACTGCAAGATCTGTGCCTGTTCTGTGCGTGGAGGAAGCTTGCACTGCTGCAGCCAGTGCTGCCCCTGTTCTGTGTGTGGAGGAAGCTTGCACTGCTGCAGCCAGTGCTGCCCCTGTTCCGTGTTTGGAGGAAGCAAGCTCTGCTAGAGCCAGTGCGTCGCCTGTTCTATGCGTGAAGGAAGCTTGCACTGCTGCAGCCAGTGCGTCGCCTGTTCTATGCGTGAAGGAAGCTTGCACTGCTGCTGCCAGTGCTGCCCCTGTTCTGTGTGTGGAGGAAGCTTGCACTGCTGCAGCCAGTGCTGCCCCTGTTCTATGCGTGAAGGAAGCTTGCACTGCTGCAGCCAGTGCGTCGCCTGTTCTGTGCATGAAGGAAGCTTGCACTGCTGCAGCCAGTGCGTCGCCTGTTCTATGTGTGAAGGAATCTTGCACTGCTGCAGCCAGTGCTGCCCCTGTTCTCTGTGTGGAGGAAGCTTGCACTGCTGCAGCCAGTGCTGCCCCTGTTCTGTGTGTGGAGGAAGCTTGCACTGCTGCTGCCAGTGCTGCCCCTGTTCTGTGTGTGGAGGAAGCTTGCACTGCTGCAGCCAGTGCGTCGCCTGTTCTATGCGTGAAGGAAGCTTGCACTGCTGCAGCCAGTGCGTCACCTGTTCTATGCGTAAAGGAAGCTTGCACTGCTGCAGCCAGTGCGTCACCTGTTCTTTGTGTGGAGGAAGCTTGCACTGCTGCAGCCAGTGCTGTCCCTGCTCTGGTTTTGGAGGAAGCTTGCACTGCTGCAGCCAGTGCTGCCCCTGTTCCGTGTGTGCAGGAAGCTTGCATTGCTGCAGCCAGTGGTGCCCCTGTTCCGTGTGTGGAGGAAGCTTGCATTGCTGCAGCCAGTGCTGCCCCTGTTCAGTGTGTGGAGGAAGCTTGCACTGCTGCAGCCAGTGCTGCCCCTGTTCTGTGTGTGGAGGAAGCTTGCACTGCTGCAGCCAGTGTTGCCTCTGTTCTGTGTGTGGAGGAAGCTTGCACTGCTGCAGCCAGTGCGTCGCCTGTTCTGAGTGTGGAGGAAGCTTGCACTGCTGCAGCCAGTGCTGCCCCTGTTCTTTGCATGAAGGAAGCTTGCACTGCTGCAGCCAGTGCGTCGCCTGTTCTATGCGTGAAGGAAGCTTGCACTGCTGCAGCCAGTGCTGCCCCTGTTCTATGCGTGAATGAAGCTTGCAATGCTGCAGCCAGTGCTGCCCCCTGTACCGTGTGTGGAGGAAGCTTGCACTGCTGCAGCCAGGGCTGCCCTCTGTTCTAGGTGTGGAGGAAGTTTGCACTGCTGCAGCCAGTGCTGCCCCTGTTCTATGCGTGAAGGAAGCTTGCAATGCTGCAGCCAGTGCTGCCCCTGTTCCATGTGTGGAGGAAGCTTGCACTGCTGCAGCCAGTGCGTCGCCTGTTCTATGCGTGAAGGAAGCTTGCACTGCTGCAGCCAGTGCTGCCCCTGTTCTATGCATGAAGGAAGCTTGCAATGCTGCAGCCAGTGCTGCCCCTGTTCCGTGTGTGCAGGAAGCTTGCACTGCTTTTCTGCATCTTAATAAAGTTCATAGGAACCTTTTTTTGTACCGGGACCCCTAACCATGGCTACTGCATGGTATGTATTGAGGTTCATTATTCTACATATATAGATATTTCTCCCGAACCTTAGCATCAGGGATGACGTCTCTCTGTCAGGTGCGCCTGGGCCTGCTCTGGGCTCACCTGTGAAGTGTGAAGTTGTGATGGGTTTATTCTCAGAGAGGCTCAGGCTGGACTCTGACAATGCCTTGGAATGCGCCCTCTGCCTGCAGCCCTACACGTCTGAATGTATGTTCAGTTTACACTTATGGTAAAGATCAGGCCCCTGCTTTGTGCCAATTCCGTGGGGCTGCCGGACCCAAAGCAGCCGGAAGTGTGTGAGCCCCCCTCCCTCCAGGCGTTGCCATGGAGACCCCTGCATTGCCCCCGTACCCATTAGACGGCAACGCAAGATGCAGCCTTCGACGAGGCAGCACATCCCCTCATCGCACTCTTCGTTCTTGCCACATCTATTGCGGACTCCACCTCCTTTCTCGCACATCTCCCTCGTAACCTCTGTCGAAGGACAGCCGCCGACTCCCTCTGTAATGAACAAAATGTAATAATCGGTTAGTGTGCGGCCTCATCATCCAGACCCAGCCCCTGAAGAGTTTTCATGATCTTTGGAGCCAGTTTGTACAAATCAGACGATGGTTGAGCACAGAGAGGGGCTCTACAGAGCAGGCCCGGTTCTAGCGGGTGGGCCAGGCCGACCCAGACAGGAGCCTTGGCCCTCGCAGTGAGGGCTTGAAGGCAGGCGCGCACCGCACAGGTCGTGTGTGTCAGCCTGGGCCGAGACAGCTTCCTGGGCGCACACATACAGACAGTTTTAGAAATGATCGCAGCCGCACCAAGTACTTCACAGGTCTTTAAATGTTAACAAGGCCTTGTTTATTTTTTCACCCCTGCATCTCTGCATGGTGAAAGGCAACAAATCCTTTCTTTGACAATGGTAACCTTTGGTAACCTTTGCCTACTGTCCTGCTGCCTTATTTCTCTTTCTATGCCGCCCAGGAGAAAATAAGTTTGTTTATTCCTAGTCACCTTTGTGACACAAAGTTTGACTAATTTATTAGGTAAGAGAATGTGTAATTTTCTTTTTAAAATCTGCACAGGCCCAGCAGGACACATACTTCGAATCTGCTTCATTTAAACAGTTTTTATCATTATCAGGCAGGACAGCATTAAGACGATAAAAAATGCCCAGATAACGCTGGTCATTAACAATCTTCTGGAGAGCAATCATTTGTCTGTTAATAGTTTTTAAATTAAGATGAACTGTATTTTATGTGGATAGCTCAGTGGGTTGCTGCCTTTGTCACAGAGATCATTGTGTTAATTGCAGTTCAGAAGTTACAATCCTAACATAGGACAGTGACCAATGAACTGTCACCAAAAAGCTGCATACAAACATGAATGGTATAGTTAGAACTTCGCTTTTTTGGTTTTGTGATATAGTTAGAACTTCCCCAGTCTTTCATCATTCTAATGTTGCTAAAAAGAGTATGTTTGGGGAGATATACATTTTTATCAGTAAAGCTGACCCCCATGGAATACTCTTTGAATTCTAAGGTTGTGTTTTCCCAGACCAAACCCTCTTAAAATATACTGCCCACCAGTATGGATGACATGTGAGTCCTACACCTTGGAATCCTCATTGGTTTATGTGACATTCCCTGTAGACTGATGTACATACTTGTATGATTCATTGTCTCTGTATAATGTGTGTGTGGTGTAAAGTACTGACACACACTACACTGATATGAGTAGCGCTATACAACAAATGAAATGCATATGAGAGTGGGGCTACGTAAAGATGAGGGGCACTGTTGCAGAGTAGTAGTGAGGGAATCTGAGGAGGAGGTCAATAAGGGGAGGCTATAGAGAGACGAGGGGCACTGGTGGAGAGTAGTAGTGAGGAAGCCAGATGACAAGTTCAATAGGGGGGCTACGGAGAGATGAGGGGCAATGGTGGAGGGTGGTAGTGAGAGAGTCTGAGGAGGAGGTCATGAGGGGGAAGGGCTACAGAGAGATGAGGGGCACTGGTGGAGGGTGGTAGTGAGGGAGCCAGATGACGAGTTCAATAGGGGGGGCTACGGAGAGATGAGGGGCACTGGTGGAGAGTAGTAGTGAGGGAGCCAGATGACGAGTTCAATAGGGGGGGGCTACGGAGAGATGAGGGGCACTGGTGGAAGGTGGTAGTGAGGGAGTGTTAGAACCGGCTGTCTCTAGTTGGCAGAGGTATGCACTTCTGACAAAAAGGGACACACCTTTTCTAGTCAGGGCAAGGGGACCACACACTTAGATAACCCCTGCTCACCCCCTTGGTAGCTTGGCAGAGCAGACAGGCTTATCCCAGAGGCTGTTGGTTAAGCATTTATGACCACATACAGTAATAAAGTGAATACACTACAAATGGACATGACACCGTAGTATTATAAAAATAAGGATTTTTATATAAGGCTTAGCACAAGACCAAATAACGGCAAAAATGTACACAATCGTAATAAATACTTTGGGAAGGGAAAAATAGTTCAAAGGTAGTTTCTTCTGTAGCACAAAGTCTTTCGTATCAAAGCAAATCTTCGTCTTGGAAATATAGTTCTTAGCAACAGGGTAACCCACACGGGGGCTACACGACGTCGAGGCAAAGTTAATCCAAAGGTTCGGCGTCGACCGCGAGGAGCGCTACGTCGAGCCCGGGGTCACACGGACCTCCCACAACACAGTACCTTAGGAAAATGAAGCACACGATGGTCAGCAGCGTCGGGCACTCCGGCGTCGCGTCTTCGGTGTCGATCAGGCCTCAGCAGGCGTCGTCGTCGATGATGCGGTTGCAAAGGGTGAGCAGCGCTCACGGCGTCGAGAGGGCACGAGGGCGACGCGCTCAGCAGCGGTGCAGACACGAGGTCCCTTGGAGCTGGAGCCGAACTCACTACTCACTGGCGTTGATGCTGGCGTCGATCGGGCCCGGCGGCCGGCGTCGAGGAAGCGGGACACTGGAGCCGTTACTCACTATGTCGAGCTGGATTCGGCGACGTCCGTCGGCGTCGGGGTTGCTGGCTCTTTCAGAGGTGCTGGATTCACAGGTTCCACGAATAGCACTTTAAGCAGATGAAGTACTTTAGCCCTGTGACTTCGGCAGGAGACTGGCACTCTTCCAGTCCTTGGAGATTTTCTTAGCAAGCGTGAGAGTACACACCTAGTTCCTCTCTCCTGGTTCCTTGGCAAAAATAAAGAAGCACTGCAGGATTCCCCCAACAAACAGCACACTGGCAGAAGGGGTAGGCAGTCCTTGGATCAGCAGGCTTCTTGTCCTTGGTGTCAGAGTTTCTTGTCAGAAGTGATCTGATTTCATGGTTCAGGGGTCTTTCTCTTATACCCCTTTCTGGCTTTGATCCCTTTGTCCATGCAGGGGAATTTCCCAACATCCTGGGTCTGTTGTGGGCGGAGCCAGGCAGTCGCACCTGGCCTATTCACTGAGCAGGGCTGGGTCCTCAGACGCCCAGCAGGAGGTGGAGCCAGCATTGACACTGGCAGGAGCCGAGCTATCGGCCTCCTGGCAGGAGGTGGGGCTAGGATCGTCCATGGCAGGCACAGAGCCATCAGCCGCTTGGCAGGAGGTGGAGCCAGCATTGTATCAAGCAGGGCAGGCTATCAGCAACTACTCTCCCCCTACTCTCAACGCAAATGTCCCACTCATCCCACACTGACTCATCCAGACCTGTGGAGCCACCCAGCTCCTGTCTCACACACACACAAGACCAGCAGAAACCAGATATGGTTGGACAAGGAAATAGGCACTTTCTAAAAGTGCTATTTCCAAACCCAGAGTCCAAAAACCATCCACACCAACGGATGCGTAATTAAACCCCGAGTTCAGGGATACCAAACTCGACATTGCACCATGCTCCCCGAGCCAGCTAGGATCATAGCGTTAATAATCCAGGCGGCCCATTATAACTAATGGAGAGCAGGCTACCTCGCAATAGTGAAGAACGAAGATGGCTGTAATTCACTATTAGGACATGCCAACCTGGTCAGGCGTGTCCTACCTTATACTTACAACGCACCCTGCCCTCAGGCCTACCATAGGGGTGACTAACATGAAGTTAAGGGAAGGTTCGGGGACTGGCAAGTAGGTATACTCGCGCAGCCTGCGTGACAGCACTAGGCTGCACGTGGGTCACGCAATGACCGACCCGTAGACATTCTTTTACGAGGCCGCTCTTGTGGGTGGCACAACACGTGCTGCAAGCCCACGAGCGGTATTTGTATTTACAAGCCCCGGCACTCCTGGTGCACTAGACGAGGGACTGACAGTAAACCAAATAAGCCAAACATGGATACAATAGACACATCAATTTAACATAGGGAGCACTTGCGCTGGGGCACTGATCAGCAGCGGCCCAGCGCCCAAAGCATATACCAGCAAAACATCGTAAAACAGTGGAGGCCAAACAGTAAAAATGGAGGAGAGACTCAAGCCAATGATGTCAGGTCTAACAGGGAGTCTGAGGAGGAGGGGCTACGGGGAGATGAGGGGCACTGGTGGAGGGTGGTAGTGAGGGAGTCTGAGGAGGAGGTCACGAGGGGGAAGGCCTATGGGGAGATGAGGGGCACTTGTGGTGTGTGGCAGTGAGGGAATCCGAGGAAGAGGTCAATAGGGGGGCCATGGAGGGATGAGGGGCACTGGGGGAGGGTGGTAGTAAAGGTATTTGCTGAGAAAGAAGTTATTGGTGCAGCATCAAAAAAGACATTCGCATCAGCGCTGAAGCCGGCCCCGTCAGGCCCTTCTGTTTTTGTTTATTTAATTAGCAATCGGGCCATAAGGGCTACTGTGGAACATACTTTAAGGTCCCTGTTAATTATATTTACTGATAAATTCAATGGTTTAAGTATGAAGTAAGCATGAGCGAATTTTGCGGATCTCGCGTTCGCGAATTTTGCGGATTTGCGGATTCGCAATCCGCAAAATCCGCGAATTCCCGCGAATTTGCGGATTTTTTTTTTTTTTGTGTTCGCCCGTGTTTCTGCCAGTTCGCGAGGGTTTTGTACACTTTCGCAAATTGCGAACTTACCTGTCGGGTCGCAAGTTTCGCGAACTTGTTGTTTCTACGTGTCCAGCCTGTTTGGGACACTCTTCTTCATCACTGCCACTCTCTGTCACCACTGCCACTCTCTGACTACTCATGCCACCCTCTGGCCCACCCATGCCACCCTCTGTTTCATCACCACACCCTCTGGTTGTCCAGTGTACATTATTTTCGGCAAAGCAAAGCACACCTTCCCTGCCTCAAGTGACCTGAATTAATTTGGGGCTGATTCATGTGTCACAGAATATTTTTTTAGCTGGCACCTGCTTCCTTAGTGCGCCCTGATTAGTGATCTTTTGCACTTGCTAAGTGCTTTCATTGTTGCAAAATTAGTTACAACACCTGCCCTGCCCCAACTGACAATAATGAATTAGGGGCTGATTAATGGATTTTAACTTCCAGCCTGGCTCCTGCTTGTCTCCCTTAGCTGTAATTCAGGACCTTTGTGGCATATGTGTAACTATTCTGAGGTTCAGAGCAGGGTCACATACTAGTTTCAACTGGCAACTGAACTCTGGAGGGGCCCCTCAGGAAGCACTCCAGGAAATGGCTACTAATGATGAGCCTGAACTTTTGAACCTGGTAAGTAGTTACTTTCAGTTTTGCTAAAATCGTATTTCTGCAATTTTGCACTTATTCGCGGGGCGCGAACTCACGCGAACAGTGCGAGCAGTGCGAGCAAAATCCGCTGCTCGCGGATTTGCGGATTTTGCGGGAAATTCGCAAATCTCGCGGATTGCGGATTTCCCGAAAATCCGCAAAATCCGCGAGCGGAACGGATTTTCCGCCCACGCCTAGTATGAAGGTGATTTTACTAATGTTTTTACCTGGAAAAATGAAAGCGGAGCCCGATGCTGCCTGAGATGGGCCTGAGACCCAAGGTCATTTGTGAGATAAGGTGCACTGGAGAAGAATAGTGGCTAATCAATCCTGTAAGGGAGTGTGTTGCAGAGTCTGTGGTCAGGTGGAGGTAGTAATGAAAGGAAATTCTCCCTGAAGGCTCGCTCAGAGGGAGCCCGAGGAGTGTCACTTGCCTGATACTCCCACCTCAGAAACCTCCAATTCCCATCAAAGTAACATTACATGGAAAAAAACACTTTTTGAGAGTGATAACATTAAAAAGAGATTTGCAAAAGAGTGAGTTTTACTGGGCTTTGTATGACTAAAAAGAGATAAAGGAGGGCCCTGAAGCAGGGCTGCCTAGACATAAATGCAACAAATCAAGTCCGCAGCGGCCCACCGAAATGCACCCTTGGCCCACCCAAATAAAAATTCCTGGAGCCGGGCCTGCTACAGAGTCCAGCCTTAGACAGTTCACCAAAAGCATTAGTGTGCAGACACACCTATCCGTGAGCATGCGTCAGTGTGCAAGACAACCCTGAGGAAGTGTCAACGCGCACACAGCTCCCTCACAAGACAGCTCGCACCCTCTCCCTCATGTGCTGAAGCTGCACACAGCTCCCTCCAAGGAAGCTCGCACCCTCTCCCTCATCTGCTGCGGCTGCACACAGCTCCATGTCACTGAAGCTCGCACCCTCTCCCTCATGTGCTGCAGCTGCACACAGCTCCCTCCCAAGGGAGCGTGCACCCTCTCCCTCATGTGCTGCAGCTGCACACAGCTCCCTGCCAAGGAAGCTCACACCCTCTCCCTCATGTGCTGCAGCTGCACACAGCTCCCTCCCAAGGAAGCTCGCACCCTCTCCCTCATGTGCTGCAGCTGCACACAGCTCCCTGCCAAGGAAGCTCGCACCCTCTCCCTCATGTGCTGCAGCTGCACTCAGCTCCCTGCCAAGGAAGCTCACACCCTCTCCCTCATGTGCTGCAGCTGCAAACAGCTCCCTCCCAAGGACGCTCGCACCCTCTTCCTCATGTGCTGCAGCTGCACACAGCTCCCTCCCAAGGAAGCTCGCACCCTCTCCCTCATGTGCTGCGGCTGCACACAGCTCCCTCACAAGGAAGCTCGCACCCTCTCCCTCATGTGCTGCGGCTGCACACAGCTCCCTGCCAAGGGAGCTTGCACCCTCTCCCTCATGTGCTGTGGCTGCACACAGCTCCCTCCCAAGGGAGCTCACACCCTCTCCCTCATGTGCTGCAGCTGCACACAGCTCCCCCCCAAGGGAGCTCACACCCTCTTACTCATGTGCTGCAGCTGCACACAGCTCCCTCCCAAGGGAGCTCGCACTCCCTCCCTCATGTGCTGTGGCTGCACACAGCTCCTTCCCAAGGGAGCTCGCACCCTCTCCCTCATGTGCTGCGGCTGTACACAGTTCCCTCCCAAGGGAGCTTGCACCCTCTCACTCATGTGCTGCAGCTGCACACAGCTCCCTCCCAAGGGAGCTCGCACCCTCTCCCTCCTCTGCTGCAGCTGCACACAGCTCCTTCCCAAGTAAGCTCGCACCCTCTCCCTCATGTGCTGCAGCTGCACACAGCTCCTTCCCAAGGAAGCTCGCACCCTCTCCCTCATGTGCTGCGGCTGCACACAGCTCCCTGCCAAGGGAGCTCGCACCCTCTCCCTCATGTGCTGAAGCTGCACACAGCTCCCTCCCAAGGGAGCTCGCACCCTCTCCCTCCTCTGCTGCAGCTGCACACAGCTCCTTCCCAAGGAAGCTTGCACCCTCTCCCTCATGTGCTGCAGCTGCACACAGCTCCCTGCCACTGAAGCTCGCACCCTCTCCCTCATGTGCTGCAGCTGCACACAGCTCCTTCCCAAGGAAGCTTGCACCCTCTCCCTCATGTGCTGCGGCTGCACACAGCTCCCTCCCAAGGAAGCTCGTACCCTCTCCCTCATGTGCTGCGCCTGCACACAGCTCCCTCCCAAGGAACCTCGCACCCTCTCCCTCATGTGCTGCGGCTGCACACAGCTCCCTCCCAAGGGAGCTCGCACCCTCTCCATCATGTGCTGTGGCTGCACACAGCTCCCTGCCAAGGAAGCTCGCCCCCTCTCCCTCATCAGCAGTGGAGCCACCCCTAGGCAGTGTGTAGAGTAGCTACACAGAGTCTGTACTCACGAGCTGCGCACATCTGGAGCACGGGGCCCAGCACGAGGGCCAGGGCGAGCAGGTAACAGCCAGTGATCTTCATCTTGATATCCGAGGGATGCTCTGAACTCCAAGTGTTGGAACCACCATATTTATAGGCCTCTGCCTGTCTGTTTCGCAAGGCTGACCAATTGGGGGCGGAGGATGGACCTGTTTCTTCCTCTGACTCCGCCTCCCATTAGGAGTCGCCGCCCCCTGTCCTCGCCTGTCCCGGTGTTTGAGGTCCTGGAGCCGGTGCAAACATTTCCAGCGCACAGCAGAGCGCAGCAGGATGTGTCCACGTGGGCACAGTTCCATTCTAAGACACACACCTCACAGCAACAGCAAAGCTCGAGAGTCAGGACTGGTACCACTCCTGTTGGCAGAGACCTTTGACATGAGCAAAGCTCGAGAGTCAGTGCTGGTAACACTCCTGCTGGCAGAGACCTTTGACATGGGCAAAGCTCGAGAGTCAGGGCTGGTAACACACCTCCTGCTGGCAGAGACCTTTGACATGGGCAAAGCTCGAGAGTCAGGGCTGGTAACACTCCTGCTGGCAGAGACCTTTGACATGGGCAAAGCTCGAGAGTCAGGGCTGGTAACACTCCTGCTGGCAGAGACCTTTGACGTGGGCAAAGCTCGAGAGTCAGGGCTGGTAACACTCCTGCTGGCAGAGACCTTTGACATGAGCAAAGCTCGAGAATCAGGGCTGGTAACACTCCTGCTGGCAGAGATCTTTGACGTGGGCAAAGCTTGAGTCAGGGCTGGTAACACTCCTGCTGGCAGAGACCTTTGACATGGGCAAAGCTTGAGAGTCAGGGCTGGTAACACTCCTGCTGGCAGAGACCTTTGACAGGGGCAAAGCTCGAGAGTCAGGGCTGGTGACACTCCTGCTGGCAGAGACCTTTGACATGGGCAAAGCTCGAGAGTCAGGGCTGGCAACTCTCCTGCTGGCAGAGACCTTTGACATGGGCAAAGCTTGAGAGTCAGGGCTGGTAACACTCCTGCTGGCAGAGACCTTTGACGTGGGCAAAGCTCGAGAGTGAGGGCTAGTAACACTCCTGTTGGCAGAGATTTTGACATGGGCAAAGCTCGAGAGTCAGGGCTGGTAACACTCCTGCTGGCAGAGACCTTTGACATGGGCAAAGCTCGAGAGTCAGGGCTGGTAACACTCCTGCTGGCAGAGACCTTTGACAGGGGCAAAGCTCGAGATTCAGGGCTGGTAACACTCCTGCTGGCAGAGACCTTTGACAGGGGCAAAGCTCGAGAGTCAGGGCTGGTAACACTCCTGCTGGCAGAGACCTTTGATATGGGCAAAGCTCGAGAGTCAGGGCTGGTAACACTGCTGCTGGCAGAGACCTTTGACATGGGCAAAGCTCGAGATTTAGGGCTGGTAACACTCCTGCTGGCAGAGACCTTTGGCGTGGGCAAAGCTCGAGAGTCAGGGCTGGTAGCACTCCTGCTGGCAGAGACCTTTGACGTGGGCAAAGCGGGAGAGTCAGGGCTGGTAACACTCCTGCTGGAAGAGACCTTTGACATGGGCAGAGCTCGAGAGTCAGGGCTGGTAACACTCCTGCTGGCAGAGACCTTTGACATGGGCAAAGCTCGAGAGTCAGGGCTGGTAACACACCTCCTGCTGGCAGAGACCTTTGACAAGGGCAAAGCTCGAGAGTCAGGGCTGGTGACACTCCTGCTGGCAGAGACCTTTGACATGGGCAAAGCTCGAGAGTCAGGGCTGGTAACACTCCTGCTGGCAGAGACCTTTGACATGGGCAAAGCTCGAGAGTCAGGGCTGGTAACACTCCTGCTGGCAGAGACCTTTGACATGGGCAAAGCTCGAGAGTCAGGGCTGGTAACACACCTCCTGCTGGCAGAGACCTTTGACATGGGCAAAGCTCGAGAGTCAGGGCTGGTAACACTCCTGCTGGCAGAGACCTTTGACGTGGGCAAAGCTCGAGAGTCAGGGCTGATAACACTCCTGCTGGCAGAGACCTTTGACATGGGCAAAGCTCGAGAGTCAGGGCTGGTAACACTCCTGCTGGCAGAGACCTTTGACATGGGCAAAGCTCGAGAGTCAAGGCTGGTAACACTCCTGCTGGCAGAGACCTTTGACATGGGCAAAGCTCGAGAGTCAGGGCTGGTAACACTCCTGTGGGCAGAGACCTTTGACATGGGCAAAGCTCGAGAGTCAGGGCTGGTAACACTCCTGCTGGCAGAGACCTTTGACATGGGCAAAGCTTGAGAGTCAGGGCTGGTAACACTGCTGCTGGCAGAGACCTTTGACGTGGGCCAAGCTCGAGAGTCAGGGCTGGTTACACTCTTTCTGGCAGAGACCTTTGACATGGGCAAAGCTCGAGAATAAGGGCTGGTAACACTGCTGCTGGCAGAGACCTTTGACATGGGCAAAGCTCGAGAGTCAGGACTGGTAGCACTCCTGCTGGCAGAGACCTTTGACATGGGCAAAGCTCGAGAGTTAGGGCTGGTAACACTCCTGCTGGCAGAGACCTTTGACGTGGGCAAAGCTCGAGAGTCAGGGCTGGTAACACTCCTGCTGGCAGAGACCTTTGACGTGGGCAAAGCTCGAGAGTCAGGGCTGGTAACACTCCTGCTGGCAGAGACCTTTGACGTGGGCAAAGCTCGAGAGTCAGGGCTGGTAACACTCCTGCCGGCAGAGACCTTTGACGTGGGCAAAGCTCGAGAGTCAGGGCTGGTAACACTCCTGCTGGCAGAGACCTTTGACATGGGCAAAGCTTGAGAGTCAGGGCTGGTGACACTCCTGCTGGCAGAGACCTTTGACATGGGCAAAGCTTGAGAGTCAGGGCTGGTGACAATCCTGCTGGCAGAGACCTTTGACATGGGCAAAGCTCGAGAGTCAGGGCTGGTAACACTCCTGCTGGCAGAGGCCTTTGACATGGGCAAAGCTTGAGAGTTAGGGCTGGTGACACTCCTGCTGGCAGAGACCTTTGACACGGGCAAAGCTCGAGAGTGAGGGCTGGTAACACTCCTGTTGGCAGGGACCTTTGACATGGGCAAAGCTCGAGAGTCAGGGCTGGTAACACTCCTGCTGGCAGAGACCTTTGACATGGGCAAAGCTCGAGAGTCAAGGCTGGTAACACTCCTGCTGGCAGAGACCTTTGACATGGGCAAAGCTCGAGAGTCAGGGCTGGTAACACTCCTGTGGGCAGAGACCTTTGACATGGGCAAAGCTCGAGAGTCAGGGCTGGTAACACTCCTGCTGGCAGAGACCTTTGACATGGGCAAAGCTTGAGAGTCAGGGCTGGTAACACTGCTGCTGGCAGAGACCTTTGACATGGGCAAAGCTCGAGAGTCAGGGCTGGTAACACTCCTGCTGGCAGAGGCCTTTGACATGAGCAAAGCTTGAGAGTCAGGGCTGGTAACACTCCTGCTGGCAGAGACCTTTGACATGGGCATAGCTTGAGAGTCAGGGCTGGTAACACTCCTGCTGGCAGAGACCTTTGACATGGGCAAAGCTTGAGAGTCAGGGCTGGTAACACTCCTGCCGGCAGAGACCTTTGACGTGGGCAAAGCTCGAGAGTCAGGGCTGGTAACACTCCTGCTGGCAGACACCTTTGACATGGGCAAAGCTTGAGAGTCAGGGCTGGTGACACTCCTGCTGGCAGAGACCTTTGACATGGGCAAAGCTTGAGAGTCAGGGCTGGTGACAATCCTGCTGGCAGAGACCTTTGACATGGGCAAAGCTTGAGAGTCAGGGCTGGTAACACTCCTGCTGGCAGTGACCTTTGACATGGGCAAAGCTCGGGAGTCAGGGCTGGTAACACTCCTGCTGGCAGAGACCTTTGACATGGGCAAAGCTCGAGAGTTAGGGCTGGTAACACTCCTGCTGGCAGAGACCTTTGACAAGGGCAAAGCTCGAGAGTCGGGGCTGGTAACACTGCTGCTGGCAGAGACCTTTGACATGGGCAAAGCTTAAGAGTCAGGGCTGGTAACACTCCTGCTGGCAGAGACCTTTGACAGGGGCAAAGCTTGAGAGTCAGGGCTGGTAACACTGCTGCTAGCAGAGACCTTTGACATGGGCAAAGCTTGAGAGTCAGGGCTGGTAACACTCCTGCTGGCAGAGACCTTTGACGTGGGCCAAGCTCGAGAGTCAGGGCTGGTTACACTCTTTCTGGCAGAGACCTTTGACATGGGCAAAGCTCGAGAATAAGGGCTGGTAACACTGCTGCTGGCAGAGACCTTTGACATGGGCCAAGCTCGAGAGTCAGGGCTGGTAGCACTCCTGCTGGCAGAGACCTTTGACATGGGCAAAGCTCGAGAGTTAGGGCTGGTAACACTCCTGCTGGCAGAGACCTTTGACAGGGGCAAAGCTCGAGAGTCAAGGCTGGAAACACTCCTGCTGGCAGAGACCTTTGACATGGGCCAAGCTCGAGAGTCAGGGCTGGTAGCACTCCTGCTGGCAGAGACCTTTGACATGGGCAAAGCTCGAGAGTTAGGGCTGGTAACACTCCTGCTGGCAGAGACCTTTGACAGGGGCAAAGCTCGAGAGTCAAGGCTGGTAACACTCCTGCTGGCAGAGACCTTTGACATGGGCCAAGCTCGAGAGTCAGGGCTGGTAGCACTCCTGCTGGCAGAGACCTTTGACATGGGCAAAGCTCGAGAGTTAGGGCTGGTAACACTCCTGCTGGCAGAGACCTTTGACAGGGGCAAAGCTCGAGAGTCAAGGCTGGTAACACTCCAGTGAGGCTGCACTGGTAAAACATCTGGGCCAAATAGGAAAGTTCAGTATAAATGGCCGCAATACCCTAGACAGTCCCGCTCGACAGACCTTTAGAGATGGAAAAAGCAATTGTGTCTGATTGATTATATCTTTGTATACTCATGGTATGAAATCATAAGCTTTAAGGTAATGCTGCTGCATGGATCATAGCCCCTGAATCTGGTAATAATTTCAGTGGGGACCAGCTCTAAAAAAGGTAGACCCCTTACAGGTAGAATACCCTAACATTAACCACCAGGATTTCAGAAGATTAGCTGCAAGGTCTGGCCAACCTACAACAGAACTGTGAGGTGCTGCAGTGGGAAGACACACCTGAGAACGTCATAGCAAGAAATAGTGATATGATTACCCAAGCAATAGAATATTAGAATAAAGGACCAGTGTAGGTGTGTGAAAGAGAACCTATGGATTGATAGGGAAAGTAGAAACCTAAAAAGCCAGATATGGAAATGGGAGAAGAGCTTGAAGATAAAACATGATGACGAGAAATACTCCCAGCTACTCAGCGCTAAGCAGAGATATAGAACATTAATAGTCGATAGGAAAAGGTCTTATAAGGAGAGTTGCTGGACAAACATGCAGAAAGCAAAGGAAACTAAAAATACATGAAAGGTCTGGCAGCGGGTGCAGAAAGGTACAGGAAGGTCATTGAGGTGAGTTGTAGAAGAAGGAGAATGAGTAAAGCACCTAAAAGATATGTCTGGTGCTCGGTGTGAGGAGAAGGCAAAAGAAAGGGAGGAAAGGTCTACTGTAGTGGGGAAAATTAGGACATACTTCTCCTTCCAGATTATTAAAGCCACCATAGGGACACTAAAACTAACCAGGACAGTGACGCCCGCAATCTGTGCAGCTGTTATAATTAAAACCAAGATAGATTAGAGGGCCACATTCTTCTGTTAAGATCCAAGACAGCTGGAATGGTGCAAACATAAAGTGGATATATAAAAAAAGAGGAGTTTAGGGACCCCAAAAACTATAACTTAGTGAACCTCCTCGAAGCGGGTGAACATGTTTTTCTAAAGTAATGTTGGGAAGGCTCAAAGAATGGGCAGAACAGCATAATACAGTCCCATTAGGACGGGAGAGGGGTTCAGGAGGCCATTCGACTACAGATCACTGTTTTAGCCTATGGGCTCTCACTGTAGGCTCTAGAACAAAGGGATCCATTGGCTGCTGCTTTGTTGATTTCAGTGCAGGGATCGTCACTGCATTTGGGAAAAATGGCCAAATCTAGGTATCCCTTGGAGCGTTTTGGCTATTTTCAAAGCACTTCATTGTCAGAATTGGGCGCAGGTAATACCGGACCCTGAAGGAAGACTGTTCTGGAAAATACCAATCACATGCGGCCACACCAGAGCTGTTTCTTGGCCCTGCTGCTTTTCTCCCTGTCTATAGCAGATTCGCCATCACTGCTCGCTGCAGCAAGAGGGTTAAGCCCCCATATGAACAGCAAACATTTGACATGCTGGCTTCCCGCGCGTGTTGGGGCAATTGACTGCAGACGTGTCCTACTTGTGCCCCCTGGGAACACTGCACACAATAACCGCAACAGAAAGCACACGTATTCTATCAATGTGCATGCAATACTGGACCTCTGGGAAATCTCCACCAACGCCGACAACAACCACCCAGGCAGTGTGCATGACTCCTACATCTACCGACAGTCCATCATCAGCCAGCGCCACTAGGATGGCACCTAAGGAAATGCACTGCTTGTTGGCAAGTACCAAATGAACACACCACACACCTCAACTCCACAATTATGCAACTCACCACACTGGTAATGTACACATTACAAACTCACATACCACATGCCCAACAATATGCCCATCCACCAGACACAACAGCACAACTTACTGTGGGAACCTGGGCCAGCCATTCACATAATCCATCAAAGGCATGGCACCTCAGCCACATGATAGAAGATTGTGGGAAGAGGTTGGAACCAGGCACGTGCGAAGGAGGCAAGTGACCGATGAATGAGAATGTACACTATGCCAAGTGTGCCGTGGATGTGATGGACAGACTGCAGTAAGCAGACCACACACATATCCATGTCGACATACACCGCTGATGTTTGGAGTGTAGTGGACAGTTGATGCAACCATGTCACCCCAGCCAGTGGGGAAGATCATGGACATGTAGCTTGTTACGTCCCCCCCTGTAAGCGTGAGCGGAGTGGGCTGGTGCGGTGATCGCCAGGCCAGCGTAGGGGTGTGAATAAAAAGCACGTAGCTCTGGGCGTGGTTCTCTTCTGGAATGCCCAACATCGTTGCCAGAGCTGTGTCCCTCACCCCGCCATGAGGCCGATGCCATCGCCGTGAGCGGTGTTGCCTGCGATCCTGTGCGCCTGCTGCACCCCAGGCCGCTGGACCCCAAACCAGTCTTGCTCGCCTCTGCGCAGCAAGGCATTACTGCTCACCTGCTGACACCGGTGTGTGTCAAAGAGGGCCCACCATGTGCCGGTGCAAGCTCCAAGCCCGAGGCCCGTGACCCTGGCAACCTGCTACGACCATCACGGCCTCCGCGAGCAAGGCCTGCAGTACTCCTTTCTCGTTGACGTACTCTACCGGCATACACAGCAGACAAGTAGGTCACACATTTGAAACTGAGTCTTGATTACACTATGGCAGAGAACATTATTTATGGCTGATTTTATGTCACTATACTCCCTTTGATGTGGTGCCACCAAGTCTGTGCATAGCATTACAACCACACGTGTCTGTGGGCCCTCAGGCCACACTAAGCTCGAGTAGGTCACACATTTGGAACTGAGCCTTGATTTTTCAGTGGCACAGTACATATCATTGCACGCACGGAGTGGTGTAAGAGCATGATGCGTTTCAGTCATGAGGAAAAAAAGGATCATTGTTACGAAGACACATGGCTGTGGGCCACTGCTGACCGCTGCCTCCGGCCTACACTGCAGTTGAGTAGGTAACACATTTGGGACTGAGACTTGATTTTGCAATGGCAGAGTCCATATCATTGTACCGACCTCATCGCAGTCTGCATCACCTCTCAGCCACGGTGCCACTAAGTCTATTTCCTGACATTCATGGACACTCTCCGGTTGAACTTTGGTGACATCTGAGTCTATGGACTGGGGGTTGTCTTCATCATCATGTAGCTGAGGCAGACTTGGTGGTAGTAAGGAGGCAGTAGCATTCCACTCCTCAATTTGCCACTTCCGGGTAGCTTCTGCCCTCTGCATGATGCTTCGCTGTTGTCTCTGTAATGCTGGTGTTTTCTGTTATCGTTTTTGTTCACTGTTGTAGTTGTTGCCAGCACGAACAACTCTGTGAGGGCTGGCTTACACTCACCCCACGCACATCCAGGACAGGCATCACTGTACATGTGACCCTGCCAATAAAGGGGTCGGGTGCACGTGCCCGTAGCCAATCCCACCAACTATATAAGTGTGTGCATGTGGTCATAATGTATGCATGAGGGCCCGGGCCCTTCAACATTAAACTGTGCTGTGTAGAGCAGACACATTCATGCCCCCGCTGGCAGCGGGTACGACCTTTGACATGTAGCTTTGTTGTCAGCCACTCAATACGTAAGAGGAGTGTACTGGGCCGTCATACGGAGGTCCAGCGTGGGTGGGTGAATGGCAATTCCGGGGCTCTGGGTGTGCATCAGTACAGGAAATGTGCAAATGCATGTGTGTCTGTCGCAGTGTGGGTCTCCTTTGTGGGGTGTAGGTGGTCCCTGATAGGACTTGGACATCCCGTATGTGATGTAGTTCAGCTTCCCTGAGCTCTGACCCCACCCGCGCCTGTTTGGCAACCTCCTTTTGGCATTCTGACACCTGTCTTCTGAATTCGATGTTTGCCTCGGTGGAGTGTTGGTAGCCAGCCATGGTGGCAGGTGCTTCCAGCTCTGTGGTCTGTGCAGGGGCGGGGTTCTCCTCTATGTAGATTGGCTGCCCTGCTCCTGGGGGTGGGTTACCTAAGATGTACATGAGCTATTGTAGGGCGTCAGTGTAGAAGGTGTGGTGGTCGTCTCCAGCATCACTGATGATTTGTCTGGTCTGCTCTGCTGGAGGTGTTGTTTGTCCTTCTGCAATGTGAAGGGGAAATGCATGTTGACATTGTGTTGATATGTATGTTGGCGCATTGTTCTTGTTGACATGCAAACTATATGACAATGTACATTGTGACTGTTTGGGAGGTGCTGGCAATTTGATGTGGGACAGAGGACATTTGGACTACGTGACGGATGTAAGGTTGTAAACGTACATTTTAATTTCACAGTTACCTGCTCTGTTAGATGCGATAGGCCTGTTTCTGCGCACGAGTGGACCCAGTTGTGTCCCCTGTTCTGCAGTGTCGGTGTTGCACTTTATACCACATTGTCGTGGGATGTGCTGTGATTGCTATTACTCCGATCTCCTTGCACCGTCTCCACATTGATGACTGTGGCCTCCGATTTGTCCAGGTCCTCCTTTAGCGCAGGACTACCACCTCCTGTTGCCGTTGCTGCCTTCGTGTTGGCAGTGGGATTGTGCTTGGTTTTGCTTTTCACATCATGCCAGCTCCTCTTGGCCTCCTCCATTGACCTCCTTGACACTCCGACTGCATTCACGCTAGTCTACTTGTGGGTCAGTTGATGGTAGTGTACTGTCACCTCTGTGACACTGATCTAGCTTTTCTGCGGACTGCACCCTGTCTTCCTCTTCTCCTTGGCCTTTCCCGACCCCGAGGTTCCTTGCTGGTGGTCTGTGAGGTTGTGGGGTCCGCGTTGGCCTCTGCACTAGGTCCGGGTGCATCCATGGTGCTACACACTTTGAATTTTTTTTGGTGTGCTCTTTTTGGTGCTTTTATAGTGCATTTTCCTGCCTTATGCGTGGGATTTGCAGCACTGTTCCGGTTTTCACGGCTTTTTGTATCGCAATTGGCCTCGTCGCAACTTTTTTTGCAGTGGTGTTTCGCATTTTTGTGGCGTCGCGTTGTCTTTATCACGGATATTTGACACGTTGTCGTGGGCTTATGGCATGGTACCTCTGTGCTGTGAATACGGAGTTCACACGGCGTAGTTTTCCAGCAATATGAAGAGTTTCGTTAAGCTAGTTTTGCGGTTATTATCACACGTTCTTGAGAATATCCCCCTGTGTATTTTAACTGATATGAGATTCCTTGTGCCTTGGGAAGATTTATGGCTGCTGAAAGGGACTTTTACCCCAGTTTTAGGGTGTATAATGAGGTATCCGGGGTAGTGTTTTTAGGCATACATTGTTTGGTGGCACACTCTTATCTACCTTCTAAATGTAGAAACTTTTAACTCAGTCTTAAAGTTCTTTATAGAAATGGCTCCCGGTTTTATGGTATTTATTTTTTGACATTTCCGTCTGTATTTATGCATACTTATTTTTTGTCAACTTTATCTGTATTTATCCATTTTTAGGTCTCGCCTACGCAGCGCGAATGCGCTGCATCGAAAAAGACCTATAGAAATGGCTTCGGCTTTTCAGCCAAAAACGTGCATGCATTGCATTGCTTTGAATGGCAATCAATCAATCAATCAATCAATCAATAAATTTGTAGAGCGCGCTACTCACCCGTGAGGATCTCAAGGCGCTGGAGGGAGAGGGGGGAGGGTGTCGCTACTGCTCAAAGAGACAGGTCTTGAGGTGTTTCCTGAAGGTGAGATGGTCCTCGGTCAGTCATAGGTGTGTGGGGAGGGAGTTCCATGTTTTGGCTGCCAGGTAGGAGAACGATCTTCCTCCGGTGGTGTTTCTCCGGATCCGTGAGACGGTGGCGAGGGTGAGGCTGGCAGAGCGTAGCTGGCGGGTGGGGGTGTACAACGAGAGGCGGTTGTTGAGGTATTCGGGGCCATTGTCGTGCAACGCTTTGTGTGTGTGGGTGAGGAGCCTGAATGTGATCCTCTTGCTGACGGGGAGCCAATGCAGGTTTTTCAGGTGGGTGGATATGTGGCTGTGGCGGAGGATGTCGAGGATGAGTCGTGCGGAGGCGTTCTGTATGCACTGGAGTCGTTTCTGAAGTTTGTCTGTGGTTCCTGCGTATAGGGCGTTTCCGTAGTCCAGTCGGCTGGTGACGAGGTCCTGGGTGACGTTTTTTCTGGTTTCGGTGGGGATCCACCGAAAGATCTTACGGAGCATGCGCAGAGTTTTGAAGCAAGATGACGAGATGGAGTTGACTTGCTTGGCCATTGTGAGGGAAGAGTCCAGGATGAATTCTTGGATGCATGCGTGGTCCGTGGGTTTTGGTGCGGTGCCCAGCGCTGTGGGCCACCAGGAGTCGTCCCAGGTGGAAGGGGATTGTCCGAGGATGAGGACCTCCGTCTTGTCTGAGTTCAGCTTCAGGCAACTGAGTTGCATCCATTCTGCAACGTCTTTCATTCCTTCCTGGAGGTTCGTTTTGGCGGTGGCTGGGTCTTTAGTGAGGGTGAGTATCAGTTGGGTGTCGTTGGCGTAGGAGATGATGTTTATGTTGTGTTTGCGTGCGATGGCGGCGAGGGGGCTCATGTAGATGTTGAAGAGGGTTGGGCTGAGCGAGGAGCCTTGAGGTACGCCGCAGATGATCTTGGTGGCTGCTTATCGGAAGGGAGGTAGGCGGATTCTCTGGGTACTGTTGGAGAGGAATGAGGTGATCCAGTCCAGGGCCTTTGCTTGGATCCCTTTGTTGAAGAGGCGGGTTATCATGGTGCGGTGGCAGACGGTGTCGAAGGCAGCCAAGAGGTCTAGGAGGATGAGAGCGGTTGTTTCTCGGCTGTCCATCAGGGTCCTGATGTCGTCGGTGGCTGCGATGAGGGCGGTCTCGGTGCTGTGGTTGGTTTGAAATCTGGACTGGGACGGGTCGAGCGAGTTGTTTGCCTCGAGGAAAGCAGTCAGCTGTTTATTGACGGTCTTCTAGATGACTTTAGCTGGGAAGGGAAGTAGAGAGATGGGGCGGAAGTTCTTGAGGTCTTTGGGGACCGCTGTGAGTTTCTTCAGAAGGGCGTTGATTTCTGCGTGCTTCCAGCTCTCAGGGAAGGTGGCTGACGTGAAGAAGTTGTTTATGATGTTCCGGCGGTGGGGTGCGATGATTATGTCGGCTTTGTTGAAGATGTGGTGGGGGCACGGGTCAGAGGGGGAGCCGGAGTGGATGGTGTTCATGATGTGTGTGGTGTCTTCAGTACTGATGGGGGTCCAGATGATGCGGATGGTGGTGGGGGTCGGTGGTTCGGTAACTGGAGGCGGTGTCTGGGGTCCGAAGCTGTCGTGTATGTCTGCGATTTTGTGGTGGAAGAACGTAGCGAGGGAGTTGCGGAGGTCTTGTGATGGTGTGATGTCGTTGTTGCTGGCACTGGGGTTGGAGAGTTCTTTGATGATGCTGAAGAGTTCCTTGCTGTTGTGGGTGTTGCTGTCTAGCCGCTCTTTGAACACTGCTCTTTTAGTGGTGTGGATCAGCTGGTGGTGTTTGCGAGTGGCCTTCTTGAGGGCAGTCATGTTTCGGTAGTCTGATTGGGGCGCCAGGTTTTTTCGAGGGTTCGGCAGGATTTCTTTGAGTTTTTGAGGGTGTCGGTGAACCATGAGGATTTCCTGTTGCGGGACTCGCCTGGGGGGTTCTACAGTGGAGCGAGGTCGTCGGCTCAATTGGTGATCCACTGTGCGAGGTTGTGGGCTGCGTTGTTGGTTTCCGCGGTGTCGGCTGGCGGGTTCTGGCTCAGTGATGAGAGGAGCTGGTCTGTGGTGACTTTGCTCCAGCATCTGCGGGGGATTTGTTGCGTGCGGAGGTGGGATGTGGTCTTATTGAAGGTGAAGTGGATGCATCTGTGGTCGGTCCAGTGTAGTCTGGTGGAGTGGCTGAAGGAGACGTGGTTGCTGGCGGAGAAGATGGGGTCGAGCGTGTGGCCAGCTAAGTGGGTGGGGGTGTTCACCAGTTGCTTGAGTCTGAGGTTGGCGAGGTTGTCGAGCAGGGTGGTGGTGTTGTTGTCGTTGTTTTTCTCCAGGTGGAAGTTTAGGTCCCCTAGGAGGATGTATTCGGGTGAGGCTAGGGCGTGCGTGCTGATGAAGTCGGCGATTGTTTCGCTGAATTGTGTGCGCGGGCCCGGGGGTCTGTAGATAAGTGTTCCACTAATGGTGGTCTTGGGGTTGGTGTGAATCTGGAAGTGCAGGTGTTCGGCGGTAGAGAGTGTGCCTTCGTGGTTGGTCGTGATGTTGATGGTGTTCCTGTAGATGATGGCGATTCCTCCTCCAGTTTGGTTGACGCAGTCCTTCCGGGTGATCTTGTAGCCATCCGGGATGGCTATGGCGATGTCTGGGGCCGAGAAGGTGTTCATCCAGGTTTCTGTGAGGAAGGCGATGTCTGGTGCTGTTGCGTCGAGGAGGTCCGAGAGTTCGACGGCGTGCTTGTGGACGGAGCGTGTGTTGAATAGGATGCACTTGAGGTGGGTGTTGTTGATTTTAGGTCCGGTGGAAGGGCTGCAGGTTCAGGGGCAGGTGAATTTGCGGGATTGACAGGTGAAGGGTCCCTTGGTTTGCTTCGGGGTTGCTCTGTAGCAGGCGGGTCGACGTCCGGTGTTGAATGCACTGAGGGTGGAGGAGTCTTATCTCAGTCGGGTTCCCTTGCTCCGGCGGGGGCCAAGGGTTCTGGCACTGGGCGCAGTCCAGGTGCGGACGCGCGCAGACGGGCTTGCCTTTGGCGCGCCCGCTGCGCGGCCTCCATATGAGGGGCTGTGGGAGGGAGGAGCAGCTGGGAGGCGGTAGTGGGGTGGTGAATCGGAATGGCGGGGGTGGGGCCGTAGGGACGCAGCGGCGGGGAGAAGGCACAGAGGGATCCAGGAAGCGGGGAGAAGACACGGGAGGCAATGCGGGGGAGCAAGGGGCACAGAAGGCAACAAGGCAGAACAGGAGGATACAAATAGTCACGGAATGCAATGAAAGTGAATAGGATGAGATACAATACCACGAGCAACAGGGGACTCACGTGGCACAAGACACAACAGGAGGAAACAAATAGTCACGGAATGCAATGAAAGTAAATAAAATGAAATACAATACCACAAGCAACAGGAGACTCACGCGGCACCAGGGGCAAGGCGACAGCGGGGGCAGCATCACAGGAGGACCGTGTGGCGGCTGGGGGGCGACCTATCTGAGGGCAGGGTGAAAGGTTGCTCCCTTCACCGCCGCGTGGCCTCCATATGAGGGGCTGTGGGAGGGAGGAGCAGCTGGGAGGCGGGAGTGGGGTGGAGAATGGGAATGGCGGGGGCGGGGCCACAGGGACGCAGCGGCGGGGAGAAGGCACAGAGGGAACCAGGGAGCGGGGGACAGGACACGGGAGGCGATGCGGGGGAGCAAGGGGCACAGAAGGCAACAAGGCAGAACAGGAGGATACAAATAGTCACGGAATGCAATGAAAGTGAATAGGATGAGATACAATACCACAAGCAACAGGGGACTCACGCGGCTCAAGACACAACAGGAGGAAACAAATAGTCACGGAATGCAATGAAAGTTAATAAAATGAAATACAATACCACGAGCAGCAGGGGACTCACGCGGCATCAGGGGCAAGGCGACAGCGGGGGCTGCATCACAGGAGGACCGTGTAGTGGCTGGGGGGCGACCTACCTGAGGGCAGGGTCAAATGCGTGCACGTTTGGCGATTCCCTTGCAGGAGCGAACTTATGCAAAGTATGTTTGCTCGCTCCCGCAAGGGAATCGCTGTGTGTTGTCTCGCACTCAGCCCACCCCGCCCCCTTAGCCCAGTACTTTTTCACATTAGCGGCCTCAGGGCCGCGTTTGTGTTTCAGCGTTTGTTTTATGTTGTAAAGGTTCCCTGCCTCTTTCAAAGCAAAGCTCTTGTGATATTTATATTTGCTTACCTCTGTACTTTTTTTGTCCGCCTAGTTTGTTTTAATTTTGAATTTGAAGCCTTTTCCACAGGTGTTTACCTGCTGAAGTGGGACACATCAAATAGTCTAGTTAAATAAAATTGCGGTAGGGTTTCTAACCATACCAACCCTATGCGGGGTGGGGGCTGGTCAGAGGGCACAGATGCTGCCCATCTTCTATGGCTCATCATGTGCACGGTACGTGTGCATTTTAACAGGGTCATAATAGCTTTCAGGTATTCCAATGGGGAGAACTTTATTTATGGCTGTGAGGAAGCAAAGGGTGAGCTCGTTTTCTCAGGATATAATGCGCACACGCACACCCTCGTGCCCACACACACACACACACTGGGGACGCGTGGTGAAGCCAGCGTTGGATGTCTCCCCCTTACGTGCCCGCCAGCTAAAGTACTTGTAAAACCTCTATCGGGCTACACGAAGGAATACAGAGGTGCAGCAATGAAAAAGAGCCCAGTGCAGCTCCTGTTCAAAACAATACATCCTAGATTTTGAATCCACAAACAAAGAGCGTTAATTATCATCGATAAGCTGCTGTAAGACGAATACCAAGCACGGTAGTTGAGATGTGTACGTGACTTTTTGCTGCATTTTAGTGCGCCGGATATTGGCTCCTAGCGCAACTGTCAAAAAAGAAACGGGTTGTGAGTACGTTAATGTCTGGAAATTATTATCACTAAAATTGTAGTTTATGCTTGCCTCTCCTCCTCCAAGTGCGATGGGCCTAGTTCGCGCAGTGCCTCTGAGGCCTGGCGATGTGTGTCTCTCTGTGTGATCCTGCACATAGACCCCACGGACATGCCCTCTCGGACAGCAGAGGTGAACACTGCATGTTTGGCTCACCGGTTAATTTTTACAACAAGCCTGTTTATTGTATGACACAACTGTTAAGAGTCAGCGGCAGGCAGGGGCTTTAAAGAGTTTATGTTCTGTGTATGCCCTGGATTTTGCCCAGTGTGCCATTCTTAGAGGTCCTGCCAGGGAGCCGCCGGGAGCAGCAGAGGGACTGGGTACCAGGCTCTCCTTGGAAGGGGAGGGTCTGGGCATCTCAGGAGACATTTGTAATTGTCAGCAGAACGCCGGGATTGTATATCTGGGCAATGCACGTTTTAATACAAAATGAACGAGTATGACAACACGCCTGCGCGCACACACTCTCTTGCCTCTCCCTGTTTATTACATGGTCTGGGGCTGCCGGCCACCCCCCGCCTCAACATGCACATTATAATTAACAATAACTTATTAATCAGTCAAGCAACAGAAATTCTTTGGAAGGCAGGGGGTCTCGGGACCCCCCGGCCGTATTTATTAAAATATGAAAACAAATTAAAATTGATTAAAATAACATTATTTACATAATTATTAAATGCAAAATTCAGACATTAGATTTACAGCCAGTTAGACAGGTATGATGGGCTAACCTTAACAAATGTCTAATACAGCGTGTTTCCTAACCGAATCTAACATCCTACATATCAATTTTGCATTCTAATAATTTCTGGTCCTACGGCAAGGTCGTTAACCGGTGTCAGATCCTTTTCCAGCTGCGCACTCACGTACGAGTGCGCATGCGCAACAAGGGCCCGGTTACCGGGAGAGTATGTACCTCTCCTGGTTACCCTCGTACGCACCGTGAACTCCATTTAACCATAACAGGAGGGCCCTTACACTTGCGCCATTTGATGATGTCATAGTGTATGTGCAGGGTGGCTACAAGCCTGAGGAAAGCGTGACTCCCTCCCCGCACCCTTCCAAGCAAGCGGATATCCTGCCCCTGAAGTTCTGGGAGAGACCAATGGCCCCTACCCCTGGGCAACCCCATTCGAAGAATGGTGCCGCCTCCTAAGGACCTTAAATTGCTGCTCACCGATTATGACCTTACCGCCACAGGCCAGCATAGTTGACCGACTATCTGCCCCCCCCCCAACTGCCTACCTTGAAAGGTAATACCCTCCTAGCAAAACCTTCTACCCATGCCAGTATGTTCCCTATCAGTAGGTCATTCCCTGTCTCTGTCAGGTGGACCCCATCCCGCAAGTAGAACCGTTCCCCCCCAAATGCAACCAAGTGGTATACTCTGCAGGTGAGGAGTTTGAAACAGCTTGTCTATTTTATTGTTGACCCTCTTTACCGAGTGATTCAACGCCCTGACTGATTCACCCCCCCTCCATTGAAGCCTCGGTATCAACTGTGACCACACTATAGTGCAATCCGGTAACCGTTTCGCCAGCCAACCTGACCTAAACCAATCCTCTCCCGCCTAGCCCCTTATGCTTAGCCCCACTATTGGGCCCTATCAACTCCTTGCAAGATCATATGTTATCCCTACCTGCCTTTCGTAGGCAAGAGAACATTTTCTGCAATGGTTTCAAGCCCCGTGCACAAACGGACGTCTTCAAGAAGCACGACTCCCCGCATATGAAGCCCTGTGTTATGATCTAATTAGTAGGCCTCACTGCTGCCGTTACTAGGTTTTGCTGACATAGGCACCATCATAGGCCTCTTACTCCAGGCTTTGGCCAGGCACCCCCCTGTGCACTGTCACGATTACAAGCGTTGACCATACCAATTGATAACCTATGAATATACTATGATGTCCGCGGTGCCCTGCGAGCACCTGCGCCTTTACTGTAGCCACACAGTTTCCTGATAAGGAACGTACTGCCATTTTATGCGCAGCAACCTCTCCCTACATTACCACGGCCAGCCAAAGCTGGGGTTAACACACCAATAAACAATTAACTCAGTGTTGGCACCCCGGAGTCCTTCATCGATCGCCCATCACCCTTGGAACCGTTGCTTGCCATTCTTGTACCTGACGTACGCGTCTCTTTGGCTGTCCACCTGTTGCAGTTGTTACGGTGTGTAGCACTTCCCAGATATCCGCCATGAACCCGGCCATGCATAAAATTGAAAAGACAAACACACATGATTAGTGTTTCTGGCCTCCTGACGAAAGCTCCAGTACACATGCCCGTATTACATCCTCGTCACATGCTAAACCTTTCGCTAAGATTGGCATCAGACACATTCCATATATGGTGCCCAATAGCATGACCCTTAGTGAATAATAGACCTGAGTCCTAGCGGTGAGGAGCAGGTCAGGCAGCAGGCGTGTCTCCTGTCATACATCGTGAGAAACAAAGATGAATGGTTAGTGCCTTTTGTATTTAGATGACCAAATTCGGAAGTCAGCGCTTACTTCGTGAGACTGTACCTCCCCTTTTCACACCCACCCCCCGCTTAGGGTGCCTAGATACTGTCCACGCCCGTCTGTCATAAGCCTGCATGACAAACCCTAGGCAGATCATGCCACCTAGCCCACGCGCAAAGGTGTACCGGTACTGCGTGATGCCATGCAAACGCATCAATACTGCGTAATATTACGGGATCCAGACTGTCTGCTACAAAGACGTCCACATGTGCGCCAGCCAGATGTGATGCAGACAGCAAGGCGAGTCATGTTTCCCACTACAACTTAAGACGGTGTGTTATCTAACACAAATCATACTGTGACATATGTTTATGTGTATTCGTGTGTCACAAACCACTTACCCATTATGCAAATGATGCAAAAGTAGAACCGAGTGGGCAACTTATGTTTGTGAACTGAGCTGGACTTGAATTAATCTCAGCCACTGATAGTTACACCGGCCACAGCCCAGTCTATTGTTATTTTGTCTAACAGTAGTCACTTCACCTAAGATCCGGCCCTATGATGTCCAGTCCTATGAAAAATAGTACTGGCCGCTATTAGACAAACCCAACACATTTTGTACAGCCTTATCAATATATAGGGGCTGGCCGCAATTTTTTGTGTTAATCTTTGATAGTCCCTTGCCACTGATAACACTATTACTCAGGTATGAGTAATTAATATTAATTAGGGGGAATAAATCCTCCAGCAAGAGCACCATTAGTGGGCATGAGCCGCTGCTCGTGTTTCTGTTCTACTGTATTTAGCACTATTTGCTTAGTGTGATATGCCTCCTTCAGTCCATTATGGGCGCAAGGTGCTCCCTATGTTAAGAAACGAATATTAAATGCAGGAGTAAATTTCGGGCATTTCCTATCCAAAGTGCACCATTGTTGAGTGCACAGAGCTGCTTTTGTTCTTTCATTTTTGCACCCTTTCTTACCAAAATTGAATCCTTGCGTCGTTTTTTTTAATGCAAGGGGGCACCTACAGCACCCGGTATTCCTAGGCGGTCTCTCATCCAGGTACTAACCCGGCCCGACCCTGCTTGGCTTCCGAGACCGTGCACATTCAGGGTGGTAGAAAGGGGTAACAGGGGTGACTGGCAAACGTCAAAGTCCACTACCCCTTCCTCAGACCGCAGTACTAATACTTGAAACATTTCCAGCCATTGTTGTCATCCATTCGATGGATACTGCTTGTAAGCATTGGCAAAGGAATAGACTTGTCCTTAGGTGCCGGTCTGTTGTGTTAAGTGTCTGGATGTAGTCCTATGAAAACATACAAAGAGGCATGCTTTGTGAAGCGCTGGATTATAGTTTACATTTCCAGAGCCAGACCGTCATTGAAATAGTCCAACCCTCTTGGGAGAGATTCCTAGCGATGCTGCTTTGGCTCTGTCCCTTTTAGAGACCCCTCTGGACTCCTTTAACCCACTTAAGGACACTGCTTTGGCCCTTATGTACGATGACCCCCAGGAAAGAAACCAGAGTCTCCGTATCTGCAACTCGCAGTCTCTCCGCAGTCCCTGTGCATCCAAACGTCATTGATAGATCAGTGGGTCAAGACGCCTACTGCCGGTAAAATGTGAATCCCAGTAGTCAAACTGGTGACCTTATTATGGCTGATAAGCCATCATCAGAAGGACGAGGGACATTTGCAGCTGTTAATGCTTTGCAGTAGGGCTGTTCTTGTCTGAAACACCCACATTAATAATGTTTTTACTGTGCCAGTTTCTGACACATTACAGAGATAATACTTGCAGAGTGCATCAGGACGGCTGTTGAAGGCTAGAAAGGCTACTATGATAGGGATGATCTTTAGTGCACAATGATGTAGTTATCCATAGTGCATCAAGTGCAGTGGCGCCAGGCCCCAAGGCACAGCACGCCCAATTAAGTCCATTACTAACCATGGGTAAGAGAGGCTTGTTCTTATTTCTTGCATCAAGACCCATGGCTCGCTTGCTTACACAAGACCATTCTAACTGACAAACAGAGCGAAGATATCACTCTAACTACACAAACAGTCATATGCAAAGACAGACACCACAGCGCATCCTTTAAAATACCACTAGGAAGGTTTATGTTCACTGGTCAGTGGGTCACAGTTTTACCGGGCAGGACCCAGCTCTCTCTAAGGCACAGCTCCCTCTAGGGCACAGCTCTCTCTAAGGCACAGCTCCCTCTAGGGCACAGCTCTCTCTAAGGCACAGCTCTCTCTAAGGCACAGCTCTCTCTAAGGCACAGCTCTCTCTAAGGCAGAGCTCCCTCTAGGGCACAGCTCTCTCTAAGGCACAGCTCCCTCTAGGGCACAGCTCTCTCTAAGGCACAGCTCTCTCAAAGGCACAGCTCTCTCTAGGGCACAGCTCTCTCTAAGGCACAGCTCCCTCTAGGGCACAGCTCTCTCTAAGGCACAGCTCTCTCTAAGGCACAGCTCTCTCAAAGGCACAGCTCTCTCAAAGGCACAGCTCTCTCTAAGGCACAGCTCCCTCTAGGGCACAGCTCTCTCTAAGGCACAGCTCCCTCTAGGGCACAGCTCTCTCTAAGGCACAGCTCTCTCAAAGGCACAGCTCTCTCAAAGGCACAGCTCTCTCTAAGGCACAGCTCCCTCTAGGGCACAGCTCTCTCTAAGGCACAGCTCCCTCTAGGGCACAGCTCTCTCTAAGGCACAGCTCTCTCAAAGGCACAGCTCTCTCTAAGGCACAGCTCTCTCTAAGGCACAGCTCTCTCTAAGGCACAGCTCCCTCTAGGGCACAGCTCCCTCTAAGGCACAGCTCCCTCTAGGGCACAGCTCTCTCTAAGGCACAGCTCTCTCTAAGGCACAGCTCTCTCTAAGGCACAGCTCCCTCTAGGGCACAGCTCTCTCTAAGGCACAGCTCTCTCTAAGGCACAGCTCTCTCTAAGGCACAGCTCTCTCTAAGGCACAGCTCTCTCTAAGGCACAGCTCCCTCTAGGGCACAGCTCTCTCTAAGGCACAGCTCCCTCTAGGGCACAGCTCTCTCTAAGGCACAGCTCTCTCTAAGGCACAGCTCTCTCTAAGGCACAGCTCTCTCTAAGGCACAGCTCCCTCTAGGGCACAGCTCTCTCTAAGGCACAGCTCTCTCTAAGGCACAGCTCTCTCTAAGGCACAGCTCTCTCTAAGGCACAGCTCTCTCTAAGGCACAGCTCCCTCTAGGGCACAGCTCTCTCTAAGGCACAGCTCTCTCTAAGGCACAGCTCTCTCTAAGGCACAGCTCTCTCTAAGGCACAGCTCCCTCTAGGGCACAGCTCTCTCTAAGGCACAGCTCTCTCTAAGGCACAGCTCCCTCTAGGGCACAGCTCCCTCTAGGGCACAGCTCTCTCTAAGGCACAGCTCTCTCTAAGGCACAGCTCTCTCTAAGGCACAGCTCCCTCTAGGGCACAGCTCTCTCTAAGGCACAGCTCTCTCTAAGGCACAGCTCTCTCTAAGGCACAGCTCCCTCTAGGGCACAGCTCTCTCTAAGGCACAGCTCCCTCTAGGGCACAGCTCTCTCTAAGGCACAGCTCTCTCTAAGGCACAGCTCCCTCTAGGGCACAGCTCTCTCTAAGGCACAGCTCCCTCTAGGGCACAGCTCCCTCTAGGGCACAGCTCCCTCTAGGGCACAGCTCTCTCTAAGGCACAGCTCTCTCTAAGGCACAGCTCCCTCTAGGGCACAGCTCTCTCTAAGGCACAGCTCTCTCTAAGGCACAGCTCCCTCTAGGGCACAGCTCCCTCTAGGGCACAGCTCTCTCTAAGGCACAGCTCCCTCTAGGGCACAGCTCCCTCTAGGGCACAGCTCTCTCTAAGGCACAGCTCCCTCTAGGGCACAGCTCTCTCTAAGGCACAGCTCTCTCTAAGGCACAGCTCTCTCTAAGGCACAGCTCCCTCTAGGGCACAGCTCTCTCTAAGGCACAGCTCCCTCTAGGGCACAGCTGCCTCTAGGGCACAGCTCTCTCTAAGGCACAGCTCCCTCTGTGCTCTGGACACTAGGGCCCTGCGCGGAGAAGGGGAGTAGCGTTATTCCTTAAAAACCCCTCTCTGTTCACATAATCAAAGTAACATACTACAGACATTGCACATAAAATGTGGATGAAAAAACTGGGAGTGTGTCTCTCGAAGGGGGGTGGTCCATGTAATTAAGGGCGTGGTTTACAAATATGTAAGCCAAACATCTGTGCTTAGCATAGTGTGCTGCCCTAATTGTGTGTTGCTGTTTCTGTCATTGCATCCAGATATATGATACAACAACCATTAGCATCATACCTACAAGGTTTTCCAATGGTTGTTAGTTGAGACCAGACGAAGTTAAGAACGGTTAAATGCTTTAGGTGCTCGCTGCCGGGTAGAGATACTCAGCTCTTTTGACTCCCAATCTCGTGTCCCCACTATGCTCAAACTTAAAAAAGAATGAACCCATCCCTATTGCTAATACAAAGACCACTCCTGTCCTTGCAAACATCTGACCATGGGTCTTACAAAATAAAGTACAACATGGTTGGTACACTGTTGATTCCAATCGGAAGTCTAATGCCCAATGCATTTCGAGAGAGAGTCCCTTCTTCAGGGGATCACTTTACAAAAAGAAAACAATAGTACAAGTAGGGTGCTACAACAGCATTCCTTATTTACATTTACAATATTTTTGGAAAATGAATGCAAAATACCTGAAGTGCCATAGCCCCCAAGAAGACAAGTAATAGAGCATAGTGACATTGAGCTTTAGAAGCACCAGACGTTTGTGACAAATACACAGTGAATGGGAATAATACTTGTGAGCGAGCAGAATTAACTGTGAAAACCACAGTGGGCCCAACAATCCAATCCAGAGGAATGACAATGGAAGAGCGCGCCGGAACCCACAACCCGCCTTCTGTGTGCATGCCTGACTATAATCTCTGTAAAGTCCAAGCCAATACTCACGAGTTCAGGCTGCAATGTTCACATATAGGCTCGGCAGATGCAGATTACGAATGCAGGGGGGTTGAAAAAAGCAATACATTCAACATATCCTCGTGCAAACTGAACAGTGAAAATGTCCCATTAATAAAGCCTACCTCTTGGAAATGCTGCAAATGCTTGCCAGACTGACTGCCAACATAATTAAGAAAAAGCTGCCATGGCTCCCGACTCACAATGTTGTTCTAACAAACAATCACCTCTCGTTTAAAGAAAATCCCTTGCTACGGAAATGGTCAAAACCACATTTCTGTCCAGTACTTCACACGATCATAGCCGGAATGCATCTGAAGGTGCTAAGAAGATACCTGCTGCTTGCTTCTAGAAACTGCTTTGATCCTGGAGCATTAAACCCATCGTCTCCAACAAGCGCCAATATATGTGCGACAACTAACGAAATGTGATTGACGAGGGCAGGTAATCCTTACACGGAGACCCCCACCGATCACAACATACTGGCGGGATGAAAACCCTTCAGGCATACCGAGATAAAGTAAAGGCGACCAATTGAAATACACCAACCTATTACGCATGTTGCAGAAACAGGCACAGCAAAATTAAACTTGGTCCACTGACCACTACATGGCGAAATCACATACCAGAGGAACATTACCCATGAGTGCAGGTCACAGTTCGGCCAACTCCATTTCTGATCAAGGTTCCCCCACAACCAGCTGCCCCGCATGCGCACCACACCCGCGCTGTAACCACACGGTACCCACCGCCCATGGCTCACCTTCAAGCCAGCGCCTTGCCGAAGTCAGGGCCAATGCACCACTGTCTCTGCCCGCACCAGTGGCGGCTGGTGAAATTTGAAAGTGGTGGGCGTAAACTAATTGTTGTATTGCACTGCGGCAAGCGAGCGCAGTGAGCGAGCCCTAACAATCTACATTTTGGAAAAAAGGGCGGACAAATGGTGCATTTTCAAGCAAATGTGAGGAAGCAGGAAGGTTAATAAAGCAATTGTGAATCTGTTCCAACAAAGGAAATGACTGACAAAACTGTCAGTCTGGATGCATATCAGGCGCCAGCCTACCACGTTCTCTGCCTATCTGTGCCACTGTGAGCTCTTCTTTCACAGTAGGTATGTGGTTGTTCTATGGCCATTGATGCTCTAGGTCTTTTGGCAGTGATAGCTCAGGTCTTTGTGTGGATGTGAGCATCCTGCCCTGCCCTCAGTGGGGGAGCAGGCATAGACTTAGATGAAGACTCCTGCCAAGTCAGGCTGAGACAGAAAGTGTGTGTCCCCGAGGAGGAAATACTCCATACGTCATGAATGACGGGTAAAACTTACAATGGCTGAAAAGAGCGGCCCCTTACTCTTCGTCTCTCTCTACTGTGCTTGAGGTCTGCTAAACATGCTAAACACCTAAGCAGTCTCTAGCCGGAACGAAAAACAGGTTTCATTATTACTGTGGATGGAAAGTGTAGACGTACAGCAGGTGCCTGAATACAAGGAAGCAGCTATTCCTCCTGTTAGGACATAATCACAACAACAACCTCACACAGGCATGATTATTATGAGTTTATTTGTCAGAGAACTGTGCCCCCTCCTTCCCCACGGAGAGCTGGGCCCTGACAATAGATATTACATGGAGAACAAGTGTTCCGGTTCATTAGGGGGCCATGATGGAGATTCAGCCAATCTGCTGTCAAATATGCAACTGGGTTGTTTCATCAAGTCTGTCACCATGAGAAAAGCAGCGGCCCTGTCACTGCTGCTGTAGATAAACCCCCATGTGTGCGCCTTCTTCAAGACACCCCCATCTCACGTGCTCACCAGACTCGGAAATGTCGCATGGATTTGCAGTTTTTAGATACTAAACCACGTGTAAATAGCAAGGCTGGGACCTATATTACCCTGAGGCATGGGCTGTTTCTGACTTATCAATTCTGTCCATTCGAATGAGCTCAGCATTTACAAAGAGCATTTGAGCATTTTCTCAAACTAGTTGTGTACATCGTTTGGCTCATTTTGTATCTTAAGTCAAATTTGCACTTTTGTAATTTTCTTTTGAAAAGTTAACAAAGCTTTTATGACACAAGTTTGGCAAAATAAAGCATACACTGCTACTACTAGTACATTTACAAAGAGCACATGTTTTAAAAGGCCAATGTGTGCAAATTAATTACAATACACATCTGGATCATATAATACATTCATATACACCAAACATCATCCACCCATCAAATGTTAAAGCATTGATTAAAATCTGTAGATTTTTTTAAAAAATGGGCCCTGACTCAAGGAATGACACATTACCTGAAAAGGCCACAGCTAACATAAACAAGACACCTCAACTAAAAAATAAACCTGTTGATAGTTTAGTTATTCATAGAAAGTCCTGTGTAAAGAAAGGGACATGTGCATTACTTGTTGACACTCTCAGTAGAGAGATCAAGCGCAGAGCGATCCTGGAATCTAAACTCCTCCTTCGCCGTTCAACCCCGGCTCAATAATGCATAATCAGAGAAGAAGTGAGAAACGCAGTAGTGCAGCCATCTCTGCAGGCCCGGAACACTAATGCCACACCACACCACTAGTGTTTTTGCGTCTGGATGGCTGGGGATTTAATGCACTCCAGTAAGAGAGCCATGCAGCAGGCCTCCTATGCATTTACTTTTAAGTACGCTGCTAACGTTTAATTGCCATTGTAGCATCACTCCTTAACAACCACAGCTGAAAGCCCGAGACAACATCGTTTGGATTCCCGGGCCCCACACCCACACCATTAAAAATAAGGAACGATGCACACTAATAGGGAACACCGGGAGAACACCAACCGAACCAACTGCAGCTGTAAAGGTATTTATTTTATGAAATAGCGCACACGCTTAAACTGTGTGCTGTGTGCCTGCATCCCTCTCCCCTCCCCTGCATCCCTCTCCCCTCCCCTGCATCCCTCTCCCCTCCCCTGCATCCCTCTCCCCTCCCCTGCATCCCTCTCCCCTTCCCTGCATCCTTCTCCCCTCCCCTGCATCCCTCTCCCCTCCCCTGCATCCCTCTCCCCTCCCCTGCATCCCTCTCCCCTCCCCTGCATCCTTCCATGCGGCGACACCACCCTAAACAGGCCAATAAGATAAAAAAGAAATGCCCGCCTGGGCCTTACCTTGTGAACTGCCCCAGTTCACAACAAGTCAGTCGGTGCAGTCCAGTCCTACTGCCCTACTCCCTCCGGACAGCAACCTGCAGTGAAATGATTCAGAGCCCGAAGACAGACTGCCTGGCCTGTGAGGCCTCAGCTCTGCATGCAGTCTAGCTCGAGTACTGTACTGGTGACGCCGTAAAATGGCAGCTGCTTCCACAACTCCAACTCTCATTGCAGACTCACACGTGCAGGAAGCTTCTTTCGGAGATTGAGTCTACGCAGGCAATGATTCCTCTGCTTCCCGCCTGCCACACCCTTTCCCATCTCCTCACAGGGAAGGGTCCCACCCACGCCCTGCGAGGAGTTGGGAAAGGGTGGGGTGAAAAGCTCTCCACTTTCTGATTGACGTGGAGGGTATTTAAAACGCCCAGGTCTAACTTTACCTCCACACCATCAGGGGGTGGAGACTCCGCCTTGCAGCCTTGGTTTTGCAGAGCTGATGACATCACAGCCTTCAGGGCTGTGAGGTTTTCAGCCGGCAAACACTGACGTAGGCTTCTTTGGACCCGCCCGGGCCGGGCTGTAAATGGAGAGACTGAATCCGATGATGTGACGTAGTCACGTAGCAGAGGTATTGGTGAGTGTTCAAGCGAGCAAGCAATTATATTTTACATAATGACTCTGAGGGTAGCAGTCGTGTAGACTATAATAAAGCAGTACTGCAATAAATAACGTTCTTTATTACATGATATGAGCCGAGCACTTTGTAACGAGGGCGGAGTCCCGACGCCCATGAAGAGAAACCGCCACTGGCCCGCACCTGGGCACCGCCGCCCAGATCGTGAAGACTCGACCATTCCTCCCGAGTGCTGCTGCCACCGCGGGCACACGCTGCCCACATGTATATTGCCTCAGCTGTTCTCCCGGGCTCCACAATGCGAAACCGGCTGGCACACGTCCCCGGACGAAAAGGAGATATCCTCTGCTACTCACCCGGCCTCCGCAGCTCCACTCCAACCGCTTGCGATGCTTTCCATACGGACCTAAAAAACAAAGAAAAGAAAAATTGCACGCCCCACCGTGGGGCGAGGAGCAAGCCTGGGAAGCGCGGGCACAAAGAGGATGCTTCCCGCACTCCCCAGGCTCTTAAACCCCCCCTCACCAATGGTCCCGCCCTCTTGACCCGGAAGTGCACAAACTGCTTCCGGGTCAATGGCAGGACCCATCGACCAACCAGGGTGGGCGGGGGGGGGGCCGGGCCCAGCCATGTGTGCGTGGGAGCCGAGCGGCCCCCCCTTTCCTCTCGGGCAATGACCTCTCATCCCCCTCTCCTCTACTTGCTGTGCCCTCTCTAAGCTCACTCCCTTCTCCATTCCCCCTCCGCCCCTGCCACCTCAGCTCCCCCGCAGGCATTCTATCCCCTCCAGCTCTCTCGTTCAAACCCCACTGATCCCAGTGCAGGGGCCCTCCTCCTTTCCCCCCTCTCCTCCCCACTCTCTCCTCACCCGCCTCTTATCATCCACGCTCTACCCCCTCAGACTCCCTCTCCTCAGCCACCACACATCCCGGTGCAGTGCCCTCCTCTCAGACTCCCTCTCCTCAGCCCCCACACATCCCATGTGCAGGGCCCTCCTCTCAGACTCCCTCTCCTCAGCCCCCACACATCCCGGTGCAGGGCCCTCCTCTCAGACTCCCTCTCCTCAGCCCCCACTCATCCCATGTGCAGGGCCCTCCTCTCAGACTCCCTCTCCTCAGCCCCCGCACATCCTGGTGCAGTGCCATCCTCTCAGACTCCCTCTCCTCAGCCCCCACTCATCCCATGTGCAGGGCCCTCCTCTCAGACTCCCTCTCCTCAGCCCCCACACATCCCGGTGCAGTGCCATCCTCTCAGACTCCCTCTCCTCAGCCCCCACTCATCCCATGTGCAGGGCCCTCCTCTCAGACTCCCTCTCCTCAGCCCCCACTCATCCCATGTGCAGGGCCCTCCCCTCAGACTCCCTCTCCTCAGCCCCCACACATCCCGGTGCAGGGCCCTCCTCTCAGACTCCCTCTCCTCAGCCCTCACACATCCCGGTGCAGGGCCCTCCTCTCAGACTCCCTCTCCTCAGCCCCCACTCATCCCATGTGCAGGGCCCTCCTCTCAGACTCCCTCTCCTCAGCCCCCACTCATCCCATGTGCAGGGCCCTCCCCTCAGACTCCCTCTCCTCAGCCCCCACACATCCCGGTGCAGGGCCCTCCTCTCAGACTCCCTCTCCTCAGCCCCCACTCATCCCATGTGCAGGGCCCTCCTCTCAGACTCCCTCTCCTCAGCCCCCACACATCCCATGTGCAGGGCCCTCCTCTCAGACTCCCTCTCCTCAGCCCCCACACATCCCGGTGCAGTGCCCTCCTCTCAGACTCCTTCTCCTCAGCCCTCACACATCCCAAGTGCAGGGCTCTCTTCTCCCAGCTCTCTCCTCTCAGACTACCTCTCCTCAGCCCCCTCTCATCCCTAGTGCATGGGCCCTCCTCTCCCCGCTCTCTCCCCTCAGATTCCCTCTCTTCCACGGTTCAGGGCCCTCCTCTCTGACTACCTCCCCTCATTCCCGGTGCTGGGGGCCCTCCTCTCCTATCAGACTCCCTCTCCTCAGCCATGGTGCAGGGTCCTCCTCTGCCCGCTTCCTCCTCTCTGACTTCCTCTCCTCAGCCCTCACTCATCCCCAGTGCAGGGTCCCTCCTCTCCTGCTCTCTCCTACCAGACACCCTCTCCTCAGCCCTCACTCATCCCCAGTGCAGGGTCCCTCCTCTCCTGCTCTCCCCTCAGGTTGCCTCTCCTCAGCCTCCACTCGTCCCCGTTCACCCCCCCTCTCCTCAGCCCCCCCTCTCCTCTCAGACTCCCTCTCCGCTCCCCCTCTCTTCTCTCAGACTCCCTCTCCTCAGCCTCCACTCATCCCCAGTGCAGGGTCCCTCCTCTCCCCCTCGCTCCTGCCAGACTCCCTCTCCTCAGCCCTCACTCATCCCCAGTGCAGGGTCTCTCCTCTCCCCCACTCTCCTCCCAGACTCCCTCTCCTCAGCCTTCAATCACCCCCAGTGCAGGGTCCCTCCTCTTCCCCTCTCTCCTCCCAGACTTCCTCTCATCAGCCCTCACTCATCCCCAGTGCAGGGTCCCTCCTCCCACCTCTCTCCTCTCAGACTCCCTCTCCTCAGCCCCCCCCCTCTCCACTCAGACTCCCTCTCTGGTCCCCCTCTCTCCTCCCAGACTCCCTCTCCTCAGCCTTCAATCACCCCCAGTGTAGGGCCCCTCATCCCCCCTCTCTCCTCTCAGACTCCCTTTCCTCAGCCCTCAATCATCCCCAATACAGGGTCCCTCCTCTTCCCCTCTCTCCTCCCAGACTCCCTCTCCTCAGCCCTCACTCATTCCCAGTGCAGGGTCCCTCCTCTCCCCCTCTTTCCTCCCAGACTCCTTCTCCTCAGCCCTCACTCATCCCCAGTGCAGGGTCCCTCCTCTTCCCCTCTCTCCTCTCAGACTCCCTCTCCTCAGACCTCACTCATCCCCAGTGCAAGGTCCCTCCTCTCCCACTCTCTCCTTCCAGACTCCCTCTCCTCAGCTCTCACTCACCCCCAGTGCAGCGTCCCTCATCTCCCCCTCTCTCCTCTCAGACTCCCTCTCCTCAGCCCTCACTCATCCCCAGTGCAGGGTCCCTCCTCTTCCCCTCTCTCCTCTCAGACTCCCTCTCCTCAGCTCTCACTCATCCCCAGTGCAGCGTCCCTCATCTCCCCCTCTCTCCTCTCAGTCTCCCTCTCCTCAGCCTTCAATCACCCCCAGTGCAGTGTCCCTCATCTCCCCCTCTCTCCTCTCAGACTCCCTCTCCTCAGCTCTCACTCATCCCCAGTGCAGGGTCCCTCCTCTCCCACTCTCTCCTTCCAGACTCCCTCTCCTCAGCCTTCAATCACCCCCAGTGCAGCGTCCCTCATCTCCCCCTCTCTCCTCTCAGACTCCCTCTCCTCAGCCCTCACTCATCCCCAGTGCAGGGTCCCTCCTCTTCCCCTCTCTCCTCTCAGACTCCCTCTCCTCAGCTCTCACTCATCCCCAGTGCAGGGTCCCTCCTCCCCCACTCTCTCCTCCCAGACTCCCTCTCCTCAGCCTTCAATCACCCCCAGTGCAGTGTCCCTCATCTCCCCCTCTCTCCTCTCAGACTCCCTCTCCTCAGCTCTCACTCATCCCCAGTGCAGGGTTCCTCCTCTCCTCTCAGACTCCCTCTCCACAGTCCATACTCATCTCTACTGCAGGGTCCCTCCTCTCCCCCTCTCTCCTCTCAGACTCCCTCTCCCCAGCCCTCACTCATCCCCAGTACATGGTCCCTCCTTTCCTCTCCTCTCAGACTCCCTCTCCACAGTTCATACTCATCCCCAGTGCAGGGTCCCTCCTCCCCCCTCTCTCCTCCCAGACTCCCTAACCTCAGCTCTCACTCACCCTCAGTGCAGGGTCCCTCCTCTCCCCCTCTCCACTCAGACTCCCTCTCCTCAGCCCTCACTCATCCCCAGTGCAGGGTCCCTCCTCCCCCCTCTCTCCTCCCAGACTCCCTAACCTCAGCTCTCACTCACCCTCAGTGCAGGGTCCCTCCTCTCCCCCTCTCCACTCAGACTCCCTCTCCTCAGCCCCTCTCTCCTCTCAGACTCTGTTGGACTTGGCCCTTATGGCAGGTTCACGCCTAAACTTTTTGCTTGTAATGGTGACCTGGTGATAGTGATTTTTGGGTTCTGCGCACTTTCACTGTGTCCCAGTGGAAAGTGCGTGCGCACTCTGAGTGCATGTGATGAGATAGGCCTGCCCTCCCATAGGAATGCATGGGGAATGTCTGTGTCCCTGGTAGTTCCTGATGCGTGGGGTGTACAGGTTCGAAACTGATATGTGCAAACTCGTGAGAGTGAATGCTTCGCAATGGTGTGTGTTGCATGAGTGTGTCATATGTAGAAATGCCATTTCTAGGACTTGGCATATTAATGTAAAATATGCCTGGCGTGTGATTGGCTGGAGCTGGCTGGTGAGCCTGGCTCCAGGAAGGCTGGGTGGGTCTGCCCGGTGGTGAGTGGGAGATTAGCATGCTGATGGCTGGGGAGGAGTGTACCTGTGGCCTGAATGAGGCTGGGTTTTCCCCAGGCAATGCTGGCTCCGCCCCCCTGTGGTGTGACTGATGACCCTAGCCCTGCCAGTAAAAGAAAGGGGTGGTTGGGCCATCAAGGGTACTCCCAAACCAGCTGTGACTGGTTTCTCCCCCACCCTGCACCCTTAAACAAAGGATTTAGGTGTATAAAAATGGGGCTGTGTCCCCACAGAAGTTGTTCTCTTCCAGGATCCTGAGGGGCTGCTGCTGCTGACGCTGGGCTGGAGACCCAGTGAGCTGGCTCTGCCCAGCCTTGCCCCCTGCCTTGCTGCATTCCAAGGACTTTGCCTGGACTTGTGCTGTCCTCTAGCGCTGGAATTGCCTCCTAGCGCTTGGAAGTGCTTTATTTCCCGCTCTAGCGCCTGGAAGCGCTTCTATGTGACTTACAGCGTTTGGGAGCGCTGTATCTCTCTGCCGGTATCCACCCGGCATTGGGCCGCTGAATTGCCGCCCTCGAGGGATTCCCCGGCGTGGAGATCCCCCTGTTTTGCCTATTTTCAGCGCGGGAGCCCACTCCGCTTAATTTGCCGATTTTTGGTATCCCCGGCGAGTGCCCTCCTCGCCAGGGACCTGGTGCCGTTTTTACGTCCCCCGATCGAGTGCCCACCTTGATCTACCGGTTTGCGGGGAAAGCCGGTGCCCAGCCGGCGTTTGGTGCTGTGTCCACCGCCGGGCCGCCGCGCAGCCTGCGATGACCCGGAAGTGGTTGTCAGGCCGGCCTATCAGAGCGCGGCCCGACGGAAGTCCCGCCCCCGCAGCCGCGACCCGGAAGTCAGGCAGGCCGGGGGCAGGACAGAGAGGCAGGCGGAAGCTGCTGCCTGCCGGGGCTCCCATGTGAAGGGAGAGCCCCGGGGAGAAGAAGAGCCCCGCCGAGAAGGACCCCAACGCCTGCAGAGTCCCCTGAGGATATCCCGATGAGTGTAGAAGGGCTGGGGGACTCCCGCGGGGTATTTTGCTGTCTCGAGTCCGGGAGGGACTCCAACCAAGGCAGCATTTGTTTGTTGGAGCCACGAGGCTCCGGGGGCAGTTTCCTTTCCCTGTTGAGCGGCCCCAGTTGGCAGAGGGCCGCTCCAGCATCTCCGGGGGCAGTTGTGTCTCTTGAGTCCCCAGAGGGGAGGACTCCACAGAAGGCTCCAGGCGCTATTTATTTCACGAGCCCAGAGAGGCTCAAAAGCGCCACAGTGGTTTCTAAAGCCCTAAGAGGGCAAAGGGGGCATTTCCTTGTGCTTCGAGTCCCCAGGAGGGGAACTCCAAAACGCCCGCATTTGTGCTCCAGCCTAAGAGAGGCTTGAGGCACTCCCAGTGTCCCGGGTCCCCCGTGAGGGACCCCAACAGCCCAGTGAGGCTGCATCTTTTTGGTTTTAGAGCCCAGAGGAGGCTCAAGGGGACAGTTGTTTATTTCTGCAGAGCCTGTGAGGCTCCCACGATTGGCCCATCTTGCTTGCACCAGTTGCCCAGCACTTTGTGGGCAACTGCCACGTTTAGGCCCTGACTTTGGGACACAGGGACTGCCACAGGTGGTGGCTAATTTGGATTTTACGCTATTGTGTTTTCCTTCCCTTGCATCTCTGAATGTGTGTTGATACGTCATGTGCCTTACTTTTACACCGCTGAATGTATTGTGATGCATCATGTGTTTCCTTCCTTAGACCCCTACAGGTATAGCGATACTTAGGTGGTTTCCTTCTTGCTAGTACAGGAGGTGCTAGCAGAGCCCAGGTTCCCTAGTGTAATCTCCTAAGATAGTGAGGGTTGCATAGGTGGTGCTCACCTGGTACCAGTAGTGACTGGTTGTATGTTATTTTTGTGCTACAGTGATAATTCTATGATCTAAAAAGTGCTATTTCTGAAAGTGTTACTTCTGATTCTTGACAGTGGTCCAGGTGGCCCTGTCTTGTAAATATCCCCTGTAAATTCTGCCCGTGCCCCTGGCACATTGTAAAGTGTGTGTTTTTATCTAATGTGTTTATTGTAATACAAAGGCTATTTTTTATATAACCTTGTGTGGAGTTTCCTTTGTGGTGGGCCTTGGGTGTTGTTGCTGGGATGCGTGCGCAAATACTTAACTCATATCGCCTCCAAGTTTAGCCTTGCTGCTCGCGCCACGTTACCTAGAGGGTGAGTAGGGGTTATCTTGGCGTGTAACTCCCTTGCCCTGACTTGGGAGTGGTGGTCTCTGACTGACTTTGGCGAAAGCCCTGGCCAGCCAGGGATCCCATTTCTAACATTGGACGCAGCGGTGAGGATGAGGATTTGTGTTTGCGCTGTACCACAGTGGCGACAGGCCACACTACAAAACTCTGCATTTTAGATGACCACATTTTAGGGGATTATTGTTTTTGAAGTTCCATTATTTTCTTCTCCAAAAGGTATCATTGTGCAATTGTGTCAAGTACATTTATTCCCCTGCCCCGTGCCCAGAGTTTGGTACCTGTGTCACATGTGGTCAGGTTGAGGAATAAGGGGTGGTAGAAACTGCCTTACCAGTCCGAGGGGGGGGGTTGTGTGTGAATGAATGGTGTGTGGCACTAGGCAAGTGAGTGTGAGTTCTCTGGGAGAGGGAACTTGCTGAACCTTTGTGAATTGTGTACTCCTGTGTAAGCTCAGACCCCTAGGTTCCCTGTGTAATCTTTTCTCTAGAACGTCCCCCAGAATGGAGCCTGCTTTTGATTTCTGTGATCTGTTTGGATACAGTATGGAAGAGTTGGTAAGGTTCTGTGAAGAGAGAGACATAGGGGTGGATGAGTCAGACACTCAGTCCGAACTTAGGAGCAGCCTGATCCTATGGCAAACGGGTCAGTGGGATCTTGAGCGCAGTGAGGAAAGGGCCCGGGTCTCATGCCATGAGGGTGGTGGGTCTGTGGGGAGCCCTGAAGATTCAGAAGAGGAGGGAGAAGATGACAGCACAGGGACGCCAGCAGATAGTGAGGACCCCATAGATAGGGAGTCCCTTGCTGGGTCCAGCGTAGGAGGCAGCGCCTCATCCCTTTCCCTGTCCCCAGAGGAGTTGGAGGATAGGAGGAGAGAAAGGGAGCACCAGCTGGCTTTAGAGAAGCTCAAGTTAGAGCATGCCCAGGCTATGGCACAGCTGGGCGTTAGAAAGCAACAGCTGGAGGTTAAGAAGCAACAGCTAGAGACTGAGAGGGTCCTAGCGCAGGAGGAGGCTAAGAGGGCCTCCACCAGAGGCAAAGTAGCTCTGGAGGGTGGACTATCCCCTGCGCGCAGTTTTAATTTTCTGGATTCCCCGGGGAGGGTTGAGTCCAGTGGTGGCAGCTATATAGAGCCCAGTGCGAGCAGTCCCACTCCCAGTTCCCCCAGTCTGGTACCTGTTTCCCCAGAGGAGGAGTTAAGGGTGAAGTAGGGACAGTAGGAAGCTGTCTCACCAGTCTTGGGTAGATTTTGAGGATGAGTGTTGTGGGACACTGTTTGATTGGGTAAAGGTTCACACGAAAGATGATTTTGATGTCTTGTTTGAGCTGATTGTCAAGGAGCACCTGCTCAGTTGTTGTTCTCCAGGGTTGCGCACACACCTGTTGGGGTGTGGATTGTCTGACGCATGTGAGCTTGCAGATGAAGCAGACCGCTGGGAGAGTGCCATAGGTTCTTTAGAGTCCCTAGTGAGTGAGTCCAACAATAGTGGTATAGGTATCTTCCAGCCCAGCGTGGTGGAAGAGGCTCAGGGTAGCCCAGCTATGTTCCAGTATAGTGAGAGAGGTGGAGGGGCTGACTACCTGGCTCAGTGGAGCAGGAGTCAGTGGGAGGCTGAGAGTCCCCGGAGGCCCGAAGCCCTATCTCAGAACCTGGGTGGTTTCTTGAGGGAACACCAGGTTAGGGACCTAGGCTGTCCTGTTAGTACACTTGAGGAGGATCCTCTAGTGTCTAGGGAACCTGGAGCATCTGTACCTAGAGCTCCAGTGGTTCCAGTGTCCGGCAGTGCTACTCCAGGAGGGAGTGCACAGAAGTCCGAAGTGAGGAGTGATTGGGGGATGAGTTTCCCAGTGGATGCACCAGTGGACCAGAGACTAGCCAGTTGGGCTAGATCTTCTTGGGGGGACCCGGGTGGTGCCACTTCTGTCCGGTCAGCAGGGCTTGGTCAGGAGTACTTCGTCGTACTCGTAGTCAGGTGGAGCCGCAACAACGTCCGCAGGGCTCGGGATGGTAGCAAGAGTCCCTCGTTCTCGAGGGTGGGCCGCGACAAGGTCAGCAGGGCTCCGATGGTTCAGGTCTTGCTCTTCAAGAGGGAGCCGCGACAGCGTCAGCAGGGCTCCGATGGTCGGTCCAGTTCCGTAGATTCGAGGATAAGCCGCAACGACGTCAGCAGGGCTCGGTGGGTCAGAGTCTGTTCTCTTCAAGGTCAGCCGCGATCGGATCAGCAGGGCTTTCTTGTCCAAGATACAACTGCCGGCTAGATGGAAGGCAGGCTGACTTATAGTTCAAGAGCTCTTTGATGTCCGGACCCTTAGAGGAAGGAGGCCGGAGGTCCGAGGGTCAGGCGCCTGATTGTCTGGCGGCGGTGTCTGTGATGCTTTTGGACCATGCGTCCAGGGAATCCCAGACGCCCATCGAGGTCTGGAGCCAGCTCACTAGGAAGCCAAAAGGTGCGATTGAAACCAGCCCCCAGGGATGGTTCGGAGGTGTGAGGACATCCAGCTCCTCTGGAGGGGGCCGGAGGTGTGATGGAAGCCTTGGTTTCAGGTACTTGGTGAGTCGTTCACCCCCCTGGGCGAGTCGGGCGCGCACACCTAGCTGCAGCCGGGAGTGGCCAGGGGCTGCCGAAAGGGAAGAAGGTGGCCGGCAGTCCGGGGTGGCCAAACATGGAGTCGGCTGGTCACGTGCAGGGTTGCAGGCACGCGGTCTGGAGGTCGTTTCAGGACCGATGTAGGAGTCTCGTGTATAGTTCGGGTTGGACGGAAATTAGGTCTGTCCGTCGTTCTGGTTTATGGGGAGGGTCAGCGAGGGCCACGCCACGAGGCCGGGTCCAACATGCGTCCCCTCCAGCTGAAAGACGAGGAGAACTACTCATCTTCTTGGGGGTTCTCTTCGCTGAGGCGGAAGAAGCGGGACAGGCCGTCGGCGTTGGCGTGGTCGGCACCAGGCCTGTGTTCCACAGTAAAATCCATCCCTTGGAAGGAGATGGACCAGCGCAGCAGTTTAGGGTTCTCTCCTCTCATCTGCATGAGCCACCGGAGAGGACGGTGGTTGGTCTGGACCAGGAAGTGGGTACCGAACAGGTAGGGCCTCAGCTTCTTTAAGGCCCAGACTACGGCGAAGGCCTCTTGCTCGATGGTGCTCCATCTCTGCTCCCGGGGTAGTAGCCTCCGGCTGATAAAGGCTACTGGATGATCAATCCCCTGGTCGTCCAACTGGGAGAGCACGGCTCCTATGCCATGTTCGGAGGCGTCGGTCTGGACCACGAACTCTCTGGAGTAGTCAGGGGCCTGTAGTACTGGATTAGTGCACATGGCCTGTTTCAATTCAAATCTCGAATGCCTTCTGACAGGCGGGGGTCCAACTAACCTTCTTAGGGTTGGCTTTGGCTGTCAACTCTGTGAGGGGGCCTACAATACTCCCGTACCCCTTGATGAATCTACGATAGTACCCTGTGAGTCCTAGGAAGGCCTGCACCTCGGTCTGGGTCGTGGGGGTCTCCCAGGTAGTGATAGCGTCTATCTTGGGTTGGAGGGGGGCTACGAGGCTGCTTCCCACCTGGTGCCCGAGGTAGACCACGGAGCTTTGTCCTATTTGGCACTTGCTAGCTTTAATGGTGAGCCCGGCTCGACGCAGGGCGTCCAACACCTCCCAGAGGTGGTGCAAGTGCTCGGGCCAGTGAGCACTGAACACCGCAATGTCGTCGAGATAGGCTGCGCTGGAACTTTCCAACCTGGCCAGCACCTAATTGACCAGTCGTTGGAAGGTGGCGGGGGCGTTTTTCATGCCGAAGGGCATCACTCGGAAGTGAAATGGCCATCCGGAGTGGAGAAAGCAGACCTTTCTAGGGCCCTCTCTGTGAGGCCGATCTGCCAGTAGCCACTGGTGAGATCGAAGGTACTGAGATACTGAGCCGAACCTAGGCGGTCAATGAGTTTGTCGGCTCGGGGGATGGGGTGCGCGTCGGTTCGGGTGACTGCGTTGAGTCCGCGGTAGTCTACGCAGAACCTCAGCTCAGGAACGGTGCCGGGGGCGGCTGCCTTCGGAACCAGGACCACGGGGCTAGCCCATGGGCTGTCGGAGGCTTCCACCACTCCTAGGTCCAACATTTTGTCGACTTCAGCCTTGATGCAGGCTCGAACTCTGTCAGGGACTCGGTAGGCTCTGTGTCGTACCGGAGGGCTGTCCCCGGTGTCCACGTCATGGACGCACCAACTGGTGACGCCGGGGGTGAGGGAGAAGAGGTCTGAGAATTGTCCCAGCAAGTGGCAACATTCTTCACGCTGCAAGGGGGTGAGGGAGGAGGAGAGACTCACTCCCTCTACGGAGCCATCTTGATCCTTTGCACACAGGAGATCTTGTAGAGGGTCCGTTTCTTCTTCCTCTCCGTCGTCGATGGCAAGGAGTAATCCCAACTCAGAACGCACAAAGTGGGGTTTGAGCCGGTTCACGTGTAGGACTTTCAGGGCGTTCCTGGCTGATTTCGTATCAACGAGGTAGGTGACCTGGCTCTTGCGCTCTATCACCTTAAAGGGTCCAGTCCACTTGTCCTGCAAGGCACAAGGTTCCACAGGGGACATGACCCAAACCTGTTGGCCTGGTTGAAACTCGCCTAGAGTGGCATTCTGGTCGTACCAGCGTTTCATCTCCTCTTGGCTGGCCTCCAGGTTGGCCTCGGCCAGCTCGCGAAACTTCCGCGTCTGGTTCCGGAGGGCCAGGACGTAGGAGAACACATCGGTGGGGGTGCTCGGGGGGGGGTGTCTCCCAGCCTTCCTTGACCAGGCTGAGGGGACCCCGGACTGGGTGCCCATAGAGCAGCTCGAAAGGGCTGAACCCCAAGGATTTCTGGGGAACCTCTCGGTACGCAAACAGGAGGCAGGGCAGGAGGACGTCCCACTTGCGTCGCAAGGGCTCCTCGAGACCCATGATCACCCCTTTCAGGGTGCGGTTGAACCACTCAACCAGGCCGTTACCCTGGGGATGGTATGGGGTGGTGAACCTGTACGACACCCCACACTGTTGCCAAAGGGACTTCATGTACCGGGAGATAAAGTTCGTGCCTCGGTCGCTCACCACTTCCCGGGGGAACCCCACCCGGGAGAAGATCCCCATGAGGGCCCGGCCCACGACCGGGGCCGTCACGGTCCGGAGGGGGATGGCTTCGGGGTATTGGGTGGCGTGATCGACCAGAACAAAGATGAACCGGTGACCTAAGGAGGTCCGGGGGTCCAGAGGCCCGACGATGTCGATCCCCACCCTCTCGAAGGGGGTACTGACAACTGGAAAGGGCTGGAGGGGAGCCTTGCGCTTACCTCCGCTTTTGCCGCTAGCCTGACACGTGGGGCAGGACTTACAGTGGTGTTCCACATCGGCCCGCATGCGGGGCCAGTAGAAATGGGTTACTAGCTGTTGGAATGTTTTATCTTGGCCCAGGTGTCCCGCCAGGGGCACATCTTGGGCCAGGTTGAGGAGGAGGCCGCGGAAACGTAGGGGTACCACCAGCACGCGGGCTGACCCTAGTTCGGCGGTCTTTTGTTCACTGTACAGTAGGCCGTTTTCCCAATAAAGGTAATGGAAGCCGGACTGGTCTCCAGCGGCCTGGGCTGCGGCCTGTTGCCGGAGCCCCTCAAGGGCAGGGCAGGAGGTCTGCTCTCGGCAGAACTCCTCTCGGGACGGTCCTCCTTCTTGGCGCCACTGGGCCAACTCAGGGATATCTGCTAGGGTGGGGACTGGCTCGATGGCGGGTCCGAGGGGACCTTCGTCGGATTCGCTTCCTTCGATGGAGGGCCGGTCGAGGACCGTGGGGTGCTTGCTTCCCTCAGGGACATCAGGGGCTGCACTGGGGGACTCGGGCCCTTCGTTTCCGGGATTGGACATTCTGGCGGTCATGGCTCGGGTGCTCACACAGGCCCATTGGGGCAGACCCAACATCTCTAAATGGGTCCTTCTTTCTACCTCTTTCCACTGGGAACTCTCTAAGCCATTCCCCAGGAGGCAGTCTACAGGCATGTCCGTGCGGACCGCCACCCGTAGATCGCCTGAAACTCCCCCCCACTCAAACGGGACCTGGGCTATCCTGCAGGTGCGGACGGAATTATCAGCTGCTATCACTCTACAGGAGGTGTGGGGGGTGATCATGGACTCGGGGACTAGCGTGTATCTAACAGACGTGATGCTGGCTCCTGTGTCCCTGAGGGCTCCTACGCTGCGCCCGTTAACCTTAACTGTCTGGCGATATTTTTTGGTGTTGTCGGGCAGGTAATCTCCTGGGATCATCTCGCTATTCCCCAGGGAGGCTAAGACCATGGCTGCGGGCTCCCACTCCCCCTGTTCCTCTATCTCTTCCTCTTCTAGGGCCACTGAGGATATCTGTCTGGTGGAGGGGCCAGTGGGAGTGGATTTCGGGGTCATGGGACATCGGGGGTCACCGGCGTAGTGCCCGGGTTGTTGACACTTGTAGCAGGTGGAGCTGGGGCGGAGCCCTGGGGGTTCTGCACTTCAGGCGGCTCTCGTCGCAGGGCAAGAGCGTGGGGCCTGGTTTCTGGGGGGACTGCGCTGGGGCCCTGACTGGGATCCTTGCTGTTTGCCTCGACCTCCCCCACCTCGCTGGCGGGAAGATCCTTGGTCGTTCCGTGGGGGGTCTCCCCCGGGCCCCTTCTGGACTCGGGTGGCCACCCAGCGATCGGCTTCCACAGCCAGTTTCCGTGGGTTGGCGAGCTTGCTGTCCAGGATGTGCTGTCTTAGTTCCACAAAGCAATTGGCGGACAGGTGCTCGTAAGCGACTAGGTCGACTAGGCCTTCGAAAGTGGTCACATTGCTGCCCTTGATCCACCCATCGAGGGCCCGGGTGTAGTAGTTCACATAGTCTACCCAAGTGGTGCCAGGAATCTTCTTGCACTCCCTAAACTGCTGGCGATACATTTCTGGCGTTAGGCCGTAGCGGAATAGGAGAGCGTCTTTCATGTGGGGATAGGCGTTCATGTGTGCAGTCGGTAGGTCCAGCAGGGTGTCTCTTCCCTCGCTGAGGAAGCGGCTCCACAGACCGGCCCCCCAGTCCTTCTCGGGGACTCGGTGGGCGGACATGGCAACCTTGTAGGCCTTGAACCACTGCCTGATGTCGTCTCCTTTGTAAAACTCTTTCACGATGTCTTTGGGGATGTGCACCTTCGTTTTTTTGGGGACCACCTGCTCTCCAAGTCCCGGTGTTCCGGTTGCTTCTGCTCTGGCTTTCAATTCGAGTTCTTTGAGGCTGCGCTCGTGCTCGAGCTGAAGTTTCCGACCTTCATGCGCCCTCTGGAGCTTCTTCTCCTCTAGCTCTCCCTGGAGCCGCAACTGCTCAACCGCCAACTTTTTTTCTGCAAGTTTGAGTTCGCCCTCCAATTTGAGGCGCGCCAGTTCGAGCTCATGGCTATGGTCCCGTTCTCGGTCGGCCCTCCCTTCCGAGGACCGATCTCTCCCGGTTGCTGGGCTCCGGGTCGGTTGCTGGATTCTCTCACCGGCCGGTGTACCGGGTTCGGTCTGTGGCCTCCCTCCCTCGTCGTCTTCGGTCGGGGGGAGGGGTGCTCCGGACTCTACCCAAGCGGTTAGCGCATTCTGGAAATCTTCCTTAGTACTTAGTCTGGTACTCGGGATACTCAGTTCTCTTCAGAACTGCTTTAGCTCTCTATGGGTGTAGTCTTCCAAGAGGCCTTTGTCGAACGTTGTCTTCGCACCAGATTCTGTAGTCGTCATTGTTGCTCTTCCTTTGTCGTGCGTTTGCTGCGTGTGGGTTCAGGTAGTGTGTCAGTGGTACGATCTTTAGACGTAGGTTCGTAACCCGCCGCTGCCACCAATGTTGGAAGGCGGAGACCCCAGGGGTCAGGATGACTCTCCTAACCACCCGGAACCTCCTCTCCCACAATTACTGCCGAGTCTTATCGAGGGGGAGTCCCCGCCGGGGAGGACTGATCGTACACACTGTCGACACACCACACTTACGAACGGACACCACACCGTGAATCTTTATCAAGTATGAACTTTATCAAGATAAAAGTAGGGAGCAATACACAGCGATCGAGGGATCGCGAAAGTCTCGTAACAAGGGAACGGGGAAGCGGGACAGTCTTAGAGGGCCAGCGGGGACGCCACGCACCCTGCGCACAGTCCTCAATCCTCGAATTGGGGGGTACGGGGGCTGGCGATGGGACTTGCTGTCCTACTCACTTCGGTTTCAGATGGTCGTGAGGGTAGTGTCGTTGGTCCAGCCGGACCAGAGAGTTCTTCAAGCCGCGACAAGGTCAGCAGGGCTTGGTCAGGAGTACTTCGTCGTACTCGTAGTCAGGTGGAGCCGCGACAACGTCCGCAGGGCTCGGGATGGTAGCAAGAGTCCCTCGTTCTCGAGGGTGGGCCGCGACAAGGTCAGCAGGGCTCCGATGGTTCAGGTCTTGCTCTTCGAGAGGGAGCCACAACAGCGTCAGCAGGGCTCCGATGGTCCAGTTCCGTAGATTCGAGGATGAGCCGCGACGACGTCAGCAGGGCTCGGTGGGTCAGAGTCTGTTCTCCTCAAGGTCAGCCGCGATCAGATCAGCAGGGCTTTCTTGTCCAAGATACAACTGCCGGCTAGATGGAAGGCAGGCTGTCTTATAGTCCAAGAGCTCTTTGATGTCCAGACCCTTAGAGGCAGGAGGCCGGAGGTCCGAGGGTCAGGCGCCTGATTGTCTGGCGGCGGTGTCTGTGATGCTTTTTGACCATGCGTCCAGGGAATCCTAGACGCCCATAGAGGTCTGGAGCCAGCTCACTAGGAAGCCAAAAGGTGTGATTGAAACCAGCCCCCAGGAATGGTTCAGAGGTGTGAGGACATCCAGCTCCTCTGGAGGGGGCCGGAGGTGTGATGGAAGCCTTGGTTTCGGGTACTTGGTGAGTCGTTCACCCCCCTGGGCGAGTCGGGCGTGCACGCCTAGCTGCAGCCGGGAGCGGCCAGGGGCTGCCGAAAGGGAAGAAGGTGGCCGGCAGACCGGGGTGGCCAAACATGGAGTCGGCTGGTCACGTGCAGGGTTGCAGGCACGCGGTCTGGAGGTTGTTTCAGGACCGATGTAGGAGTCTCGTCTATAGTTCTGGTTGGACGGAAATTAGGTCTGTCCGTCGTTCTGGTTTATGGGGAGGGCCACGCCACGAGGCCGGGTCCAAAACCCACAAACACACTACCCTGGCATACCTCAGTCACCCTCTAGCTGGGTGCACTATGCCAGTGGTGTGGGTACAAGGACATGAGATCTGTGCCCCTAGAGTACCCGGGTCCATTCCTGGGCACTAGGAGGTTGTCATCACGAACTCCACAGCACCATAATGACTACACTGAAGACCGAGAAGTTTGGTATGGTACAAGAAGAAAGAAGACCTGCTGCGCAGCTGCTAACAAAAGGACGACACCAACTGACATGGCCCCAGCCCTACCGGCCTGTTGATCCTTGAACCTGCTCCTGCTAAAACTCCGGCGTCTCCTGCAGACAGCAACCTCTAAAACCCCGGAGGACCTGCCCGCCTTGTTCATCTAAAGACTGGGACTCCCACGAGTAGTGGTTCTGCTCAAACAGCAACAACCCCTGGAGCCAGCCAGGAACCGCAAATCCAGCACACTCTGCACCTGCCGAGCCCGGCCTGTGCCTGAGTGAACAAAGACCCTGAGGACATCCCCCCGGCAACTGTGACCAAGAATCCAGCACCCAAGGACCCTCCTCGACAGTCCCCTGTGCCCAACTCCTGGGTGTCTACCTATTCTCCAAGATCCCAACTTACCCCTCAAAGTGGTGGTCGCACCTGAAGAATCTCCGCCCCAGAGTTTGCAGCATTTGTTCAATGTCCAGCTTTTCTATTGAATAACAATGGTCGCCCGAAGGCCCAAAAGCACCCTGTACCCAGCCGCCCGAGTGCCGTTGGAAGTGCAGCAACTACCCTACTCTACTTGCCCACTTGCCCTGTGCAAATGACCCGGAGCTCAGCACCCACAGCCGCGTGGTCTGCCTGCTAGCAGCCACCAACCGAAGGGCCCCTATCCTCCATAGGATAACATTGGAACTACTCCCTCTGCACCCGGCTTTCCCTGTGCCACTGAGGTTGTAACAACTGTACTTACCTGACCCTGGGAGACCCCTGGGTCTACCCCCAGAACCTTAACTCTGCCAGCCAAGTACTTAGCCAAAGACCGATAACTTGATTTACTCCACAGGGTAACATTGGCTGGGTTTCGCTCAGAATTTCTTCTAAGTGTCAACTTTTGCAACTTTAAAATGTTCGCTAAAAATCATCCGATCAACAAAAACCAAACTACTCACCTGTTATCAGGAGAGATCCCAGTGCTGTATCTTTGAGCCCAGCACTGAACCTGAAAAGTAACTATAACCGTGATTTACTGTTAACCAAACTTTCCTCCATAGGAATACATTGTCTGGTTTTTGCCAGAAATTCTTCTAAATGTCGATTTTCCAAACTTACAAATATTCCTTAAAAATTGCCTGTGTAACAAAAACTATTTCTTTCACCTGTTTACAGGAAATGCACCAGGGCTGAATCCAGGATCCAGTCCTGAGTAAGAAAAACTATCATAAAGTGATTTTATTGCATTTACTTAAAAACTCCCATTGAGCTCAATGTTCTTTTGTGTTTAACTTGTGTTGCATATTGCAACAACTGTTTCAATTGCATTTAAAATTCAACTGCTATTTGAAAGTATTCAATTGCAATATCTAATTTTGAGAAAGTATTTATG